>NC_057359.1:1200000-1570833 GCF_016509475.1 Prionailurus bengalensis
TGGGGCTCTGCCTTCCTCCTACCCTTAGCCCCAGCTGGCAGACTCTCTTCTCCTGCATGCAGGGGCCCCCGCAGGAAACCCCCACGGCCTCAGCTGGAGCTTCTCTCATTTCCTCTGTGGACAGGGCTCTGGGGTCAAGACCCTCACGGCTCCATCCAGGGCATGGGTCAGGAGGCTCTGAACCCGGGTCTGCTTTAGAGAGGGTAGGACAGGGAGACGTGGTCGAACCAAATGAGAGGCACCAAATTCAGGCAAGAAGGATCGGGCTCTGCACACAGGCCATTTCCGAAGATGACTCCGTGAGCTGAGACTGTCCCCAGGGACACCTGGAAAAGAACGAACTAAGGATGGCAGGGCCACAGTAGGGAAGGAGGGTGGGTCACTGTGTCACCCCCAGAACAGTGGATCACCACTTCTGGGACACTTGGACTCAACGTGGGAAACAGGCTGCACCAAACTTCCACAAAACTCTCAGAGCCTGCCGGTTCCACCTTGTCTCGTGTGTGGTTACAACTGGAAATCTATGCTCTGGGTTGGTAGCTCTGGTGACAACCGTCGGTCCAGAGCCGCAGCCCCACTGACATTCACCAAAGCCCACGACAGAGGGAGCCTCAGAGGGGGAGACCCTGGGACCTTTGTAGCAGGACCAGGCTTCTGAGACCGGGGGCAACTAGCCTCACCGAGGGACAAGTCCCCTGCCTGACGCACACACACACACACGTGCAGAGAAGGGGAAAGGCGTGGCCCTGCCGTGAGCCTCCAGGAGTGCTGTAGGGTCAAGTGGGCCGAGAGAGGCCCGAGCTCCAGGCTGCAGCCAGCACGTCCACATCCGCCACTCACCGTGTTAAGTAGTCTCCATTTCGGTCTGTGCAGTGAGCAGAGCAAAGGCAGGAAGCGGGGTCTTCTAGAACCCAGCTGCCCCCTCCACAGGGGGGATGAGGTCAGCCCTGGGTGCCAAGAGGCTGGTCGACAGAACCATCCTCGGGGTTCAGAGTGGTCAGTTGTGGCCACAGGACACTGGTGATGGGAGGCACGGCTAAGAGGCCCTTGAGGGACAAGGACGGCCGGCTGGTGGCCACCGAAGTGTCTCCCCAGCGGGTCCTGGAAGAGCTGTGGGCTGGCCTGCTGGTGATGTACGAAAGTGTGGCTCGGGTGCTGGGAGTCGCAGGTTTTGCCGGGACATCCTGGAACGCACTGCGGTGGTGGTGCTCCTAGTGATGAGTCGACACAGTTCAAGGAGAGCAAAGGGGCTGCTTGGGAGGCGATGTGCCAGGGTGAAGTGACCGGGAGAGGCCTGGAAGAGAGGGGGTCAGAGACACAAGCCCTTGAATCCTTCAGGTCGTGGGGGGGGGGGGGCGGCCCTCCCACATTACAAACCGTGGCTCTGGCTGCCTTGACTGGAGATCCCAGCGGGTCGTCAGTGCAGCACGTGGTGCGACTGCTTAAGGAAGGCGGGAAGAGCCAGACCGTGAACCTTTCTCAGGGCAAGGAGCGAAGCACTGTCTCAGGAGCATCACGGGACTGTGGAGAGCCCCCTGGCAGGAAAACAACAGCCGGCTCCAATGACAGCCCTGACCCGCAGGGACTTGCCCACCCGCGGGCCCGGGGACCCGCCAGCTGCAGGCGCAGAGCGCAGGCAAAGGTGGAGGACGAAGGACGCCGGGAGCTGCGGGATCCAGGAGGCCAGCGGGTCGCCGGCGAGACTGGAGCCAACTCCACCCCCTGGACCAGAACACGCAGAAGATGCTGGCCGGGCCGGGGCTCCCTGGGCCTCACATGGAAGGCGGGGGGGGGGGGGGGGGCTCGGGAGCAGCGGGGAGCAGGGAGGCAGAGACCTGAGACGACCGCGGCCACCCGTCAGCAGTCCCTCCATCCTCGGCTCCTCACCGCGGGCCGTGGTGACTTCCAAGCAGCCTCGCGCTCTCCCGAAGCAGAGAAAGAAGAGCCGTCCAGGGAAACGATGCAGGGAGGGCGGAGGATCGCGGAGCTCGCGGGACAAACAACTCGGCTCCAAGCTGAGCGCAGTCTGCACGGGGAGAACGCCCAGCTGGCTCGGGAGGCTCAGAAGCTGCAGCTGCCGCTCCCGGTCCAGCCCCACGTGCGGGTAGAGCACGTCCACCCGGAGAGAAAGGCACCTGGAGAGCAAGCGGGCTGGGGCGGAGGCGCAGCACGTGCACGGGGAGACGCAGCTTCCGGAGGCGTGCAGGGGGCTGGCCGTGGCCCGTCACGTGGGCGACCGCTGCAAGAAGACGGCCGAGGGCCCGCGCAGAGAATTGCGGAGAAGCACCTCCTCCCACGACCGGGAGGATCTCCTCGGCAGAGGCAGAGCCGGGGTGCCGCTCTGCGGGCAGAGAGAGAGGTCTGCGAGCTGAGGAGGCAAAGCCGCCACCTCAGGCAGAGGGTGGCCAAGCCTTCGGGGCCGCGGTCCCGCCCGTGCCCCGGGGACCCCGTGCGCCTGCTGCTCCTCCTGCAGCCCCCAGGTGTCCCCCGGTGCCCCAGGAGAGAGCGGAGGTGCACCGCGAGGCCTCCAGGGCCGGGGTCGCCTGCAGGTCTGACGCAACTTGCTAGCAGCCGGGCCCTGGACGCCCACTGCCAGGGCACAACGGCTCCTGCGCCTCTCCTCTCCCCCCCGCCCCCGCCCCCCGCCATGCTACGCCCACTGCTCTCTTGGGTTAGCTCAGTGCTTCTTTCTTTTGGCGACGCTGACGGTTCTTCGTGCAGTCCCCTAGAGCGCATGAGTGTGACGTGGTGGTTTCCAATAAAGGTTCGGTCAGCGTGGTTCTTGTGACGCCCTTATTTCCAGGTCAGGTGGCCCCTGGAGCTGCACAGTGTCAGTGCTGCGACCTTCCGGGGCGTGTGACGTGGGAGGGGGCACTTACGGCAAACTCCATCTTGCTGTTGTTACCCGTTTATACATAAACGTAACTCATGAATTTTGGTATTTGGAAAACACACGAGCAAAGATCCATAAACTACAAACCAACTTCGTGTTGTGATTGGTTTGGTGCTTCTGTTCACAGATTACCTTAGGGGAGCTGCTAGTTTGCAAGCGTTTGTTTCCTACCTTCCATGTTTTGACATCGTGTTGTCTTCAAAGATGTTCTTTGTTTCATCGTGGCTGAACTAATGCAAGGAAACTTTTTCCCTGGATGCAAACACACCCACACACACAAGTACACACAGGAGCAGTGCAGACGAAGTGGAAACGTAGAGAGAGCTCAGCCTTTTTTTTTTTTTTTTTTAATGTTTATTTTTGAGAGAGAGACAGACAGAGAGAGAGAGAGAGAGAGCAAGCAGGGGAGGGGCAGAGAGAGAGGGAAAGAGAGAATCTGAAACAGGATCCAGGCTCTGAGCTGTCAACACAGAGCCCGACAAAGGGCTCACACCCAGGAGCCACAAGATCATGACCTGAGCCGAAGTTGGACACTTAACCGACCCTTAACCGACCGAGCCATCCAGGCCCCCCAAGATAGCTCTCAGTCTTGAGAGAGAACTTAGATATGCAATGTGGGAAAGGACACATCCGCACACGCCATTTGTACACACCCCGAAGATCCCTACACAGGCACACAAAGGAGAGCAGGGTGGGGACTGGGGGCACACAGGAGGGAACGGTGGACAAGGGGTGCTGAGGCCCCTACACGCTGGCAGTGGGGGCACTGCTCCCACCCTGGGCCTGTACAGAGGGCGGGGAATAGGTGTCTCCTGAGCCAGAGAGGAGCTGTCCAGGGACCCGGGGAACCCGCCCCACCTGCTCTCTTGTGCCCGGCCATCCACTGCTGGAGCACTGGGCAGTCAGGGGCTCGGCTGTGCAGCCCACAGGACAGAGCCTTCTGGGACAGAGCGGGCCACACGGGGCCCAGGACTCATGGAGGGACAATGAGCGGACACGCGAGTCGGTTCCATCTGACCTGGGTGTGTGCTTCACTGCTTTCATTCGCATGCATTTCTCTAAAAATATTTCTTGAGCTTTTTCGATGTCTTCGGCACCGCTTAGGGGCTTAGGAGGCAGCAAGGGAACAAACAGCCTCGAGGGGCCTGCGGACCCTCTGAGCTGACATTCTGGGCAGGGGCAGGTCAGACAACAGAGAACAAATAAACAAGCAATGGTAATCTGCACTAGCAGGCAATCATGGCGGGCGGTGGGGCCTGGGGTGGAGGCATAACGTCCAGGTGGGGGTGTGGCCTACAAGACTGTCTGAACTTTAGCAGCGTGGCAATCACTTGGACGCCTTGTTACAATCAGATTCCGGTTCAGCGGGTCTCGGTGGGGCTTTGACCCTGTGCTGTCCCAGGTGATGTCCATTCTGGGAGCAGACATGGGCTCTCCAGGATGTTAGTGGGATTATGGAGTTGGAGTGGGCTGAAAAGCAGAGGGCAGGAATGTGCCTGGGAGGAGTCACCGTACAGGCAGAGACACAAAGTCACCAACACCTGGTGGCGGGGCATGGGGGGTTTCATGTGGCTCGTTTATGCATTTTCCATCTGGGCCCGGGGACTCAAGTCAGAGTCCAGACCCATAGGAAAGCTGTGAAGTGTTAGCCTCCAGGATGTCCCCTTCCTTCCAGTTTTCGTTGTGTTCAGCTGCTGGGGAAGCTGGATGAGACTGAAGGATGCAATGTGACTAAGGGCAATTATCTCATGGCTCCTTCCTGACAATGGTACCTGAGGTGGCTCTGTGCAAGAGCTTAAAACCACCTCCCTTATAAGTGCTTTAGCCTGCATGAGTCTTTTTAGGGTTCCTCCAGCCAATATTTCCTCTATTCCTTGGAATCTGGAGGTGGCAATGGCTAGACTGCAACTAACCTCAGTCTACTGTCTCTACTAGATTTCTGATGTAAGAATTCTCCGTATACTTGGTAGCTTAAAACAACACATAATTATTTTATGGTTTTGGAAGATGTAAGTCCAAAATCAGACTCCCTGGGAAAATTCCTGGCTTCAAATGGGGTGCTTTTTTGTAGGGCTTCATCCACATTTTCCAGCTTGAAGAGTCCACCTGCTTTCCTTGCCTGAATTCCATTCTTCCTTTAGGCCATGAACATCATATCATCTTCTTTACTCTCTGATCTCTATGTCTGTCATCACATCTGATTTCCTGCCTCTCTTGTATGTGAACCACTATGATACATTGGTCCCACCTGGATAATGCAGCTTGAGTTTATTCTTTTTTTTTTTTTCAACGTTTATTTATTTTTGGGACAGAGAGAGACAGAGCATGAACGGGGGAGGGGCAGAGAGAGAGGGAGACACAGAATCGGGAACAGGCTCCAGGCTCCAAGCCATCAGCCCAGAGCCTGACGCGGGGCTCGAACTCACGGACCGCGAGATCGTGACCTGGCTGAAGTCGGACGCTTAACTGACTGTGCCACCCAGGCGCCCCTGAGTTTATTCTTTAACATAATCACATCTGAAAATTCTGTTTGTCCATTCATAATGACAGATCAGATTCTGAGGAATACGATGTAGACAGCTTTCGGGGTTACATGATTGTCTCTACCACAGAGTGCCTTATGCTTTGCATTTCCCCATATCTAAAAGTTCTTGGTTTGTAAATCCTCTTCTAAGTAAACTTCCTAGCACCTTCTGGTCCCCTCATATGTCACCTTTGGCAATTATTTTAATAGTGGATTGAAAAGATAAATTTACTTAACTTTTCACTTCTCAGTAAGATAGTAGAGTAGGAGGACCCTAAACTGACATCATCCAACAGATTAAACTAGATAACATTCAGTGCTAATAACCCAGAAAATGGCTCCAGAACAAACCCCACAATTAAATGTAGAGGAGAGGACATGTCAAAGAGTGTATGTAGGAAGGGCAGAGACACTGTGCAGAGCTAAAACCCACATGTCTGGTCACTGCAGTGAGCAAGCTGCTGGTGCAGAGAGGGGTGAGAAACAAATTGTCACACCAAGGAGCCTGCACAAGGAAGATGAATCCCCATACCATTTGGCTTTGAAAATCAGAGTGGCTGAATTTTGTGAGTTCTTACAACCAGGAGGATTTGAAGCCTGGAATTCAAAACTCAGTAGGTTTGTGTCTAGGAGATTCCAGAGGGTGATAGGAAGCTGAGTCCCTGCTCTTAAAGAGACATCACAAGAAGCAGCCTATGGAAATACAGCTTAGAAGCAGCAGTTTGAAAAACACCTGGCGGCATATGGGATAATTAGTTACTAATCTCAGAGTTTGCTGAGGGACTTCTCCAGGGGCAGAGGAATGGACAGGTGCCACTTTCATCTCTCGTGTCCAACCCCCCCCCCCCCCCCCACCAGGAACCAGTGCTGTGCAGGCTTTCTCCACCTAACTTGCCCCATACCAGCCCTCCAGCTAGGCCTGCCTCAGTCCTAGGGCTGCAGATCCCTTCCCAAGAATACCTTCGCAAATCTTGCCAACACTATATCTCCCAGCCTCCCACAGAGGATTTGTGCACCTTGTTAAACTGCACCCCCCACCCACTCAGGTGTTGTGGAGTGGCACTGGCCAGCCCTGTCTCTACAGCAGCTGTGTATCCCCTGTGGAGGAGAACCAGCATCACCTTGTTAAAAGTGTGCACCACACACTCTTTTTTTCAAGAGCAAACAATGCAGTTGACTTTCCTAACACAGAAACAGACACAGAGAGGCAAATGAGGAGACAGAGGAATATGTCCCAAATGAAAGAACAGGACAAAATTGCAGCAAGAGGCCTAAGCAAAATGAAGATAAGTAATATACCTGGTAAAGAATTTTAAATAATTGTCATAAAGGTACTCACTGGACTTGAGATAGAGTGGAGGACATAAGTGAGACTCTTAACACAGAGATTAAAAAGACCAATCAGAGAAGAAGAACACAATAATTGACATTAAAAATGTACTTGATGGAATAAATAGCAGGCTAAAGGAAGCAGAGGACTAATTAATGACCTGGAAAAGGGAGTAATGGAAAGTAATCAAGCTGAGCAAGTGAGAGAACAAAGTTATGCTAAATGAGAATAGACATATGGAACTCATTAACTCCATCAAGTGTAATCACATTCACAATATAGAGATCCCAGAAGAAGACAGAGCAAAGGGGGCATCAAATTTCTTTGAAGAAATAATAGCTGAAAATGTCCTAAATCTGGGGAAGGAAACAAATATCCATATCCAGGAGAAACAGAGATTCCCCAACAAAATCAATCCAAGGAGGTCCACACCAAGATACATGGTAATTAAAATGGCAAAATATAGTGACAAAGAAAAAATATTAAAAGCTTCAAGAAAAAAGAAGACAGTTACAAGGGAAACTGCATAAGGCTATGAGCAGATTTTTTCAGCAGAAACTTTGCAGGCCACAAGAGAGTGGTATGATATATTCAAAATGCCGAAAGGATCAAGAATACTCTATCCAGCAAGGCTATAATCCGGGCTAGAAAGAGAGATAAAGTGTTTCCCAAACAAAAACTAAAGGAGTTTGTGACCACTAAACCAGGCATGCAAGAAATATTAAAGGGGATGCTCTGAGTGGAAAGGAAAGACCATAAGTGAGAGTACAAAAGTAGGAAAACCAAAAGCAGTAAAAACAAGTATTTCTGTAAAAATCAAAGGATTCGCAAAATTAAATGATGTAAAATGTGACACCATATACCTAAAACATGGCGGGGGGGGGGTGGGTAAAGAATGGGTTCAAACCTAAGTGACCATCAATTTAATATAGACTGCTACATGCAGATGTTATATATAAACCAAAGGGTAACCACAAATCAAAAACTAGTAATACATGTGCAAAGAATAAAGAGAAAGGAATCCAAGTATATCAGTAAAGAAAGCCAGCAAAACCATGAAAGAGAACAGGAGAAGAAAGGATCAGATTAAACCTAGAAAAACAACTACAAAACAAGTAACAAAATGGAAATAAATACATACCTATCAATTGAAAGAGAATGCAACTCAATACTGGGGACATGAGTTTGAGCTCCACATTGGGTGTAGAGATAAAAAATAAATAAATAAACTTCAAAAATTACTTTCAATATAAAGGACTATACTTTCTAATCAAAGACATAGAATGTGCAGTGGGAAAAGTACAGTCTCTTCAAGAAATGATGTTGGGAAAACTAGACAGCCACATGCAAATAATGAAACTGGACCACTTTCTTACACTATACACCAAAATAATCTCAAAATGGATTAAAGACCAAAATGTGAAACTTGAAAGCATAAAAATCCTAGAGAAGAGCACAGGCAGTAATGTCTCTGACATCAGCAGTAGCAACGTTTTTCTATATATGTCTCCTGAAGCAAAGGAAATAAAAGTGAAAATAAAATATGAGGACTACATCAAAATAAAAACTTCTGCATAGCAAAGGAAACAACAAATCTAAAAGGCAACCTACAGAATGGGAGAAGACGAAAATGATAGCACCACAACCCAAAACCTCTGGGAGGCAACAAAGGCGGTCATAAGAGTAAAGTATATAGCAATCCAGGCCTTCCTAAAGAAGGAAGAAAGATCTCAGATACACAACCTAACCTTACACCTTAAGGAGCTGGAAAAAGAACAGCAAATAAAACCCAAAACCAGCAGAAGACAGGAAATAATAAAGATTTAATGCTATCGAAACCCCCCCCCCAAAAAAAAGTAAAACAGATCAATGAAACCAGAAGCTAGTTCTTTGAAAGAATTAACAAAATTGATAAACCACTAGCCAGTTTGATCAAGAAGAAAAAAGGAAAGGACCCAAATAAGTAAAATCAAGAATGAAAGAGGAGAAATCACAACCAACACAACAGAAATAAAAACAAAAATAAGAGAATATTATGAGCAATTATATGCCAATAAAATGGGCAATCTGGAAGAAATGGACAAATTCCTAGAAACATACACTACCAAAACTGAAACAGGAAGAAATAGAAAATTTGAACAGACCCATAACCAGTCAGGAAATCAAATTAGTAATCAAAAATCTGCCCAAAAAAACAGAAGAGTCCAGGGCCAGATGGCTTTCCAGGGGAATTCTACCAAACATTTAAGGAAGAGTTAACACCTATTCTCTTGAAACTGCTCCAAAAAATAGAAATGGAGGGAAAACTTCCAAACTCTTTCTATGAAGCCAGCATTACCCTGATTCTAAAACCAGACAGAGACCCCACTAGAAAGGAGAACTATAGACCAATTTCCCTGATGAACATGGATGCAAAAATCCTCGACAAGATATTAGCCAACCGGATCCAACAATACATTAAAAAAAATTATTCACCACGACCAAGTGGGATTTATACCTGGGATGCAGGGCTTGTTCAATATCCTCAAAACAATTAACGTGATTCGCCACATCAATAAAAGAAAGGACAAGAACCATATGATCCTCTCAATAGATGCAAAGAAAGCATTTGACAAAATACAGCATCCTTTCTTGATAAAAACCCTCAAGGAGGTAGGGACAGAAGGATCATACCTCGAGATGATAAAAGCCATATATGAGTGACCCAATGCTAATATCATCCTCAATGGGGAAAAACTGAGAGCTTTCCCCCTAAGGTCAGGAAGAAGACACGGATGTCCACTCTCGCCACTGTTATTCAACATAGTATTGGAAGTCTTAGCCTCTGCAATCAGACAACACAAAGAAATAAAAGGCATACAAATCGGCCAGGAGGAGGTCAAACTTTCAGTCTTCGCAGATGACATGCTACTCTATATGGAAAACCCAAAAGATTCCACCAAAAAACTGGTAGAACTGATTTATGAATTCAGCAAAGTTGCAGGATACAAAATCAATGCACAAAAATCAGTTGCATTTCTATACACCAACAATGAAGAGACAGAAAGAGAAATTAAGGAATCGATCCCATTTACAGTTGCACACACACACACACACACACACACACACACACAAATAAAGTCCCTAGGACTAACCAAAGAGGTGAAACCAAATCTAACCAAAGAGGTGAAAAATCTATACACTGAAAACTATAGAAAGCTTATGAAAGAAATTAAAGAAGACACAAGAAAATGGAAAAAGATTCCACGCTCCTGGATAGGAAGAACAAATATTGTTAAAATGTCGATACTACCCAAAGCAATCTACATATTCAATGCAATCCCTATCAAAGTAACACCAGCATTCTTCACAGAGCTAGAACAAATAATCCTAAAATTTGCATGGAACCAGAAAAGACCCTGAATAGCCAAAGCGATCTTGAAAAAGAAAACCAAAGCAGGAGGCATCACAATCCCAGACTTCAAGCTATACTACAAAGCTGTAATCATCAAGACAGTATGGTACTGGCACAAGAAGAGCACTCAGATCAATGGAATAGAATAGAGAACCCAGAAATGGACCCACAAATGTATGGGCAACTAATCTTTGACAAAGCAGGAAAGAATATCCAATGGAATAAAGACAGTCTCTTCAGCAAGTGGTGCTGGGAAAACTGGACAGTGACATGCAGAAGAATGAACCTGGACCACTTTCTTACACCATACACAAAAATAAACTCAAAGTGGATGAAAGACCTCAATGTAAGACAGGAAGCCATCAAAATCCTTGAGGAGAAAGCAAGCAAAAACCTCTTTGATCTTGCCCCCAGCAATTTCTTACTCAACACATCTCCAGAAGCAAGGGAAACAAAAGCAAAACTGAACTACTGGGACCTCATCAAAACAAAAAGCTTCTGCACAGCGAAGGAAACAATCAGCAAAACTAAAAGACAACCAACAGAATGGGAGAAGATATTTGCAAATGACATATCAGGTAAAGGGTTAGCATCCAAAATCTACAAAGAATTTATCAAACTCAACACCCAAAAAACAAATAATCCAGTGAAGAAATGGGCAAAAGACAGGAATAGACACTTCTCCAAAGAAGACATCCAGACGGCCAACCAACACATGAAAAAATGCTCCACATCACTCATCATCAGGGAAATACAAATCAAAACCACAATGAGATACCACCTTACACCTGTCAGAATGGCTAACATTAACAACTCAGGCAGTAACAGATGTTGGCGAGGATGCGGAGAAAGAGGATCTCTTTTGCATTGTTGGTGGGAATGCAAGCTGGTGCAGCCACTCTGGAAAACAATATTGAGGTTCCTCAAAAAACTAAAAATAGAACTACCCTATGACCCAGCAATTGTACTACTAGGCATTTATCCATGGGATAGAGGTGTGCTGTTTCGAAGGGACACATGCACTTCCAAGTTTATAGCAGCGCTATCAACAACAGCCAAAGTATGGAAAGAGCCCAAATGTCCACTGATGGATGAATGGATAAAGAAGAGGTGGTATACATATACACTGGAGTATTACTTGGCAATCAAAAAGAATGAAATCTTGCCATTTGCAACTGCGTGGATGGAACTGGAGGGTATTATGCTAAGTGAAATTAGTCAGAGAAAGACAAAAACCGTATGACTTCACTCATATGAGGACTTTAAGAGACAAAACAGATGAACAGAAGGGAAGGGAAACAAAAATAATACAAAAACAGGGAGGGGGACAAAACAAAAGAGACATAAAAATGGAGAACAAACTGAGGGTTACTGGAGGGGTTGTGGGAGGGGGGATAGGCTAAATGGGTAAGGGGCATTAAGGAATCTACTCCTGAAATCATTGTTTCACTATATACTAACTAATTTGGATGTAAATTTTAAAAAATAAAAAATAAAGTTAAATTAAAAATAAAAGCTTCTGCATAGCAAAGAAAACAACAAATCTAAAAGGCAACCTACAGGATGGGAGAAGATATTTGCAAATGATATATCTGATAAAGGATTAGTATCCAAAATATATAAAGAATTGATACAACTCAATACACATGCAAAAATGATCCAATTATAAAATAGGCAGAAAACATGAACAGACATTTCTCCAAAGAAGACATCCAGATGGCCAACGAACACATGAAAAGATGCTTAACATCACTCATCATCAGGGAAATGCAAATCAAAACTATAATGAGATACAACCTCACACCTATCAGAATGGCTAAACTCAAAATCACAAGAAACAACAAGTGTTGGCAAGGAAGTAGAGAAACAGGAACTCTGTTGCACTGTTAGTAGGAATGCAAACTGGTGCAGCCACTGTGGGAAACAGTATGGAAGTTTCTCAAAAAATTAAAAATGGAACTACCTTACGATCTGGTAATATGCTACTAGGTATTTACCAGAAAAAAAAAAACCACACTATTTCAAAAGAATGCATGCACCCCTATGTTTATAGAAACACTATTTACAATAGCCAAAATATGGAAGCAGCCCAAGTGTCCATCAATAGATGATTGGATAAAGAAAATGTGAGATATATACCTGATATATATATATATATATATATATATATATATATAGCATTATACTCTCTAGCTCCATATATGTATGATTTACATATATGATTTACAATGACATGGATGGAGCTAGAGAGTATAACGCTAAGCAAAATAAGTCAGTCAGAGAAAGACAAATACCATATGATTTCACCCATATGTGGAATTTAAGAAGGAAAACAAACAGCAAAGGAAAAAGAGAGAGAGAGACAAGCCAAGAAAAAGACTCTTAAGGACAGAGAACAAACAGTTGCCGGAGGGGACTGGGTTGGAGAATGGGTAAAATAGGTGAAGGGGATTAAGAGTACATATCACAGTGAGCACTGAGCAGTGTATAGAATTGTTAAATCACTATCTTCTACACCTGAAACTAATGTAAACACTTATTTTAACTACACTGGAATCAAAATTAAAAACTTAAAAAAATTATGGGGCACCTGGTGGCTCAGTCACTAAGTGTCTGACTTCGGTGCAAGTCATGATCTCACAGCTCGTCAGTTTGAGCCCAGGATCAGGCTCTGTGCTGACAGCTCAGAGCCAAGAGCCTGCTTTGGATTCTGTGTCTCTGTCTCTCTCTGCCCCTCCCCTACTCATGCTATCTCTCTCTCTGTCTGTCTCAAAAATAAATAAATTTTTCAAAAATTAAAAAAATTTACTTAATATTTAACAAACATATTTCTAAGATAATAAATACATTGCAGCAGTGTGCTGATAATTTAGAGGTACTCTGTGGAACTATCCAAAGTAGAAATAGGGTTTTTGGTAGTTTCCAAAACTGAAGCTCTCTTACAGGACAAAAAAAAAAAAAAAAATGAAAATCATACCTCCAAAAAGGCTACATACTTTTTAACTACTCTGTGCATGTGTTGGTGCAATGTGAAATAATAATGATTAATAATTAGGGGATTTAATGGAAAAAGTAGACAATCAGCAAAACAAATGGGCAATATGAGCATTAGGTAGAAACTCCAAGAAAGAATAAATAAATGCTAGAGATTAAAAGTACTTTAACAGAAATGAAAAATTATTTTGAAAATCTTATTAATAAACTAGTAAATTCTGAGCTGCAATATATATCAATAGAAACTTTACAACTGACAAGCAAACAGAAACAAAATGAAAAATATGGGAGAAAATATGTGTCATGTTAATACCAGACAGAGAAGAATTAGACAAGGCAACATAAGATAAATTTGAGTAAATAATGACTGAGATTTCCCTCAAACTAGTGTCAGACATCAAACTACAGATACAAGAAGATCAGAGTATACCAAGAAGAGTGAATTCTAAAAAATAAAATAGAATGAAAGAAACAGAAGAAAAAACTGAACAAAATTTTTTTGAGAAAATACAGCCTACAGTATTTGTAGGATACCATCAAGTGGACCAATATATTCATGTGGGAGTTCCAGAAAAAGAAAAGATAGAAAAGGAGGCAAAGAGATTATTTAAAAAAATAATAGCCAAACATTTCCCAAATTTGATGGATGATATGAATTTACAAATCCAAGACACTGAATGAACTGTAAGTAGGATAAACTCCAAGAGATCTTCACCAAGATACATTATAATCAAATTGTCAAAAGGCAAAGACAAGGAGGGAATCTTGAAAGCAGCAAGGCAGAAGGGATTTATACATGTGAGAAATCCTCAGTAAGACTATCAGCAGACTGTCTATAAAATGAGGGAGAAACTAAGTAATTAAGTATTCATAGTAAAAACAAACAGATTAAAACAGATAGATATCATACAATCTTCTCCAACCACAGCAAAATGAACTTAGAAATCAATAAAAGAAGGAAACTGGAAATTCCACAAATTTGTTGAAATTAAACAGCACACTCTTATAAACCACAGCTTCTTTATCCATTCATCAGTTGATGGACATTTACACTCTTTCCATAATTTGGCTACTGTTGGAAGCACTGCTATAAACATTGGGGTACCATTTGCAGCAATGTGGACGGAACTGGAGGGTATTATGCTAAGTGAAATAAGTCAGTCAGAGAAAGACAGATACCATATGTTTTTTTTTTAATTTTTTTTTCAACGTTTATTTATTTTGGGGACAGAAGAGAGACAGAGCATGAACGGGGGAGGGGCAGAGAGCGAGGGAGACACAGAATCGGAAACAGGCTCCAGGCTCTGAGCCATCAGCCCAGAGCCCAACGCGGGGCTCGAACTCACGGACCGCGAGATCGTGACCTGGCTGAAGTCGCATGCTTAACCGACTGCGCCACCCAGGCGCCCCAGATACCATATGTTTTCACTCATATGTGGATCTTGAGAAACTTAACAGAGGACCATGGGGGAAGGGAAGGGGAAAAAAAGTCACAAACAGAGAGGGAGGGAGGCAAACCATCAGAGACTCTTAAATACAGAGAACAAACTGAGTGTTGATGGGGGTGGGAGAGAGGGGAAACTGGGTGATGGGCATTGAGGAGGGGACTTGTTGGGATGAGCACTGGGTGTTGTATGGAAGCCACTTTGACAATAAATTATATTAAAATAAATAAATTAATTTAAAAAACCCACATTCTTAAATAACCAATGGATCAAAGAAGAAATCATGAGGAAATTAGAAGGTATTACAGATGAGTGAAAATGAATTTATGAGATACAGTGAAAGCAATGCTAAGGGGGACATTTATAGATATAAATGTTTACATTCAAATGAAGAATGATCTCAAATCAATAACCTATATTTATAACTTCAGGAATTAGAAAAAGAAGAAAAGGTAAATTCAAATGTAGCAGAAAGAAAAAAATAATATAGATTAGAACAGAGATAAATAAAATAGAGAATAGAAAAAGTAATAGATAAAATCAACAAACCAAAATTTGTTGATTTGAAAAGATGCACAAAATTTGCAAATGATAGCCTGGACTGAGAAATAAAGAAGACTCAAATTACTAAAAAAAAGTAAAAGTAGTAACATTATTAATAATTCTACAAAAATAAAAATTACTACAAGTACTATACAAAGTATGTGCTAAAATATGGTATAATCTATATGAAATGTACAAATTCTTACAAACATAAAGCCTACTAAGACTGATTCATGAAAAAATTTAATATCTGAATTGACCTATAACTAATAAGGAGATGGAATCACTACTAAAAAAAACTCACAAAAAAAATCACAAGACCAGATGATTTCATTGATGAATTCTACCAAATATGTAAAGAAGAACTAACACAAATCCTTATCAAACACTTCTAGAAAATTGGAGAGGGAAGAATACTTCTTAACTTATGATATTATGTCACCATTGCCCTGATACCAAATCCAGGCAAAGATATTATAAAAAAGAAAACAACACGACAAGATCCCTTTAGGGAAATTAAGGCAGAAGTCCTAATGAGGGAATGCTAGAAAACACTAGCAGAAGGAATTAGGTACATATTAGAAAGATTATACACCATGACCAAGTGGAGTTTATTCTTGGAATGCAGGAATGGCTTAACATACAAAAAGTGATCAATATACCACATTAACAGAATGAAAGAAAAAAACACATGTAATCATCTCAATAATTTCATTGGACACAATTCAACACCCTTTTATGATGAGAATACTCAACAAACTAGGAATAGAAAGAAAGTACCTGAACATATTAAAGGCCATATATGAAAAACTCATAGCTAACACCATCCTCATTCTTAGAGACAGAAAGCAGAGCAAAGCTTACAGGAACTTAGGGTAGGAAAGAATGAGAAGTTATTCTGTTTGGGGTGATGAAAAAGTTCTGGATATGGACAGTGGTAATGTTTGCACAATGGCACAACAGTGTGAATGCCATTTAACTGCACACTTAAAATGGTTGAAATGGTAAATCTTACTTTATATTTTACCACACTTAAAAAAATTCTGTGACACAGGTAATCATTTGAAAATACATTTGTGGGGAGAGAGAGAGTCAACGTGATGGAGAAGAAGGGGGGCCTGAAGTTTCCTTGTCCCTCAAACACAGCAATATTGAGGCCAAAAGACTTGGGATTCCAGGAATCTGGCCTACAGAGTGACAGAAACATCTTCAGGGACCCACGGGTACAACTTGGCAGACCATAGGTTTACTTCGATGAACAAATCAAAGCACACCTGGTGAAAGGTCCAAACCCCCACTACGAGTAGGGAGATAAAGCAACCAGAGTCACAGCAACAGAGAGCGCACAATACACTCTAAAAATACCTCCTGAAGGGCCAGACCCTTGATAGTGTATGACCCCTTTTTATTATAGTAGTGCTCACAGATGCAAGACACATAAGAAGCTATTAAAACACATAAGGGACAGAAAACTAGCCAAAATGATGAAATGGAAGAATTCTCCTCAAAAGAAATTCCAGGAAGAAATGACAGCTAAAGAATTTCTCAAAACAGATATAAATAATATATCTGATCAAGAATTTAGAATAATAGTCATAAGATTAATACCTGGGTTTGGAAAAAGCATAGAAGACAGCAGAGAATCTATTGCTGCAGAGATCAAGGAACTAATAGTCATGGCAAATTAAGAAATGTTGTAAATGAGGTGCAAAATAAACTAGATGCAGTGACAGCAAGGATGGAGGAATCAGAGTGGAGAATAAGTGAAACAGAAAGCAAATTATGGAAAATGATGATGATGAAAAAAAGAGAGATAAGGAAATACTACACCACAAGGGGAGAACTAGAGAATTAAGTGATTCAATGAAACATAATAATATCCGTATCATAGGGATTCTAGAAAAAGAAGAGAGAAAGAGGCAGAACGTTTACTTGAACAAATTATAGCTGAGAACTTCCCTAATCTGGGGAAGGAACCAGACATCCAAATCCAGGAGGCACAGAGAACTCCTTTCAGTTTTAACAAGAATAGGTATTCACCATGGCATGTCATAGTGAAACTAGCAAAGTACAAAGATAAAGAGAGAATTCTGAAAGCACCTAGGGACAAATGGGCCTTAACCTACAAAAGTAGACACATAGGGGTAGTAACAGACCTGCCCAATGAGACTTGGCCGGCCAGAAGGGAGTGGCAGGAAATATTCAATGTGTCACATAGGGAAAATATGCAGCCAAGAATCCTTTATCCAGTAAGACTATCATTCAGAATAGAAGGAGAGATAAAGGCTTTCCCAGAAAAACAAAAACTGAAGGAGTTCATGACCACTAAACCAGTCCTACAAGAGATCCTAAGAGGGAGTCTATGAATGGAATGCTGCACAGACTACGAAGGACCAGAGACATCACCACAAGCATGAAACCTACAGACAACACAATGACCCTAAATCCATATCTTTCAATAATAATTCTGAATGTTAATGGACTAAATGCCCCAATCAAAAGACATAGGGTATAGAATGGATAAAAAAAAATCCATCTATATGCTGTCTATAAGAGACTCATTTTAGACCTGAGGACAACTTCAGATTGAAAGTGAGGGGATGGAGAACCATCTATCATGTTGCTGGAAGTCAAAAGAAAGCTGGAGTAGCCATACTTCTACCAGACAAACTAGATTTAAAACTAAAGGTTGTAACAAGAGATGAAGAAGTGCATTATATCATAATTACAGGGTTTATCCATCGAGAAGAGCTAACAATTGTAAATGTTTATGCCCCCAACTTGAAACCCAAATATATAAATCAATTAATCACAAACATAAGCAATCTTATTGATAAGAATATGGTAATTGCAGGGAACTTTAATAGTCCACTTATAGCAATGGACAAAACATCTAGGCAGAAAATCAATAAAGAAACAATGGCCTTGAATGATACACTGGACCAGATGGACTTAACAGATATTCAGAACTTTTCATCCAAGAGCAGCCAAATACACATTCTTCTCGAGTGCAAATGGAACATTTTCCAACATAGATCACATGCTGGTCACAAAACAGTCCTCGACAAATATAAAAGAATTGAGATCATACTATGCATATTGTCAGATCATAGAAACCACAAGAAAAAAATTTGAAAGCCTCCAAATGCATGGAGGTTAAAGAACATCCTACTAAAGAATGAATGGGTCAACCAGGCAATTAAAGAAGAAATTTAAAAATATATGGAAGCAAATGAAAATGAAAACACAACAGTCTAAACCCTTTGGGATGCAACAAGGGAAGTCCTAAGGGGAAGATACATTTCAATACAGCCTATCTCAAGAAACAAGAAAAATCCCAAATATAAAACCTAACCACACACCTAAAGGAACTAGAAGCAGAACAGCAAAGAAACCCAAAGCCAGCAGAAGAAGAGAAATAATAAAGCTTAGAGCAGAAATAAACAATATAGAATCCAAAACAAAAAAACCCATAACAGATCAATGAATCTAAGAGCTGTTTTTTTAATAAACAAAACTGAAGAAGAGAAATAATAAAGATTAGAGCAGAAATAAACAATATAGAATCCAAAAAAAAAAAAACAACAACACAGCAGAACAGATCAATGAATCTAAGAGCTGTTTTTTTCTAAATAAACAAAATTGATAAATGCCTAGCCAGACTTCTCAAAAAGAAAAGAGAGAGAACCCAAATAGATAAAATCATGAATGAAAGAGGAGAGATCACAACCATCACCATAGAAATATAAGCAATTATTAGAGAATACTATGAAAAATTATATGCCAACAAACTGGACAACCTGGGAGAAATGGACAAACTCCTAGACACCCACACACTACCAAAACCCAAACAGGAAGAAATAGAAAATTTGAACAGACCCATAACGACGAAGAAAATGAATCAGTTACCAAAAATCTCCCAACAAATAAGAGTACTGGGCCAGATCGCTTCCCAGAGGAATTCTACCAGACATTTAAATCAGAATTAATACCTATCATTTTCAAGCTGTTCCAAAAAATAGAAATGGAGGAAAGTTTCCAGACTCATTCTACAAAGCTAGCATTACCTTGATTCCCAAACCAGACAGAGACCCCACTAAAAAGGAGAATTACAGGCCAATACCCCTGATGAACACAGATGCAAAAATTCTCAACAAGATACTAGCAAAGAGAGTTCAACATATATTAAAAGAATTATTCACCATGATCAAGTGGGATTCATTCCTGGGCTGCAGGGCTGGTTCAATATTCACAAATCAATCAACGTGATACATCACATTAATAGAAAAAAAGGATAAGGACGATATGAACCTGTCAATAGAGGCAGAAAAATCATTTAACAAAATACAGCATCCTTTCTTAATAAAAACCCTCACGAAAGTCGGGATAGAAGGAAAATACCTTATCACCATGAAAGCCATATATGAAAAGCCCACAGGTAATATCATCCTTAATGGGGAAAAACTGAGAGTTTTCCCCCTGAGATCAGGAACACGACAGGGATGTCTACTCTCACCGTTGTTGTTTAACAGTGTTGAAAGTCCTAGCTTCAACAATCAGACAACAAAATGAAATAAAAGGCATCCAAACTGGCAAAGAAGTCAAACTCACTTTTCGCAGATGACATGATACTCTACATGGAAAACCCGAAAGACTCCACCAAAAAGCTGCTAGACCTGATACATGAGTTCAGCAAAGTCGCAGGATATTAAACCAATGTACAGAAATTGGTTGCATTTCTATACACCAATAATGAAGCAACAAAAAGAGAAATCAAACCGAATCAAATAATAATAAACCTAACCAAAGATGGAAAAGATCTGTAAGCTGAAAACTGTAGAAAACTTACGGAGGAAATTGAAGAAGACACAAAGAAATGGAAAAACATTCCTTGCTCATGGATTGGAAGAAAAAAATACTGTTAAAATGTCAGTACTACCCAAAGCAATGTACACATTCAATGCAATCCCAATCAAAATTGCACCAGCATTCTTCTCAAAGCTAGAGCAAACAGTCCTAAAATTTGTATGGAGCCACAAAAGACTCCAAATAGCCAAAGTAATGTTGAAAAAGAAAATCAATGAGGGAAGCATCACAATCCCAGATATGAGCCTCTACTACAAAGTTGTAATCCTCAATACATTATGGTATTGGCACAAAAACAGACACATAGACCAATGGGATAGAATTGAGAACCCAGAATTGGACCCACAAATGTATGGCCGGCTAAACTTTGACAAAGCAAGAAAGAGTGCCCAATGGAAAATAGACAGTCTCTAGAAAATGGTACTGGGAGAACTGGTCAGCAACATGCAGAAGAATGAAGCTGAACCACTTTCTTACACCATACACAAAAATAAACTCAAAATGGATGAAGGACCTAAATGTGAGACAGGAAACCATCAAAACCCTAGAGGAGAAAACAGGAAAAAACCTCTTTGACCTCAGCTGCAGTAATTTCTTACTTGAGACATCTCCAAAGGCAAGGGAATTAAAGGCAAAGATGAAGTATTGGGATCTCATCAAGATAAAAAGCTTCTGCACTGCAAAGGAAACAATCAACAAAACTAAAAGGCAACCGACAGAATGGGAGAAGATATTTGCAAATGACATATCAGATAAAGGGTTAGTATCCAAAATCTATAAAGGACTTATCAAACTCAACTGCCAGAAAACAAATAATCCAGTGAAGAAATGGGCAGAAGACATGAATAGACACTTTCCCAGAGAAGACATCCAGATGGCCAACAGACACATGAAAAGATGTTCAACATTGCTCATCATCAGGGAAATACAAATCAAACCCACACTGAGACACCATCTTACACCAGTCAGAGTGGCTAAAATTAACAACTCAGGAAACAACAGATACTGGTGAGGATGTGGAGAAATAGGAACCCTCTTGCACTGTTAGTGCAGATGCAAACTGGTGCAGCTACTCTGGAAAACAGTGTGGCGGTTCCTCAAAAAATTAAAGCTAGAACTACCCTATGACCCAGCAATAGCACTACTAGGAATTTATCCAATGAATACATGAGTGCTGTTTCATAGGGACACGTGTACCTCAATGTTTACAGCAGCGCTATCAACAATAGTCAAATTATGGAAAGAGCCCAAATGTCCATCAACTGATGAATGGATAAAGAAGACGTGGTTTATATATACAATGGAATACTACTTGGCAATGAGAAAGAATGAAATCTTGCCATTTGCAAAAACATGGATGTAACTGGAAGGTATTATGTTAAGTGAAATAGGTCAGTCACAGAAATACACATATCATATCATATGTTTTCACTCATGTGTGGAATTTGAGAAACTTAACAGAAGGCCATGGGTAAAAGGAAGGGGAAAAATAGTTTCAAACAGAGAGGGAGGCAACCCATGAGACTCTTAAATACATAGACTCTTAAAGAAACGAAAGGCTGATGAGGGGTGGCAGAAGAGAAGGGAAAATGGGTGATGGGCATTGAGAAGGGTACTTGTTGGTATGAGCACTGGGTGTCGCATGTAAGTGATGAATCACGGGAATCTACTCCCGAAGCCAAGAGCACAATGTATACACTGTATGTTAGCTAACCTGACAATAAATTATATTTAAAAAATCAATAAATTTTAAAAATACAGCATAAAAAAAGAAAATACAGTTGTGTTTTTTGTACTATATTTCTTCAGACATGACCTTCTAATCTGCCAGGGGCACCTGTTAAAGGATAATGTTCAAAACAAGTTAAAATCATGACATAAGACTTAAAATGGACACGTTACAGGTTTTATTTAAATTATTATTATCGATTTATTAATAAATAGATGTTGTAAGTAACTTTTAAAGATAAAGAAAGAATGCACTTCAAAAGATAAGTCATAGAAATATAAACTGACTTCTTCCATAGGTAGCAGAGAGCTAAATGAACCTCCACCAGATAGAATTCCTGGAAACCAAGAAACAGACCCTCAACTTCTAGAGAACAAACTGGTGGTTACCAGAGGGGAGGTGGGTGAAGTAGGTGTAGGGGATTAAGAGTACACTTGTCATGATGAGCACTGAATACTGTACAGAATTGTTGAATCACCATATTGTAGACCTGAGACTAATATAACACTCTATGCTAACTATACTAGAATTAAATTCTAAAACAACAAACAGTATTTACACAACCATAATAATGTAAACATGGATTACTGTTAAAAAACAATAATTACGGTGTAATAATATTGCACAGAAGCAGGTTAGGAGAGGTGGAAAGGAGATAGAGAAATAAATTATCTTCAAGTACTTGAAATTTAGAGAAAAATTAAAGCATTCCCAGATAAACAATAGCTGGGGAAGATGATTACCACTAAATCTGTCCTATAAGAAATACTAAAGGAACTCCTTCAGATAGAAATGAAGTAACACTAAAACGTACCTTGAAATTGTATGAAGATATAAATATCTTCAGTAAATGAAAGCATATGCGCAAATATGAAAATTATTATTTATTATTATTATTATTATTATTTTGGTTTGTAACTCTGTTTTTTATTTTCCAGAAGACTTAATAGACTAAAAGATTAAATAGATTAAAATATTAAAGAGGTTAATAGGTTATATTATAAATTTATAATTTATAAAAATTATAAATCTATATTAATAGGTTTGTAAAATGTAAACACATAACTTTAACATGAATAACTAGCGGGTGGAGGATGGGCCTGTAAAGTAGAATTTTTGTATGCAATTGATATTAAGTTGATATCAATTAAAAATGGATTTTTAGGGGGCTCCAAGGTGGCTCAGTTGGTTGAGTGGTCTGATTTCGGCTCAGGTCATGATCTCACAGTTTTTGAATTAGAGCCCCGCGTCAGGCTCTGTGTTGACAGCTCAGAGCCTGGAGCCTGCTTCAGATTCTGTGTCTCCATCTCTCTCTCTGCCTCTCCCCTACTCATGTTCTCTCTCTCTCTCTCTCTCTCTCTCTCTCAAAAATAAAGATAAAAAAATTATTTAAAAAAATGGATTTTTAGGAGGCGACTTGGTGGCTCAGTCCGTTGAGTGTCCAACTCTTGATTTCAGCTCAGATCATGATCCCAGGGTCATGGCATCAAGCCCCATGACAGGCTCCACGCTGAGCATGGAGTCTGCTTAAGATTCTCTCCCCTCCCCTCACTTTCCCTCTATCCCTCTGCCCAACTTGTGCTCTCTCTCTCTCAAGTAAAAAATTTTAATACTTTTAATAGAGGGGCACCTGGGTGGCTCAGTAAGTTAAGCCTTCAACTCTTGATTTCAGCTCAGGTCATGATCTCATGGTTTGTGAGTTCCAGTCCCTTGTTGGGCTCTGTGCTGACAGTGTGGAGCCTGCTTGGAATTCCCTCTCTTTCCCTCCCTTTCTGCCTCTCCCCTGCTCACTCTCTTTCTCTCTCTCTCAAAAATAAATAAACCTTAAAAAAGTTTATTTTTATTTTTTTAAGGTTTATTTATTTTCGAGACAGAGCACCAGCAGGGGAGGGGCAGAGAGAAAGAGAGGGAGACACAGAATCGGAAGCAGTCTCCAGGCTCTGAGCTGTCAGCACGGAGCCAGAAGCAAGGCTTGAATTTGTGAACTGCAAGATCCTGACCTGAGCCGAAGTTGGACCTTAACCCACTGAGCCACCCAGGCACCCCTGGTGTTTTAAAACATATAATGCTTATCAAATCAATTTTAAGTTGTCATCATGTCTCTACCACACCGGACGGGAAGCAGAAGTCAGAGTAGTTTGCTTGAACAAAGTTTTAGTCCATTTTTCCTCAGCCCAAAGAGCCTGGCTCTTTCTGCTCAGACTCTTATTGTGCCAACAGGGGAGTACTTTAGGGGAAAAGCCCATGTGGACCTGGTGCTCACCCTCATGCTTCCTGTTGGAGATTGCAGCTCTCAAGTGTTGTCCACACTGGACACTCTCTGGTCCTTCAGAGCTGTGTTTATTTTTTTAGTAATTAGTCCAGATTTTATAACTATCCACTGCAAGCCACCCAATGAAAGTGGAACCTTAAATTATTTTACCCTGAAACATTTTTTAAATGTTTATTTTTGAGAGAGAGACAGAGAAAGAGAGAGAGCATGAGCAGGGGAGGGGCAGAGAGAGAGGAAGACACAGAATCCAAAGCAGGCTCCAGGCTCTGCGCCGACAGCTCAAACTCGTGAACCACATGCTCATGACCTTAGCCGAAGTCAGACACTTAACCCACTGAGCTACCCAGTTGCCCCTTGCCCTGAAACAGTTTAACCAGGGAATATTTGGCCTATCGTTTTACACAAGAAACATTGAAATAAGAAATGTAATAACAAAATGAATATTTTTCCAGCCAGAATTCCACGTCATTCCTTGTTTGGAATTATGTTAAATCTTGATGCATTGTCTTGAGTCTATTAAAATATTTCTGTGTTTATATTTTAAAGGGTTTCTATAAGTCACATCCTTTGTGCAATTTCAGATCCGCTTGGTTCTTCCTGTCCTGTGTCATTTCAACAAGCTTTACAGATACTGGGTTTTCTTTATACAAGTGTAAATTGCTCTTCAGATTTGTCCCTGGGCTCCATACCTCCCCGTCCTGCCTCTGGGTGTCTGTGCAGATGCTGAGGTATAAAATGTACCATGATCCAACCCGCAGAAGCACAGCATGTTCCTTGTTTGAAGATGTGTGCCTTTGTGTTCATAGGGAAACATCTATCAATGTCCTCGGTGTTATTAAAGAAGTTGCATCCATTAAGCCCTATCTATCTATCTATCTATCTATCATTTACTATTCTATACACATATGTGTATATCTACATTATAGATATATGTATGTATAAGCATTTGTGTATACGTGTATGTATATGCAAAAGTTTTAAGTATGTATGTATATATGCATATGCATATGTGTATTTGTATATGCATGTGTATATATATTCTGTAGGTTGTATTATAGTGACACCTGGTACCCCTGCCAACAAGACTGTTAAACTCATATCCTGACTCTATGAAGAAGGTGGAAGGGGAATCCCTAGCACCCACAGTAAAGGATTCCAGGTTAATTTCCACTCCCTAGGTAAAGGCACCATGAACTCAGTCCCACTGAGACTCCATCTACAGGTACCCCCCATCCCTTGCCAGCACAAATGATTTCATGGTCAACTATACCCTCAATGCACTGGGAAAAGATTCCTCTGTTCCCTGGTCCACTGGGTCCCACAGCAGTGTCTTCATTGGAGAATACTGCAAGTCTTGGCCCTTGTGCTCTAGAGTGCTGAACATGGAATGAATGACTTACTGGAATCTCAAGTTTCCATATTTGTAAAATGGAGTCATAGCAGATGCTACCTTGTATGACCATAATGAGGACTGAATGAGATCAAACAAGTGGTGTATCTTGTTTTGAATATTTTTTCACAGCTGCATTAACCAGTTTCTAATTTTCAGGAAGGGTTGGAGTATTAATGTTGCTCACAAGGAATGAAAAACTTCAACCTTCAGGAGTGGGAGGTGATGGATTCAATGGTGGATTTGTAGGATATCAGGGTTGGAAATGACCCTCAGAAGCAGGAAGACTTGAAGGGATGTCTGGCCTTCCCAAAGTCACCTAACAGTGAGCAGGACAGGAGACCTGGAGGCAAATCCAGAGTTAAAATCCCAATCACAGGATGAGTCTTCAGGTAACACCCCAGTTGGCATCATCTCCCCAGAGCCAAGGACAAGAGCAGCACTTTGTCCCTGCACCATGACTCTGTGTGATGACTCAGACCACAGTCTGCAACTTTCCTCAGGCTCTGTGTGTAACTGAGGTGTTCCTCCCCATGAGGATTCTGTACAACTTAAGGCTCAACATATGGAGACAGACTGAGGCAGGTCACCATTGAGGGTTTTGTGACACTGTTGACAAAGGGAAACCTAATGAGGGCTGTGGCCATAAACAGGCCTATTGAAGTCACCCTGTGGAATCTGCCTGGTCTGTGGACATGTTCTCTTATTAACAAGTTTACTTCCCAATGACCCCTCACACTTATAGGCTCAGTTGTGATTGCTCCTCTGAGCTCCAGACCTGGCTGCTGGCTTGTCCTCATCCCACCCCACCGCCTTGCCCATGTCAGAGCCACCACCTGTGGTGTCCCTCATTCTACAGATATCTTACTGATGTCTCCTCACTACTCGTGTGACCCCTGCTCAGAGAGGCTCTCCCTAATTCACTGAGAGTCTCTTGGCCCACCCCATCACTCCCCACTCCTCCTTATTTGTCCTTCTCCAGAACCTGCATTATTAGTTGCCATGCCATCTGTGCTATTTAGTTTCCTTCTTTTTTTTTTTTTTTAATTTTTAAGGTTTATTTTATTTTTGAGAGGTGGGGGAGGGGCAGAGAGAGGGAGACACAGAATCCGAAGCAGGCTCCGGGGTCTGAGCTGTCAGCACAGAGTCTGATATGGGGCTTGAACCCACAAATCATGAGATCATGACCTGAGCCAAAGTTGGACACTTAACCGACTGAGCCACCAGGCGCTCCTATTTAATTTCCTTCTTTAACATATGCTTCCCCTTCTGAAGCTGCCAGCTTCCATGAGGCCATGGACTTTCTTTCCATCTTCACTGCTCTTTCTCCAGGTGCAAGCAGAGGCTTCTTTACCAATTGTGAGGAGAGGTGATCCAGCTTCTCATGATGCTGCCTCTGTCACATGCTTCCTGTGACTCTTCAGCTGCCAGTCATAAACTCTCTTGTTGTCCCCCTTCTGCCATGATAACTGTTAGTTTGTGATCATCGTCTTGTGAAGGGACATCATCTGTGATGAAAACTATTCATTGTGGGAACATCCACTTAATTATGTGGGAGAGAAACCCCTAAAATGTCCCTCAGCTTTTCACTTAGGAGAGTGAGCTGGTGCAGTTATGTGGAGTTTCCCCAAATTATCCAAGGAGATTCTTTCTGGTCAGAAAAACTCACTGAAATATTCTTGTAGGGAATGAAAGCCATCATGTAATTTATCAATGTTGTCTTATTTTAAGATTTAGTCATCATTATATTAAGATATAAATATTAAATAATATAAATTTCTTTTTTAATTTTAGAGAAAGAGAGCATGAGCAGGGGAGAGGGGCAGAGGGAGAGAGAGCAAACATCTTAAGCAGGCTCCACGCTCAGCTCAGTGCAGAGTTCAACATGGGGCTTAATCCCACGACCCTGGAATCATGACCTCAGCCCAAATCAAGAGTCAGATGCTCATCTGAATGAGCCACCCAGGCACCCCTATAAATTTCTTTTTAAACATACCATTTAACTAAATACCCAACGACACAAATTATCTTTAAATAAAATACTTACACAAAAAACTGCCTTTCCATATGACTTGTGTGTATTGGGGATACAATTCCATAAAAAGAATATTGCTGATGACCTCTAAAAGTCGTTATTGCAAAGTTGCATATATTTTAAAATTGAAATACAATATAAGCAGATAATAAAATACAAATGTTTACTTAGAAGATTAATATATAAAGAATGTTTACAAAACGTTCAAAAACGTAACTGGATGGAGATTCAATTTGAGTAAAATGTTCATCGCTAAAGTACATTTCTTTATCTATATATTTTGCAAATTAAACTATGATATATCTTGGTGCTGGCCTGCTTTTGTTGATTTTGGTGGGCGTTCTCTGTGCCTCCTGGATTTGGATGTCTGTTTTCTTCTCAGATCAGGGAACTTTTGAGCTATAATTTCCTCAAATAAACATTCTTCCCCCTTTTCTCTCTCCTCTTCCAGAGGGACTCCTATGATACAAATGTTATTACGCTTTATAGAGTCTCTGAGTTCTCTAAGTCTACATTCTGTGATCCAATATTTTTGTTTACTTCTTTTCAGCTTCATTATTTTCCATAATGAAAAAAAATGTAATGTTTATTTTTGAGAGAGAGAGAGAGGCAGAGAGAGGGAGACAGAGAATCGGAAGCAGGCTCAGCACTGTCAGCGCAAAGCACAATATGGGACTCAAATTCACAAACTGTGAGATCATGACCTGAATTGAAATCAGACGCTCAACTGACTGAGCCATGCAACTGCTGTTTTCCATAATTTTATCTTCCACATCACTTATTCATTCCTCTGATTCTTCCATCCTTGTAGTCATTATATCCAGCTGGTTTGAATCTTGGTTATTGCATTTTTCATGATGGCCTGACTAGATTTTAGGTCTTTTATCTCTGTGATAAGGGACTCCCTAGCAAGAAGGGATTGGCATGATATATTCAATGGACAGAATAATAAAAATTTGCAGCCAAGAATACTCTACCAAGCAAGAATATTATTCAGAATAGAAGGGGAGATAAAGAGTTTACCAGATGAATAAAAACTAGAGGAGTTCATGTCCACTAAACCAGCTGTGCAAGAAATATTAAAGGGCACTCTTTGAGTAGGAAAGAAAAAACCAAAAGTGACAAAGACTAGAAAGGAACAGGGAAAATCTCCAGAAACAATGACAAAACAAGTAATAAAATGGCACTAAATAAATATCTATAAATAATTACTCTGAAATATATAGTCCATGTAAATGGACAAAATGTTCTAATCAAAAGATATAGGGTGTCAGAATGGATTAAAAAAAGACCCATCTAAATGCTGCCTACAAGAGACTCATTTTAGACCTAAAGACACCTGTACATTGAAAGAGAGGGGATGGATCTTACTTGACACATCCCCAAAGGCAAGGGAATTAAAAGCAAAAATGAACTATTGGGACCTCATGAAGATAAAAAGCTTCTGCACTGCCAAGGAAACAATCAACAAAACTAAAAGGCAACCAACGGAATGAGAAAAGATATTTGCAAATGACATATCAGACAAAGGGCTAGTATCCAAAATCTGTAAAGAGCCCACCAAACTCCATACCTGAAAAACAAATAATCCAGTGAAGAAATGGGCAGAAAACATGAATAGACACCTCTCTAAAGAAGACATCCAGATGCCCAACAGGCACATGAGAAGATGCTCAACGTCGTTCCCATTAGGGAAATACAAATCAAAACCACACTCAGATACCACCTCACACCAGTTACAGTGGCTAAAATGAACAAATCAGGGGACTATAGATACTGGCAAGGATGTGGAGAAATGGGAACCCTCTTGCACTGTTGGTGGGAATGCAAACTGGTGTAGCCACTCTGGAAAACAGTGTGGAGGTTCCTCAAAAAATTAAAAACAGATCTACCCTATGACCCAGCAATAGCACTGCTAGGAATTTACCCAAGGGATACAGGAGTGCTGATGCATAGGGGCACTTGTACCCCAATGTTTATAGCAGCACTTTCAACAATAGCCAAAGTATGGAAAGAGCCTAAATGTCCATCAACTGATGAATGGATAAAGAAACTGTGGTTTATATACACAATGGAGTACTATGTGGCAATGAGAAAGAATGAAATATGGCCTTTTGTAGCAACGTGGATGGAACTGGAGACTGTTATGTTAAGTGAAATAAGTCATACAGAGAAAGACAGACACCATATGTTTTCACTCTTATGTGGATCCTGAGAAACTTAACAGAAGACCATGGGGGAGAGGAAGGAAAAAAAAAAGAGGTTAGAGAGGGAGGGAGCCAAAATATAAGAGACTCTTAAAAACTGAGAACAAACTGAGGGTTGATGGGGGGTTGGAGGGTGGGGAGGGGGGGTGATGGGTATTGAGGAGGGCACCTGTTGGGATGAGCACTGGGTGTTGTATGGAAACCAATTTGACAATAAATTTCATATTTAAAAAAAATAAAAGATATGAGTAGAATAAAAAAAAAGAAAGTGAGGGGATGGAGAAATATTTATCATGCTAATGGATGTCAAAAGAAAGCCATTGTAGCAATAGTTATATCAGGAAAACTAGATGTTAAACCAAAGACTGTAATAAGAGATGAAGAAGGGCACTACATCATAATAAAGGAGTCTGTCTAACAAGAAGATCTAACAATTGTAAATTTATACCCCCAATTTGGAACACCCAAATGTATAAAAATTTAATAAGAAACATGAGGGCCTCATTGATAATAATAAAATAATAGTAGAGGATTTTAACACCCCACTTACAACAATGGACAGATCATCTAAGCAAAAAATCAATAAGGAAACAATGGCTTTGAATGACACAATGAAGCAGATGGATTTAACAGATATATTTAGAACATTTCATCCTAAAGCAGCAGACTACACATTCTTTTCAAGTGCACATGGGGCATTCTCCAGAATAGATCACATACTGGGTCACAAATCACCCCTCAAAAAGTACAAAAAAATTGAGGTCATACCATGTATCTTTCCCAACCACAATGCTATGAAACTTGAATTCAACCAAAAGAAAAAAATTGGAAAGACCACAAATACATGGAGGTTAAAGAACAGCCTAGTAAAGAATGAATGTGTCAACCAGGAAATTAAAGAAGAAATGTATTAAAAACATATAAATAAATGATAATGAAAATACTGCAGTCCAAAACTTTTTGGATGCAGCAAAAGCAGTCCTAAGAGGGACGTATATAGCAATACAAGCTTACCACAAGAAGCAAGAAAAGTGTAAAAATATACAACCTCACCTTACTCCGAAGGGAGCTAGGAGAAGAACAATAAATGAAGCCTAAAGCCAGCAGAAGAAGGGAAATAATATAGATTAGAGCTGAAATAAGTGGTACAGAAAGAACAACAATAAAACAGTATAACATATCAATGAAACCAGTAGCTGGTTCTTTGACAAAATTAGTAAAATTGATAACCCCCTAGCCAGGCTTCAAAAAGAAAAGGGAAGAGACCCAAATAAATAAAGTAATGAATGAGACAATTGAGAGCACATCCAATACCACAGAAATACTAACAATTACAAGAGAATATTATGAAAAAGTATATGCAAATAAAGTGGGCAATGTGGAAGAAATGGATGCATTCCTAGAAACTATAAACTACCAAAACTGAAACAGGAAGAAATAGAAAACTTGATCAGACTGATAACCAGCCAAGGAATTGAATTAGTAATAAATAATTTCCCAAGAAACAAAAGTCCAGGGTCAGATGGCTTCCCAGAGAAATTCTACCAAAGATTTAAAGAAGAGATAATACCTATTCTTCTCAAACTGTTTCAAAAAATAGAAATGTAAGGAAAACTTCCAAACTCTTTCTATGAGGACAGCATTACCTTGATTCTGAAACCAGACAAAGATCTTACTTAAAAAGAGAAATGCAGGGGGCGCCTGGGTGGTGCAGTCGGTTAAGCGTCCGACTTCAGCCAGGTCACGATCTCGCGGTCCGGGAGTTCGAGCCCCACGTCAGGCTCTGGGCTGATGGCTCAGAGCCTGGAGCCAGTTTCCGATTCTGTGTCTCCCTCTCTCTCTGCCCCTCCCCCATTCATGCTCTGTCTCTCTCTGTCCCAAAAATAAATAAACGTTGAAAAAAAATTAAAAAAAAAAAAAGAGAAATGCAGGCCAATATCCCTGATGAACATGGAGGAAGAAATTCTCAACAAAATACTAGCAGATCAAATCCAACAGAATATTAAAAGAATCATTCACCATGATCATGTAGGATTTATTTCTGGGCTGCAAGTGTGGTTCAATATTTGCAAATCAATCAGTGGATACACCACATTAATAAAAGAAAGGATAAGAACCATATGATCCTCTCAATTGGTGCAGAAAAAGCATTTGACAGAGTACAGCATCCATTCTTGATAAAAACCCTCAACAAAGTAGGGATAGAAGGAACATACCTCAACATCATAAAAGTCATATATGAAAGACACACAGGTAATATCCTCAATTGAGAAAAACTGAGAGCTTATCCTCTATGGTAAGGAAGAAGACAGGAATGTCCACTCTCACCACTTTTATTTAACATTGTACTTAAAGTCCTAGCCTCAGCAATCAGAAAACAAAAAAAAATAATAGGCATACAAATGGGCTAGGAAGAAGTCTAACTTTCAATATTTGCAGATGACATGATACTCTATATAGAAAACCTGAAAGAGTCCACTAAAAATGTCTAGAACTGAAACAAAAATTCAGCAAAGTCTCAGGATACAAAATCAATGTACAGAAATCAGTTGCATTTCTATACACCAGTGATCAAGCAGCAGAAAGAAAAATCAAGGAATTGATTTATAAATGCACCAAAACCCATAAGATACTTGCGAATAAACCTAACCAAAGAGGGAAAGGATCTGTACTCTGAAAACTATAGAACACCTCTGAAAGAAATTTAAGAGGACACAAAGAAATGTGCTCATGTATTTGAAGAACAAATATTGTTAAAATGTCTATATTACCCAAAGCAATTGATACATTTAATGCAATCCCTATGAAAATACCACCAGCATTTTTTTCAGAGTGCTAGAACAATCCTAAAATTTGTATGGAACCACAGAAGACTCCAAATAGCCAAAGCAATCTTGAAAAGAAAATCAAAACTGGAGAAATCACAAAGCTGTAATCATCAAGACAGTATGGTACTGGCACAAAAATAGACACATAGATCAATGAAACAGAATAGAACACTCAGAAATGTACCCACAAGTGTATGGGCAATTAATATTCAATAAAGCAGGAAAGAAATCCAACGGAAAAAAGACAGTATCTTCAACAACTTGTGTTGGCAAAACTGGAGAGTAACAGGCAAAAGAATGAAACCAGACCATTTTCTTACACCACACACAAAAATAAATTCAAAATAGATGAAAGGCCTAAATGTGAGACTAAAACCATAAAAATCCTAGAGGAAGACACAGGCAGCAACCTCTTTGACCTCGGGCAGAGCAACTTCTTACTAGACATGTCTCTGGAGGCATAGGAACCAAAAGCAAAAATGAATTATTTGGACTTCACCAAGATGAAAATCTTCTCACACCAAAAGAAACAATCAATAAAACTAAAAGGCAACCTATGGAATGGGAGAAGATATTTGCAAAGAACATATCTAACAAAGAGTTAATTACCAAAATATATAAGGAACTTATCAAACTCAACACCCAAATAACAAATAATCCAGTGAAGAAATGGGCAGAAGACATGAACAGACATTTTTCCAAAGAAGACATCCAGATGGTCAACAGACACATGAAAAAATGCTCAATATCACTCATCATCAGGGAAATACAAATCAAAACTGCAATGAGATATCACCTCACACCTGTCAGAATGTCTAAAATCAACAACACAGAAAACAACAGATGTTGGTGAGGATGTGGAGAAATGGGAGCCCTTTTACACTATGGGTGAGAATGCAAACTGGTGCAGCCACTCTGGAAAACAGTATGGAGGTTCCTCGAAATTTAAAAATAGAACTGACCCTACTATCCAGCAATTGCACCACTAGGTACTTACCCAAAAGATACAAAAATACTGATTCTAAGGGAAACGTGCACCCTGATGTTTATAAAAGGGTTATCAACAATAGTCAAGTTATGGAAAGAACTCAGATATATATGGACTAATGAATGGATAAAGAAGACTGTGTGTGTGTGTGTGTGTGTGTGTGTGTGTGTGTGTGCGTGTGTTGGATGTGCTCTCTATTCTCCATATATATGGTATACATGGAATATTAGCCATCAAAAAGAATGAAATCTTGCCATTTGCAATGGCGTGGATGGAGTTGGAAAATATTATGCTACATGAAATAAGTCAGTCTGAGAAAGACAAATACCATATGATTTCTCTCATATGTGGAGTTTAAGAAACAAATAAATGAACATAAGGGGGGAAAGAGGAGACAAACCATAATACAGACTCTTAACTACACAGAACAAACAGAAGGTTGCTGGAGGGAGGTGGGAAGGGAGATGGGTTAAATAGGTGATGAGCACTAAGGACAGCACATATTGTGATGAGCACTGGGTGTCATATGTAAGTGATGAATCACTGAATTCTACACCTGAAACTAATATTACACTGGATGTTAACTGGAATTTGAATAAAAAATTGAAACTCCAAAAACAAACAAATAAAGTACATTTCTTTCATTGCTGAGAGAGAATCCAAACATTCTGTGCACATAAGGGAAATCTCCCATTTCTTGGTGTGTTCTGGGCAATCTAATCTCTGGATTTGAAGAAGTGGTCCATGAAGGAGCTCATGGTGGAGCCCAGTACGTGGAGGTGAAGGATCTCCAGCTCAGAGAGGGGGTCTCCTACACCCACTGGCCTGAGTGATGGTCAGGTGGGGGTGGGGGTGGTCAAGGCAGCCTGGCAGCTGGAGGCCCAGGGAAGGGGAGGGGACAACGCTGCTCCAAGACCCAGGCCGTCTCCGGGGGGAGGAGACCACCAAGGCTTGGCTCCTGGCCTCTGGGAAGGTTACGAGAAGCTCCCTGGGTTATGGCGATTCTCATGACCTCTTCCAGGAACTTGAACACTTTTGCCATCTTTGCCGTCACCTCCTCTGGCTGTGAGCGTTTGGCTCTCTCTTGGTTCAGTTCTTGAACCAGGGAGGTGAATTCCTCCACCAGCACCGAGTTGGCCCTCACCACCTTCCTGAAGGCGTCTGCAAGTATCCTGAGTATACTTAAGGATGCTTTCTCTAGTCTGGCATTCTCTAAAGGTGCCTCCAGCAGCTCAGACTCCTTCTTGGCCGCACAAAGCGTGTCCATGAGTTGGCATTTCCTCTCAATCCACTTTTGCCAGCTGCTCTTCACGTCTTGTGTAAAGTCGACTTCAAACAGACTGAATGAGTCTGAACGTAAATAAGAGAGCCACCGCCAAGCCAATGGCAGGCAGACATGCCTCGGTCTCCCACTGGAGGCTGTGGAAAATGAGGTGTAGCCCCAGGTCACTGGGCAGCCGCTCCACGACCACATCACCCAGCTGCCCCCGGAGCAGCCCCAAGCCACGCCCCAGGGGGGACGGCCGCCCCTCCGGGGCCCTGCTGCACGCAGGGTGTCCCCGTCACCGTGGAACCCTCAAGAAACCCCCTACGTTCTCCCCAGAACCCAACCAGCCATTGGCATCGCGGATTGGTCAGTCATCCAGTGGGCAGTGGGCAGAGATCCACAAGTAAAACGTGTTCGTCTCTATTCCTACCTAATGACCCTTCTTCACCTCTTTGTTTATGCTGTTGTATCAATATAAAATTAAAATATAGTGAAAAAGCCAAACTTGACAATTTTTAAAACTTTGTATCTCTCTATGGTATCCAACAGCCCTCTCTATAGATGGATCCTGTCCATTTACACAGTAAATATCCGTGTCCCAGAACTTGTACATGCATATCCCACCACCACCTCATGCAGCCTCTGGTTTGGTTTCTATTATCATCCATCAGTTCCTGACAGTAAAGAAGTGGAGTAAATCACAATGTAACCTTGGATCTCTGCCTTTTTTGCTCAAACCGACACTTTTTAAAAATTCTACTCAAGTTTTTGTGTGGATAAGCAGTTCACTCTGTTTAGGTCTGAGTAATTCAAAATTGTATGAATATATTAGATAATATTTGATGAACGTTTGAATTGCTTCAAATGTGGGGTATTATGGATAAGGACATTGTGGATGCACATGCACATGCCCTTTTTAGAAACGTGTGTTTTCACTTTCTTTGAAATGCTAGGTTAGTGTATGGTAGCTACTTTTATTTGAAGTAGCTTTATTGACTTGTTTACATGTCCTTGTAGTTTATACATCATTAAATTCACCATTTAACATCCAATTCATTGTTTTTGTAAATGTGCAGAGCTGTGCAACAGTCATCACAATCCAATTTTAGGACATTTTCACCAACCCAAAAAGATCCCTCAATCTCTACTCTATTAGCTGCTTTTGACACAGTCTGACCCTCTCTCCTTGAAATGCTCTCATCACTTCGTTTCCAGCTTGATACATTCTACTGGATTTTCTCTGTGTTTTTGTTGTTGTGGTTGTATGTGGTTTTCTGGCCCCACTGCCTTTTCCTTTCATCTCTCCATTGCTGATTTTTCTTTTCTTTTCTTGTTAAATTTATTTTTGAGAGAGACAGAGACAGAATGTGAGTGGGTTAGGGGCAGAGAGAGATGGAGACACAGAATCCAAAGCAGGCTCCAGGCTCCAAGCTATCAGCACAGAGCCTGACCCAGGGTGCAAACCCACAAGCTGTGAGATCATGACCTGAGCTGAAATCAGATGCTCAACCGACTGAACCACCCAGGCACCCCACTGATCTATTTTTCTCCCAAACCTCCCAGTATTACTTTCAACCAAGGATTTAGTTGTGGGACCATTTCCCTTCCCCAGCATCTCATCCTATTGCTGACTTCGTCCAGTCTCAAGGCTTTGATGGCATTGAACTGTCATGACTTCTACATTTATTTATCCAATCCAAACCTTTCCATACAGTCCAGACTCACACCTGTCTATTGTATTCAACCCTACTGGACTTCCCCCTGAGCCTGCTCTCCCTCTGTCTCCTCCTTTTCCATGACAACACCTCCATCCTTACAGGTGTTCAGACCCCAGATCTGCAGTCTTTCCTGCCTTCTTCCACCTCTGAGCTTCATCTCTACCCCATCAGCAGAGCTCCTGTGCTGAGATCGAGAATATGTCCTTCTCTGGCCATTCTTTGTCTCCTTCTATTCTGCCTAGCTAGAGTCGCCATCCCCTTGATGGGATGAATGTGGCTGCTCCTAACCAGTCTCCTTCTCCTGCCCTTACACCTACAGCGAGTTGCCCCCCCCCCCCCCAGCACCAATGCATCCAGTCATGTGTCTTCTAACTCAGCCCTTTCTCTAGCTATAGCTTTCCACTCATCAGACTTCGGGCCACATGTGCCCATCGCCCATGAGTCCTACAGAATCTGTCACTGGTAACCCCTCAGATCTAACTCCATAGGTGGGCCCTTGCTTGCTCACTCTGCTCCAGCCTCACAGGCCTCCTTGTTGCTCCTCCAGTGCGCCAAGATGGTCCTGTCCCAGGACTTAGCATTCTCTCTTCTCTCTGCCTTGAATCCTTTTCCTCTGATACCCACTTGGTGGTCTCCCTCCTTCTTTTCAGGCATCTGCTCAGTGCCTCCTTGTCAGTGCATTGTTTCCAGATCTCTTGTAATGATCCCCCAGTAAGAACACCTGTCACCTACCCCTCCTACCTTCCTGTCCCATTTCCTTGCACAGCCCTCATTGTCATTTGACATGCCAAGTACCATCCCTGTTTGTTTTTTGTCTCTGTCATCACTGGATGGTAAGCTTCATAAAAGCAGGGATTGTTTTAACCACTTTGTAATTGCTTTGCTTTGTCTCCAATATCTGATATAAGGTAGGCACACACAAAAAATGCATATTGAAGAATGACTGAATTACATGAAAACAAAGAAATTCTGTTGTATTTTATTGTTATGTTTCTGTGACTTCATCCAATTCTGCATGTGGCTCCACATGTCAGCCATTTTTAGACACTACTTAATTTTCTAATGTGAAATTAATTTCCTACTAGATCTTATTTGAAATATCTGTAGGTTTAGGAACTATTAATAGTAAATAGTAGAGAAAAAGCTAAAAATAGAATAAGTGATAAAAGATACCTTCCAGCCATGCAATCTTCACTCAGAGCAGAGCAGACTGAATTTGATCCAGTCTAACATTGGGGACAGCCTGAAGGATTGGTCTCTACGACACTGAAATCAGGGTGCAGATTACCAAAAGGGACACCATGTAGATCTCAGGTTGGGGAAATCTTCAGAAAGCAGAGGGCATGGCTTGTGAGACTCCCAGGGGCTGCAGACCTGAGGAAAGAGACTACTGGTTGAGGAATTCAATAGAACAGCTAAGTCCCTGGAAGAAGCAGGGTGAGGCTCTTACCAACTCAAGATATTTAAAAGCAGCCATGTACATAGGGTCTAAAGGATAAACTTACTTCTTGTGCTGTGTGTAACCTCTCTTCCCAATACTTCACTACAAAACCATTTCACTTCAGACCCCAGATGTGGGGATTTTCCCCACACTAAGCAATTCTGTGACACTAGCTGAATGTTCTACAATTTAACTCAGTTCTCATACTATCTCCCTGGAGATAGCATCAGACCTCACAGGCTCAGTTCAAGAGTACCTTTCACTGACTTCAGATGCCATTCACAGGTCCAGGTTTTTACCTGTACTTCTGACTGTCTAACTATAAATTGGACACAACCCCCACTGGGTTCAATTAATGTCCTAGAACAGCTCACAGAACTCAGGAAAATAGTTTACTTACTGGAATACTGATTTATTATAAAAAGATATATAACTCAGGAATAACCACATGGAAGATATAATTAGGGCAAGGTATGTGGGATGGAGTGCAGGGCTTCCATGCCTTTTCCAGGCACACGTTTCTTCTCAAATCTCCAGCGCTTACCATCCAGGAGACTCTCTAAAACCCAGTCCTTCTGAAACGTATAAAGTCTTCATTACATGTGCTTTGTTGATTAAATCATCAACCATTGGTCATTGATGATTAACCTAAATCTCTAGCCCTCTTCCTTCCTTAGAAATAAGGGTGTAGGGCTGAAGGTTCCAAATCTCATCACTGATACCCCAACAAGCAGCACCTTATATGATATCCAAAGCCATGTTATTAGCAACAGAAACTCAAATGTGGTTGGAAAAGTTTTGTTATAAATAACAAAATATATCTTTATCACTCGTGTGGCTTTGGAAATTCCAAGAGTTTTAGGAACTCTTTACCAGAAATGGGGACAGAGACCAAATGTACACTTTTTACTATAAGTCACACTATCACACAGGCAATTGGAGTAAAAGCACACACACAGACCTAGAGGGAGACACATACCCAGTAAAGTTCTGAGAAGACCTTAAGCCTTCATACTGTATTGATCAGTGAAGGTCTTCTCCTGCACAAAAGCATTCTGCAAAGACAGGGTGAGATGGCTTTTTCTTTTTATTAAAAGCCCAATTTTCAGTAAAATATTACAAGGCATACAAAGAATCATGGAAACATGACCCATCAAAGAAACAAAGTAAGTGTCAATACTTGTCACTGAAAAATTTTTTTAAAAGCATCAGACTTATTTGACAAAGATTTCAAAAATTTCAATAACTGTCTTAAATATGCTCAAAAAGCTTAAGGAAAACACAAAGAATTAAATAAAACTAGGAAAATGATATATGAACAAAATGAGAGATCTAAAATATGAAAAAGAACCAAATAGAAAATTTGGAGCCCAAAATACAACAACTGCATTGAAAAATTCTTTACTGGGGTTCAGTAGCAGACTTGAACAGACAGAAGAAGGAATCAGCAAACTTTAAGATAGGTCAACTGTATTACTGAGTTTAGGAATATAAAGAAAAGAGAATGAGGAGAGATGAATGGAACAGTATAAAATAGACCAATTACACAATATGGAAATCCTATAAGGGTAAAGGAGAGAAAGGGGTTGAATAATTATTTGAAAAAATAATGGCCCAAAACTCTCCAAATTGGAGGAAAGACACGGATATACAAACCAAGAAACACAATGAAACTAAATGGGTAAATACAATGGACACACAGTAAGATACAACATAATCAAACTGTTGAAAGCCAAGTACAAAAAAGAATTTTAAGACCAGCAAAAGAAAAATGATTCATTACATGAAAGGGATCCTCAGTTGGACAATAGCAGATTTTTCAAAAGAAACCTTATATGCCAGAAGACAGTAGATAATATATTTATAATACTGAAGGGAAATACACCTATCAACTAAAAGTTCTGTATCTAGCAAAATTTCTCTATCAAAAAATGATGGAGAAATTAAGAGATTGCTACATAAACATAATTGAGAGAGTACATTACCACTAGACCTCCCCTACAAGAAACAGTACAGGAAGTGTTTCAATGTCAGAAGATAAAACACTAGGGGCGCCTGGGTAGCTCAGTCGGTTAAGCATCCGACTTTGGCTCAAGTCATGAGTTCACGACTCTTGTGAGTTCGAGCCTCGCATCGGGCTCTGTGCTGACAGCTCAGAGCCTGGAGCCTGCTTCGGATCCTGTGAGTGTCTCTGTCTCTGCCTGCCCCGCTCCCCACGGGCTCATGCTCTCTTGCTCTCTCGCTCTCTCTCTCTCAAAAATCAACAAACATTGGGGCACCTGGGTGGCTCAGTCAGTTAAGCGTCGGACTTCAGCTCAGGTCATGATCTGACCTCTCCTGAGCTTGAGCCCCGCATTGGGCTCTGTGCTGACAGCTTGGAACCTGGAGCCTGCTTCGGATTCTGTGTCTCCCTCTCCCTCTCTGCCCCTCCCCCATTCACGCCCTGTCTCTCTCTCAAATATAAACAAACATTAAATAAATAAATAAATAAATAAACATTAAAAAAAGAAACAAAAGAAGATAAAACACTGGTTTCTCAAACCCATATGAAAATAAAAAGATTTCTGGCATAAGTAGATACATGGACAAATATAAAAGCAATATTTTTATAATTTTGGTTTGCAACTCCACCTTTTATTTTCTACAGGACATAAAAGCAACAGCAGAAAAATTATAAATCTATGTTAATGAGTACAAAATATATAAAGATGTACTTTTTGACATTAATAATATAAAGTGATATGAGTCAGAGCTGTAGAAAGTAGGGTTTTTGTATGTGATTGATTTAGTGTTCGCCCATTAATAGATTTCTATAACTTCAGATATTACATATTCCCCTTAAGGTAACCCCAAAGAAATTAACTGTAGAATTTATATAAAACAAAATGCTGAGTGAATTGAAACATGTCACTACAAAGAATCAACTAGGGAAAAAATGAGGGCAGGAATGAAGTAAATGAGGAACAAGAAAGCTATAAGACCAACAGAAAAAAATAACCAAATAACAAAAGTAAGTCCTCCCTATAGTAATTATGTTAAATGTAAATGAATAAAACTCTTTTCAAGATTATTTCTTTAAATGTAAAGGTATTGGCAATTAAAAACTGCTGGAAGAAACAAAGGACATTGCTCTCACAGAATTCAGAAAACTCTTGTCCTGCCTGCAAGAGCTACTAAAGGGAGTGCTTCAGGTTGCAATGAAAGACTTTGTCAGTAACTTGTAGGCACTGAAGAAGCAAAGATCTGTGGATCGGGCAAATACAGGATCAGTTATAAAAGCTAGTATCATTGTATCTCACGGTTTGTGGGTTCAAGCCCCATGTCAGGTTGCCGGCTGACAGCTCAGAGCCTGGAGCCTGCTTCAGATACTATGTATCCCTCTCTGTCTGCCCGTACCCTGCTAGCACTCTGTCTCTCTCTTTCTCAAAAATAAATAAACATTTAAAGCCAGTATCATTGTAATTTTGGTTTGAAACTCCACTTCTTGCCTACATCATTTAAAATTCAAATGCAGAAGAGAAAAGCAATTCTTAATCTACAGTATTGGGCATGCAGTGTATAAAGATGTAATTTGTGAAGTCAGTAACAGAGAGGTAGGAAGGAGGCCAGTAAAAGTGGTTGTGCATGTTTGGTATAAATTCAAATAAGATGGTTATATCTTTATCATATTAAGTGTAATTCTCATGATAAGTGCAAAGAAAATATCTACAGAACATACACAAAAGGAAAAGAAAGGGAATTAAAGTGCTTTGCGACAAAAAATCAATTAAACAAAAGGACAACAGTAGTGGAGGAAATGAGCATCAAAGACCTGTAAAGCACACAGAAAACAAATAGAAAAACAGATGAATAAGTCCCTCCTTATCAGCAACTGCTTCAAATGAAAATGGGTTAAACTGTCCGATAAAAAGACAAGAGATTGGCAGAATGGATTTGAAAAAAAAAAAAAAAAGGTGAGGATCGCCTGGGTGATGCAGTCAGTTAAGCATCTGACTCTTGATCTCCGCTCAGGTCATGTCTCACAGTTTGTGAGTTCAAGCCCTGCATCGGGCTCTGCGCTGATGGTGCAGAGTCTGCTTGGGATTCTCTCTCTCCTCTCAGTCTCTCCCCTACTTGTGTTCTCTCTCTCTCTCTCTCTCTCTCTCTCACACACACACACACACACACACACAATACATACATACATACATACATACTTAAAGGTGCAACTTCTTACAAGAGACTCAGTTTAGATCCAAAGACACAAGTAGATTAAAAGTGAAAAGGGGGGAAGATCTATTCTATGTAGATAATAATTGAAAGAGAGCTGGGGTTGCTACCCTAATATTAGACAATGTAGGCCTTCAGTCAAAAATGATTACATAGGGAAATGAAGGATGTTATATATTAATGAAGGTTCCATACAGCAAGAGGATAAAGAATTAAAAGCATCTGTGAATGTTATGGCCACCCCAGACAAGTCTGCAAGGGTAGGTAATGCTTCCCTATGCAACCCCTAAAAAGACACTGTTATTTCCCATTGAGGTGGGGAAAGGGGCTGGGAGGGCTCTAGAGCAACAGCAGTTCCTAACAGTTTATGTATTATTCCCAAGTCTTCCAACTTGGAAGGCCTGATCTCCAGGTCAAACTCTCCTGTGCGTTTCCAGACCCACAGGTCCAACTGCCTACTCCCCTTCTCCACTCAGACACCTCAAGCCCATCTTAAAGATGTTCAACATTTTCAAGACAAACGCCATCCCCCAAACTCCCCAGAGCCTCCTCCTGATGTCCCCAGTTCCATGGCTGGCACTACCAATAACCCCACTCATTGCTCAAGCCAGGACCTTCCTCTCTCTTTGTTGCTCATATTTTCCAAATCCAGGGCTGCGACAAGCCCTGTGGACTTTCCTCCTAACCATCTCTTGAAATCTTCCAATCCAGTCTCCCCCTGTGACCTGGGTGGTCCTTCCAGCTTGCAGACAGTATCCTCTGTCTGTCTCAATGATGCTGCAAGACCAGCCTCCCTTCCAGGACCCTGCTCACCGTGCAAGCTCCTGCTTGCTCTGCCGCCCCCTCACTTTTGGAGCCTGGACACCTGGCTGGGTCTCTTTGGCTCCTCAGGGGCCAAGCTCCCTTCTGCCACAGGCCTTCTGTGCCTACAGTGCTGCTGCCCAAGCTCCACACCCTCGGGAATCCCTCCTGACCCCAAATCTGGGCCAGTGTGCTATGTGCTGTGCTCCCATATGAGTGTGGTTCTTCCCTTCAGGCCACCAGTCTCAGAGTGTGATGACACATCCTTACTGTGATAGTGTCTAGGGCTTGCCCCTGTCACATAGGACCCCTGGGAGCAGTTCCTGGGTTTATGCTTAATGTTATTCCGTGGCGCCTATTGGATAGATGTTCTGTAAACACCGAGAGTAAGTGGATGGGAAGCTAGAAGGCGCTGGCAGGGAGCGCTGATGGAATGAGGGGTGAGCAGGTAAGCTGGCCACAGCCCAGTTCCTGGGCAGGAGAGAGGAGCTAGATGTGGGAACAGGTGCCTGGGGACCTTGGGCAGGGTTAAGTGAAGCCGTGGCTGCTCAGGGGGTTCAGAGATGCCCGGGTCCTCGTAGAAAGGGCTTTGCCTGCAGGCAGCACAGTACTGGAGGGAGCGTGCATGTATCATGGGCAGCTGCAGTCTGAGCTGCAGGCGGAGGGCTGTGTGGAAGAAGGGGTGTGGGTCACAGACCAGAAAGAAGCCAGCACACTGGCACGTTCCGCGTGTTCTCCTGCAGGCCTGGGTCAATTCGCTGGGTCACGAAGACGTACCCATTACTTAGTTTCAAGAGTTGAAGTTCCGGGAGGTGGAGTGACCAGCTGGTAGTGCCAGAGTCCACGCGGAAATGCACTCCTGTCTCCAGGTGCTTCCCTCAAACCCCATGTCATGGGTAAAATGGGTGGGTGAAGACGGGACCCCTCCCCACCCTTCCCACCTTCTTCTGCCAGACCTGCTGAGGCAGGTTCTGCCAACCCTCTCCCTTCACTCTGAGATTTCGGGCTTGAGCAGCGAGGGCTGGAAGCCCTCCCATCGATACCCCAGGTTCCTCCTGTGTCCGTTTCCTGTGGCTGCTCCAACAGGTACCACAGTGTGTTGACTAAACCAATAAAGTTTATTCTCACAGCTCTTCAGGCCAGAGTCTGAACTCAGCATCACTGGGCTGAAGTCAACGTGCTGGCAGGACCATGCTCCCTCCAGAGGATCCAGGGGAGGATCTGTTCGGTGCCTCCTCCAGCTTCTGGTGGCTGCCAGTGTTCCTTGGGGTGTGGCCACTCCAGTCTCCAAGGCAAGAATCTCCAAACCGCCCCCTGGACTTCTCCCTGTGTGTCAGGGTCCACCTAGAGAATCCAAGATAGTAACCCCACCTGAAGACCCTTAATTTAATCACACCGTCAAAGTCCCCGCCTCTTTTTGGAGCCATAGAAGGTATTCCGAGTTTCCAGGGATTAGGACGTGGTTATCTTTTGGAGGGCCATTATGTGGCCTTCCACACCTGCTTTATTTTTTTGTATTCTCTGTTGGATGTATCACCACCTGATATAGGGATAGTGTTTTCTGTGTATATGGCTAGAATCGACTCTATGGGGGCAGGAACCTTGTCTGTCTCATTTACTTTGTCTCTAGTGACACAGCACCCACACATAGTAGGGTGCTCAATAGATACTAGTTGAAAAAATGCTAGTTGAAAATATAGAGACTAAAACACCATTGGAGTGAATAATAAAAATTCAAACTACAATGAAATGCAGAAACAATAGCTCTTCTGTGTGCTACAAATATGCAGTGTCTGTTTGACGAAGATTACAGAACTGTACCTCGATATTCGTGAAATGCACGTGAATAAATGGAGAGACCCTCAAGGTGTCTGAATCAGCAAAGATGCAATATCGTAAAATATCAACTTTTCCTGTGTGGATAAAAATCCTAGAGGAATTTTTCAGGGAAGTTTCATGCGGGAGAATAAATGCAGAGATGAGATGAGATTGTCAGGAAAAGTGGTGATTATAGAGCTTACACCACCTGTTGTTGTTAAAGCATTTAGTAAACCTATAATAAACAAAATAGTAGTGTCCATTATTTTCACGGAAAATTCCTAAGAAAAATTAATGGAAGTACATATAAAACTTATAATGAAGATTAACGTTAGAGATCAGAAGTTTAGAGAGAAATGCTTAATGAATGTCTTGAAACATTAAGCAATTCTCTGAGGAAACACAAAAACAAGTGAGACTCACCTCCTGCCATAATTAATGAAGCAGTTAAGGTATGGGATCTGGGTTCAGACCTCTGCCCCAAGACTTACTCTCTGTGCATCCTTGAGACCACTGACCCCTCATGGCTCAAGTTGTAGTTGCCAGTTCCTAGTAACAGGGAAAAGACTCAGTACATCCAAGGTAGACTCGGGAGGATGGCAGTTGGGTTGGGGAGCGGAGGCCTAGGTTTAGGGGAGAAGGCACCATATGATTAAACACGGGGACTGTCAGTGAGTTTTGCCTTGGGAGGCAGATTAGAGGTGTGTTTTACATTACGGAAAACATGTACACGTGTACAGAAATATATCTGCCATGCACGGACCCGTGATGGGATTGTGCCGTGAGTGGGGTATGATTTATTAGATTCTGAGCAATAATAACCACCGTGGAAACTCCTTGCAAGTGTCGTAAACATTTAAACATACCCACACTTACTATCCTCAAAAAACCTTGCACAGAAATGTTTACAGCAGCTCCATTTTGACCGCCCCAAACTACAAAGGCCTCCACTGCCCATCACCAGTGAATGGAATGTATGCAATATATCGATAGATCTGCACAACAGAGTGATCCAAACATCGATCTTTTTCAGCCTGAGAAAGCTCTCTGCTTGGAAGGGCTCATAAGATCCAATTGGACACACCCAAATCACTCAGGAAAACATCTCCATTTGAGGGTCCATAACTTCAATTATAGCTGCAAAATCTTGGTTGCCATGCACCACGGAACATTGACAGGTTCTAGGGGATGAGGGCACGGACATCTCTGGGGAGGGGACCTTATTCTGCGCATCAGCCGCACTGTGGTTAAGTCCAGAAGGCACTGCTGGGGAGGCAGCCAAGCCCAGGGCTTTGCACTGGGTGGAGCTCACGAGGACACCGGGGACGGCTTGCGAATGAAAGACAGATCTGCTCTTGGAATAAGTAAAGCTGCATTATACAAAACCTGTGCCAAATTACTCAAAAGCGGCCAGCTTCTACCTTGATGTGATTTTTCCTTCCTACTTTCCATTATTCTTTTTCTCCCTCTCTCCCTCCATCTCTCTCACCTGTCAGGAAGCTTTAGTTCATGATAATCACTACCGTATCCATCCATACTTTCAACCTTTCCACGGAGCACACTGATTATCACTAAACTGCCATAATGAGTTTACCTCCTTGGGAAGATGTTTGTTGACTGATAACTGAACTTATCTTCTCAACCCATTTTTTAAATGTGTGCCAAGGGTGACACAGTCAGAAAAACAGATGACGCTGGAAATAAGCTCCTTCGAGGAAGGCTTGTTCACACCAAGGGGCTGCCTACAAATGTATGGGTGTCAGGAACGGTAGCACACACTTGAGCCACTGGGTGGTGGACACAATCATGCGCCCCAGAGACGTCCACATCCTAGCTCCTGACCCTGTGAGTCTATTCCCTCACATACGGCCAAAAGGGCTGTGTAGATGTGGTTAAGGAGAGGATTTGATGGGAGAGTATCAGGCTTACCAGTTGGGCCTGACGAACTCACAGGGGTCCTTATGGAAGAGAGGCAGCTGGGGCGGAGGAGGAGATGCGATTTCACCGAAGCAGGGATGAGGGAAAAGAGATGATGTGTTGCTGGCTTGAAGACAGAAGAAGGGACTGCAGAGAGGAATGCAGGGGCCTGTAGGTTCCAGGCAGGCGGGAAGATCCTGCTGCTGGAAAGGACAGGAGGAGCCCCAGAGGGTGCCTGACATCCTCTTCACACCTAGACTGTCGCTCAGTGAGACTGATTTTAGAAATGAAAACTGACTAGCTGATTCTGAGGTTTATAAGGGAAGTCAAAGAACTTGAGTGGCCAAGGAGTTTTCAAAAAAGGAGGAGTTACACTACCTGACTTGGAGATTCGAAACTTGTTAAAAGGTAACAAATTTGTGTGAAGCTACCAATTTGTAGCTTGTTGCAGCAGCAACATGACACTAATACAGGCATGAGCCTGGGGCCAGTGGCAGCCCAGCCATTACGCCTCCTTGCTCGAAGGGACACAGGAAGGTTTGGTGGAGGGACCCTGAGGAGACACTATTTAGACTCAGAACAGAAGATGAACATGGCTTGAAGCCCAAGGACAGAGCCAGTTCAAGGTGACGTCGTCAGGAAGGAGCCAGGGGCTAACTTCCCTGGGTCAGACTCCTTCCCTCCGTCTCGCCTCTGCTTCCCCAGCGGCTGAACACAGAGAAAACTGGAAGGAAGGGGACATCCTGGAGGCCAACACTTCACAGCTTCTGCTGGTGGCTCTGGCCTCCCACCTGAGTCCCTGGGCCCAGATGGAAAATGCATAAACGAGCCACGTGAAACCCCCCATGCCCCACCATCAGGTTGTTGGTGACTTTGTGTCTCTGCCTGTACGGTGACTCCTCCCAGGCACATTCCTGCCCTCTGCTTTTCAGCCCACTCCAACTCCATAATCCCACTAACATCCTGGAGAGCCCATGTCTGCTCCCAGAATGGACGTCGCCTGGGACAGCACAGGGTCAAAGCCCCACCGAGACCCGCTGAACCGAAATCTGATTGTAACAAGGCGTCCAAGTGATTGCCACGCTGCTAAAGTTCAGACAGTCTTGTAGGCCACACCCCCACCTGGACGTTATGCCTCCACCCCAGGCCCCACCCGCCCGCCATGATTGCCTGCTAGTGCAGATTACCATTGCTTGTTTATTTGTTCTCTGTTGTCTGACCTGCCCCTGCCCAGAATGTCAGCTCAGAGGGTCCGCAGGCCCCTCGAGGCTGTTTGTTCTCTTGCTGCCTCCCAAGCCCCTAAGCGGTGCCGAAGACATCGAAAAAGCTCAAGAAATATTTTTAGAGAAATGCATGCGAATGAAAGCAGTGAAGCACACACCCGGGTCAGATGGAACCGAGTCGCGTGTCCACTCATTGTCCCTCCATGAGTCCTGGGCCCCGTGTGGCCCGCTCTGTCCCAGAAGGCTCTGTCCTGTGGGCTGCACAGCCGAGCCCCTGACTGCCCAGTGCTCCAGCAGTGGGTGGCCGGGCACAAGAGAGCAGGTGGGGTGGGTTCCCCGGGTCCCTGGACAGCTCCTCTCTGGCTCAGGAGACACCTATTCCCCGCCCTCTGTACAGGCCCAGGGTGGGAGCAGTGCCCCCACTGCCAGCGTGTAGGGGCCTCAGCACCCCTTGTCCACCGTTCCCTCCTGTGTGCCCCCAGTCCCCACCCTGCTCTCCTTTGTGTGCCTGTGTAGGGATCTTCGGGGTGTGTACAAATGGCGTGTGCGGATGTGTCCTTTCCCACATTGCATATCTAAGTTCTCTCTCAAGACTGAGAGCTGTCTTGGGGGGCCTGGATGGCTCGGTCGGTTAAGGGTCGGTTAAGTGTCCAACTTCGGCTCAGGTCATGATCTCGTGGCTCCTGGGTGTGAGCCCTTTGTCCGGCTCTGTGTTGACAGCTCAGAGCCTGGATCCTGTTTCAGATTCTCTCTTTCCCTCTCTCTCTGCCCCTCCCCTGCTTGCTCTCTCTCTCTCTCTGTCTCTCTGTCTCTCTCTCAAAAATAAACATTAAAAAAAAAAAAAAAAAGGCTGAGCTCTCTCTACGTTTCCACTTCGTCTGCACCGCGCCTGTGTGTACTTGTGTGTGTGGGTGTGTTTGCATCCAGGGAAAAAGTTTCCTTGCATTAGTTCAGCCACGATGAAACAAAGAACATCTTTGAAGACAACTCGATGTCAAAACATGGAAGGTAGGAAACAAACGCTTGCAAACTAGCAGCTCCCCTAAGGTAATCTGTGAACAGAAGCACCAAACCAATCACAACACGAAGTTGGTTTGTAGTTTATGGATCTTTGCTCGTGTGTTTTCCAAATACCAAAATTCATGAGTTACGTTTATGTATAAACGGGTAACAACAGCAAGATGGAGTTTGCCGTAAGTGCCCCCTCCCACGTCACACGCCCCGGAAGGTCGCAGCACTGACACTGTGCAGCTCCAGGGGCCACCTGACCTGGAAATAAGGGCGTCACAAGAACCACGCTGACCGAACCTTTATTGGAAACCACCACGTCACACTCATGCGCTCTAGGGGACTGCACGAAGAACCGTCAGCGTCGCCAAAAGAAAGAAGCACTGAGCTAACCGAAGAGAGCAGTGGGCGTAGCATGGCGGGGGCGGGGGGGAGAGGAGAGGCGCAGGAGCCGTTGTGCCCTGGCGGTGGGCGTCCAGGGCCCGGCTGCTAGCAAGTTGCGTCAGACCTGCAGGCGACCCCGGCCCTGGAGGCCTCGCGGTGCACCTCCGCTCTCTCCTGGGGCACCGGGGGACACCTGGGGGCTGCAGGAGGAGCAGCAGGCGCACGGGGTCCCCGGGGCACGGGCGGGACCGCGGCCCCGAAGGCTTGGCCACCCTCTGCCTGAGGTGGCGGCTTTGCCTCCTCAGCTCGCAGACCTCTCTCTCTGCCCGCAGAGCGGCACCCCGGCTCTGCCTCTGCCGAGGAGATCCTCCCGGTCGTGGGAGGAGGTGCTTCTCCGCAATTCTCTGCGCGGGCCCTCGGCCGTCTTCTTGCAGCGGTCGCCCACGTGACGGGCCACGGCCAGCCCCCTGCACGCCTCCGGAAGCTGCGTCTCCCCGTGCACGTGCTGCGCCTCCGCCCCAGCCCGCTTGCTCTCCAGGTGCCTTTCTCTCCGGGTGCGGGACGTGCTCTACCCGCACGTGGGGCTGGACCGGGAGCGGCAGCTGCAGCTTCTGAGCCTCCCGAGCCAGCTGGGCGTTCTCCCCGTGCAGACTCCGCTCAGCTTGGAGCCGAGTTGTTTGTCCCGCGAGCTCCGCGATCCTCCGCCCTCCCTGCATCGTTTCCCTGGACGGCTCTTCTTTCTCTGCTTCGGGAGAGCGCGAGGCTGCTTGGAAGTCACCACGGCCCGCGGTGAGGAGCCGAGGATGGAGGGACTGCTGACGGGTGGCCGCGGTCGTCTCAGGTCTCTGCCTCCCTGCTCCCCGCTGCTCCCGAGCCCCCCCCCCCCCCCCCCGCCTTCCATGTGAGGCCCAGGGAGCCCCGGCCCGGCCAGCATCTTCTGCGTGTTCTGGTCCAGGGGGTGGAGTTGGCTCCAGTCTCGCCGGCGACCCGCTGGCCTCCTGGATCCCGCAGCTCCCGGCGTCCTTCGTCCTCCACCTTTGCCTGCGCTCTGCGCCTGCAGCTGGCGGGTCCCCGGGCCCGCGGGTGGGCAAGTCCCTGCGGGTCAGGGCTGTCATTGGAGCCGGCTGTTGTCTTCCTGCCAGGGGGCTCTCCACAGTCCCGTGATGCTCCTGAGACAGTGCTTCGCTCCTTGCCCTGAGAAAGGTTCACGGTCTGGCTCTTCCCGCCTTCCTTAAGCAGTCGCACCACGTGCTGCACTGACGACCCGCTGGGATCTCCAGTCAAGGCAGCCAGAGCCACGGTTTGTAATGTGGGAGGGCCGCCCCCCCCCCCCCCGACCTGAAGGTTTCAAGGGCTTGTGTCTCTGACCCCCTCTCTTCCAGGCCTCTCCCGGTCACTTCACCCTGGCACATCGCCTCCCAAGCAGCCCCTTTGCTCTCCTTGAACTGTGTCGACTCATCACTAGGAGCACCACCACCGCAGTGCGTTCCAGGATGTCCCGGCAAAACCTGCGACTCCCAGCACCCGAGCCACACTTTCATACATCACCAGCAGGCCAGCCCACAGCTCTTCCAGGACCCGCTGGGGAGACACTTCGGTGGCCACCAGCCGGCCGTCCTTGTCCCTCAAGGGCCTCTTAGCCGTGCCTCCCATCACCAGTGTCCTGTGGCCACAACTGACCACTCTGAACCCCGAGGATGGTTCTGTCGACCAGCCTCTTGGCACCCAGGGCTGACCTCATCCCCCCTGTGGAGGGGGCAGCTGGGTTCTAGAAGACCCCGCTTCCTGCCTTTGCTCTGCTCACTGCACAGACAGAAATGGAGACTACTTAACACGGTGAGTGGTGGATGTGGAAGTGCTGGCTGCAGCCTGGGGCTCGGGCCTCTCTCGGCCCACTTGGCCTTACAGCACTCCTGGAGGCTCACGGCAGGGCCACGCCTTTCCCCTTCTCTGCACGTGTGTGTGTGCGTCAGGCAGGGGACTTGTCCCTCGGTGAGGCTAGTTGCCCCCGGTCTCAGAAGCCTGGTCCTGCTACAAAGGTCCCAGGGTCTCCCCCTCTGAGGCTCCCTCTGTCGTGGGCTTTGGTGAATGTCAGTGGGGCTGCGGCTCTGGACCGACGGTTGTCACCAGAGCTACCAACCCAGAGCATAGATTTCCAGTTGTAACAACACGTGAGACAAGGTGGAACCGGCAGGCTCTGAGAGTTTTGTGGAAGTTTGGTGCAGCCTGTTTCCCACGTTGAGTCCAAGTGTCCCAGAAGTGGTGATCCACTGTTCTGGGGGTGACACAGTGACCCACCCTCCTTCCCTACTGTGGCCCTGCCATCCTTAGTTCGTTCTTTTCCAGGTGTCCCTGGGGACAGTCTCAGCTCACGGAGTCATCTTCGGAAATGGCCTGTGTGCAGAGCCCAATCCTTCTTGCCTGAATTTGGTGCTTCTCATTTGGTTCGACCACGTCTCCCTGTCCTACCCTCTCTAAAGCAGACCCGGGCTCAGAGCCTCCTGACCCATGCCCTGGATGGAGCCGTGAGGGTCTTGACCCCAGAGCCCTGTCCGCAGAGGAAATGAGAGAAGCTCCAGCTGAGGCCATGGGGGTTTCCTGCGGGGGCCCTGTGCGTGCAGAAGAGGGTCTGCTAGCTGGGGTTGAGGGGAAGAAGAGGGCAGAGCCCTGAAGTGAGAGGCATTTCTCCTTCTCTTCGTCTTAAGACTTTTTCATTTAAGTTTACTCATTTATTTTGAGGGAGGGGAACATAAGCAGGGAAGGGGCAGACAGAGGGAGAGAAAGAATCTCAAGCAGGATCTGCACTGTCAGCACAGAGCCTGACATGGGTAGTAAACTCATGAACCATGAGATCATGACCTGAGCCAAAATCAAGAGTCAGACTGAGGATGCCTGCGTGGTTCAATCGGTTAAGCCTCGGACTTTGGCTCAGGTCATTATTTTCGCAGTCCATGCGTTCAAGCCCCATATCGGGCTCTGTGCTGACAGCTCAGAGCCCGGAGCCTGCTTCAGATTCTGCGTCTCCCTCTCTCTCTGTCCCTCTTCCACTCATGCACATGCACACGCGCTCTCTCTCACTTTCTGTCTCTCAAAAATAACTAAACATTTTAAAAAAGGGTCAGACCCTTAACAGACTGAGACACCTACCTGCCCCTATCATGACACTGTTCTTAACAGAAGTTTTAGGTTAAAGGGAAATTGAATGGGAAATACAGTGTTCCCACCTACCACTTTGCTTCCTCACACATTACGACACCATCTTGTGTGAATGTTACAGTCCTTACAATTGATAGTTCAGTATTGACACATTATTATCAGCTAATGGTCATAGTGTCCAGTAAGGGTCACTGCTTGTGCTGTGCAGGTCAATGAGTTTGAGAAAAGTCCATGTTTATCCTCCATGACAGGATCATAGGGAATAGTTTCATTGCCCAGAACAAGCCCCGTGCTGCACTGCCTCTGCCCTGGCTCTGTCTCCTGCACTCCCCGACCCTCTCCTTGTGTCTTATTATGGGTTTTACTCTCATTTGCTTGACGTTTAGTGATGTTAAGCCTCTTTTCTTCAGGTGTCTGTTGGCCATCTGGATATCTCTTTTGGAGAAATGTCTGTTCATGTTGTCTGCCCATTTTAATTGAATTATTTATTGTTTTTTTTATTTGTACAAATTCATTAAATATTTTGGATATTAACTCATAATTAGATATACTATTTGCAAATATCTTTGCCTAGTCAGTAAGCATGATTTTTCATCTTGTTAATGTTTTCCTTTGCTGTGCAAAAGACTTTCAGTTTGATGTAGTCAGACTTTTTAATTTTTTTCTTTAGTTTCATTTGTCTGAAGATGCATATCCAGAAAAATGTTGGTAATGTTGAGGCCAATAATATTACTGCCTATGTTTTATCTTAGGAGTTTTATAATTTCAAGTTTCACAATTACACCTTTCATCCATTTTGAGTTAATGTTTGTGTATGGCATAAAAACTTAGTCCAGTTTTATACCTTTGAATGTAGCTATCCAGAGTTCCCAGCACCGTTTGTTAAAAGGACTGCCTTTCCCTGTTGTATACTCTTGCTTCATTTGTAGTGGATTAATTGACTGCATAAGTATGGGTTTATTTCTGGGCTCTCTATTCTGTTCTATTGACCTATGTGTCTATTGTTGTGCCAGTACCATACTGTTTTGATCACTACAGCTATGTAATATATCTTGACATCTGAGATTGTGATACCTCCAGCTTCCTTATTATATTTCAAGACTGTGTTGGCTATTCAGGATCTTTTTGGTTCCATACAAATTTCAGGATAATTTGTCCTAGTTCTGTGAAAAATATTATTGGTATTTTGATAGGGATTGCATTGAATCTGTAGATTGCTTTGGGGTGGTATGGGCATTCTGACAATATTAATTATTCCTATCCATGAGCATGGTATATCTTTCCATTTGTTTGTGACATTTTCAATTACTTTTATCAGTGTTGTATAGTTTTCAGTGTACAGGTCTTCATCTTCTTGGTTAAATTCATTCCTCAGTATTTTATTCATTTTGATGCAATTGTCAGAGAGATTGGTTTCTTATTTCCTCTTTCTGCTACTTCATTATTAGTGTATAGAAATGCAACAGATTTCTGTATATTGATTTGGTATCCTGCAAGTGTACTGAATTTATTAGCTCTAATAGTTTTTTTGTGTGTGGAGTCTTAGAGTTCTCTCTATATGGTATCATGTCATCTTCAAATAGTGATATTTTTACTTCTTTCCTACCAATTTGGATGCCTCTTATTTCTTTTTGCTGTCTGATTGCTGTGGCTAGGGCTTCCAGTACTGTGTTGAATAAAAGCGGTGACAGCAGGAATCCTGGTCCTGTTCCTGATCTTAGAGGAAAAGCTCTCAGTTTTTTACCATTGAGTATGATGTTATCTGTGGGTTTCTCATATATGACCTTTATTAGGTTATTAGGTATGCTTCCTCTAAGCACACTTTGTTGAAAGTTTTTGTTGTGAACAGATATTGAATTTCGTCAAATGCTTTTTTCTGAATTTACTGAGAAGATGAAATGGCTTTTATCATTCATTTTCTTAATGTGGTGTATCACATTGATGAGGAATAAGCTTGTTTATTTGAGGTTTTTCTTATTTCAAGGTAAGCCCGCATTGCTATTACCTTCCCTCTTAAAAGTGCTAAGTGCTATTGCTGTGTCTCAAAGATATTTAACTATTTCGTTTTAATTTTCATTTTCCACCATGTATTTTTTAATCTCCTCTATGAATTTCTTACTGATCCATTGATTATTTAGTAGCATGTTATATAGCCACTATGTATTTGTGTGCTTTCCAGATTTTTCTTTTATAATTGATTTGTAGTTTAATTCCATTGGTTGGAAAAGACACATGATATAATTTCAATCTCTTTTAATTTATTGGGATTTGTTTTGTGGTATAACATGTGATTTATTTTGAAGAATGTTCCACGAGCGCTTGAAAAGAATGTGTATTCTGCTGTTTTGAGATCAAGTTTTCTGAGTATATCTGTTAGGTCTATCTGTTCCAATATGTCATTCAAAGCTCCTGATTCCTTGTTGATTTTCTGTTTGGATTATCCATCCACTGATGTTGGTGGGTGTTAAAGTCTTCTACTATTATTCAGGAGTTAAGATGGCAGAGGAACCAGAATTTCCCTTGTCCCTCAAAACAGAGCTGTCTTGAGATCAGATCACTTGGAACACACAGGAAATCAATCTGCAGAGTGGCAGAAAGATCTCCACAGGTGGAGGGACACAGCTTGGCAGGATCAAGGTACATGTATGTGAATTGGGAAAGATAAAACAGCGTAGGCATGGAGGGGAGGGTACCCCTTCTGTAGAGAGACAAAAGGGAAAGACAGAGAGTCTGTGGAATTGCAGTATTGAGTTAGTACAAGAGGAAAACCACTCCAGACCACAGACTGGCGAACGAGAAATAGGGAGCGTGCCAGGTTCTAGTTTGCAGTTTCAGGAGCTGAAGACCAGAGTTTTCAAAAGTACATGACTTCCTCCAGGCTTCTGACTTTCTCTAGACTGAAGTTGCCTTCATGTGTCCATGCCTGGAGGGGAGGGAGCCAGCCCCAGACAAGGTAGTGATCTCAGGGGTGCACTGGGAGAGAACAGTCCTCTTCCTCAAGTACTGTGAGAAGAGGGTTTATTGCCTCCCCAAGGACAAAAGACCCTGCGGGCACCAGCCAAAGTTATTTTATCAGCAGGACAGAGTGGCACTTTTCCAGAACACGTCTGTGGTCTGTACGGTGCAGGGCCCTTTAAGACATCAGGCTTCGAAACACAGCCAAGTGCCTAGGAGGAGCGGGAGACTGTGGAGCAGGACAGGCCAACAGCCCTGCTACTCTGCGAGGGCTGCCTGAGCAGCATGGTTTGAGACGCCTGGTCAGGGGAGGAGACACTCGGGTGTTGCCATTTTCCTCCCCATCACCAACACAGTGGGGTTTCAGGGAACAGCACAGCCGCCCACAGTGGAGGTGGGACCCACTTACACCAAACCCCGCGCCTCTGTGTCTGGTGACTGCTTGTCTAGCGGAGTGAGATTGACCCTGACCCAACCAGGCAGCTTCTCCTCCAGATCAGCACAGGCACCGGTCCCATGTGCCAACAGACCACTGTCCTGGGGTTTTGCGTGTTACTCTGTTTGTCATTTTCTATTTTTTCTTTTCTTTTCTTTTTTCCTTTTCTTTCTACCTTCTTTTTTTTTCTTTTGGAATCAGGTTCATAGTTTCTGATTTGGGTTATATATATATATATATATATATATATATATATATATATATAATCTCTTTCTGTTTTGTTTGTTTAACCAGGCATTTATATTCTATTCTTTTTACACTTTTTCTATATCTCCTTCTTCTTTATTTTCCTCTCTCTCTGGATTAAGCCTTATAATTTTTTTTTATTCTCTACTTGTTCTTTTTCTTGCCCCTTTCATTTTTCTCTTTGTATGAGATCAGGCCTCCCCCCTTTCCTTTTTTCCAGGGTTATTTCAACAAACAATCAAAGCACACCTGCTAGAAGGTCCAAACACTCCACCACTACGAGCAAGGGGTATCTTTGTAGAGGACTGACTAGTGGGATAGAGCAGCCAAATGCAACAAAAGAGTGCATACAACATACTCCAAAAATACTTCCTGAAGTACCAGGCCCTGGACAGTGTATGGTCCCTTTTTAATAGAGCAGTACTCGCAGGTGCAGAACACATTATAAGCTATTAAAACACATAAAAGACAAAAACCTAGCCAAAATGATGAGACAGAAGAATTCTCCTCAAAAGAAAATCCAGGAAGAAATGATAGCCAGAGAATTGCTCAAAACAGATATAAACAATGTATCTGAACAAGAATGTAGAATCACAGTCAAAAACTAATAGCTGGGCTTGAAAAAAGCATAGAAGGCAGCAGAGAATCTATCGCTGCAGAGATCAAAATCCTAATAAATAGTCATGATGAATTAAGAATTACTCTAAATAAGAGGCAAAATAAACTAGATGCAGGGACAGTGAGGATGGAAGAAGCAGAGGAGAGAATAGGTAAAATAGAAGATAAAATTATGAAAAATGATTGAGCTGAAAAAAAGAGGGTAAGGAAATTACTAGACCACGAGGGGAGAATTAGAGAGCTAAGTGACTCCATGAAACAAAATAATATCCATATCATAGAAGTTCCAGAAGAAGAGTAAGAGAAACATGCAGAAGGCTTATTTGAACAAATTATAGCTAAGAACTTCCCTAATTTATGGAAGGAAACAGGCATCCAAGTCCAAGAGGCACAGAGAACTCCCTTCAAAATCAACAAAAACAGGTCAACACCATGACATATCATGGTGAAACTGGCAAAATACAAAGATAAAGAGAGAATTCTAAAAGCAGCTAGGGCCAAATGGGCCTTAAGCTACAAGGGTGGACACATAAGAGTAGCAGCAGACCTGTCCACTGAAACTTGGCAGGCCAGAAGCGAGTGGTAGGAAATATTCAATGTGACAGATAGGAAAAATATGCAACCAGGAATCCTTTATCCGGCAAGGCTGTCACTCAGAATAGAAGGAGAGGTAAAGGCTTTCCCAGACAAACAAAAACTGAAGGAGTTCATGACCACTAAACCGGTCCTGCAGGAAATCCTAAGGAGAACCCTGTGAGCGGAAGACAGTGAAGACTACAAAGGACTAGAGTCATAACCACCAACGCAAACCTACAGGTAATACAATGGCACTAAGTTCATATCTTTTAATAATCACTCTGAATGTAAATGGACTAAATGCCCCAATCAAAAGACGTAGGGTATCAGAATGGATTAAAAACCAAGATCCATCCAAATGCTGCCTACAAGAGACTCATTTCAGACCTGAGGACACCTACAGACTGAAAGTTACGGGATGGAGAACCATCTATCATGCTAATGGGCATCAAAAGAAAGCCAGAGTAGCCATACTTCTATCAGACAAACTAGATTCTAAAACAAAGACTGTAACAAAAGATGAAGAAGGGCATTGTATCATAATTAAGGGGTCTATCCATCAAGAAGAGCTAACAGTTGTAAATATTTATGCCCCAACTGTGGAAGCACCAAATATGTAAGTCTTCTACTATTATTGTATTACTTTCTATTTCTTTCTTTATATCTGTTAAGAGTTGCCTCCATGGTGGGTGCATAAGTATTTACAATTTTTATATCCTCTTGTTGGGTTGTTCCCTTTATCATTATGTAGTATTCTTCTTTATATCTTATTACAGTCTTTGTTTTACAGTTTATTTTGTCTGATATAAGTATTGCTATTCCAGCTTTGTTTTTGCTTCCATTTGAATGATAAATGCTTTTCCCAGCCTTCACTTTCAATCTGCATGTGTCTTTGGGTCTAAAGTGAGTTTCTTGTAGGCAGCATATAGATTGGTGTTGCTGTTTTATCCATTCAGTTACCCTGTGGGGTTTTTTTGAACATTAATTTCATATAAATTTAAATAATTTCTTGATAGGCATGTACTTATTACCATTTGTTACTTGCTTTTTTGGGTGTTTTTATAGTTCTTCTCTTATTCTCTTCCCTTGTGGTTTGATGGCTTTTTGTGTGTGTGTGTGTGTGTGTGTGTGTGTGTGTGTGTGTGTGTGTGTGATACGTTTGGGTTTCTTTTTCCTAATATTTTGCATATCTATTACAGGTTTTTGAATTATGATTAATATTTGGTTCACATATAACACCATATGTTTATAGAAGTCAATATTAAGTTGATGGTTGCTTAAGTTTGGAACCCTTCTTAAAGCACTAAATTTTTACTGTTCCTCCTTCCCACCTTTTATGTATATGGTGTCACACTTTACATCCTTTTATTTTGTGAATACCTTGACTGATTTCTATAGATATAATTGATTTTACTACTTTTGTGCTTTAACCCCTGTACTAGTTTTATAAGTTATTGATCTGCTACATTAATTATGTTTGTATTTATTTTTGATATTTTTTTCCTTTCATAATTTTCTTACTCCTCATTATGGCCTTTTTTTTCCACTTGAAGAATTCTCTTTAATGTTTCTTATAAAGTTGGTTTAGTGGTGATGAAGTCTTTTCACTTCTGTTTGTCTGGTAAATTCTTTATCTCTCTTTATATTCTGAATGATAGCCTTGCTGGATACAGCATTCTTGGTTGCAGCACTTTGAATATATCATGCCATCCCCTTTTGGCCTGCAAATTTTCTGCTGAAAAATCTGTTTATAGCCTTATGTGTTTCCCTTGTATGTAACTGTTTTCTTTTCTCTTCCTGCTTTAAAAGTTCTCTCTTGGGGCGCCTGGGTGGCTCAGTCGGTTGAGCGTCCCACTTCAGCTCAGGTCACGATCTTGTGGTCTGTGAGTTCGAGCCCCACGTTGGGCTCTGGGCTGATGGCTCAGAGCCTGGAGCCTGCTTCCGATTCTGTGTCTCCCTCTCTCTCTGCCCATCCCCCATTCGTGCTCTGTCTCTCTCTGTCTCAAAAATAAATAAACGTTAAAAAAAATTTTTTTTAAAAGTTCTCTCTTTATCATATCCATGAGATACCTAGGAATAAACCTAACCAAAGAGGTAAAATATCTGTACTCTGGAAACTATAAAACACTGATGAAAGAAATGAAGATGACACAAAGAAATGGAAAAACATTCCATGCTCATAGATTGGAAAGAACAAATATTGTTAAAATGTCTACATTACCCAAAGCAATCTACACATTTAATGCAATTCCTATCAAAATACCAACAGCAATTTTTATAGAGCTAGAGAAGAAAATCCTAAAATTTGTATGGAACCACAAAAGACCTTGAATAGTCAATGAAATCTTGAAAAAGAAAAGCAAATATGGAGGCATCACAATTCTGGACTTCAAGTTATATTACAAGCTGTAGTGATAAAGACAGTATGGTACCAGCAGAAAAATAGACACATAGATCAATGGAACAGAATAGAAAACCCAGAAATAAACCCACAACTATAAGGTCAATTAATCTTCAGCAAAGCAGGAAAGAAAATCTCATGGGAAAAAAGACAGTGTTCAATGAATGTTGTTGTGAAAACTGAACAGCATCATGAAAAAGAATGAAACTGGACCACTTCCTTACCATACACAAAAATAAATTCAAAATAGATTAAAGACCTAAATGAGACAAGAAATCACCAAAATCCTAAATGAGAACATAGACAGTAACCTCTTTGACATAAGCCATAGGAACTTCTTACTAAATATGTCTCTTGAGGCAGGGGAAACAAAAGCAAAAATAAACCATTGAAATTTCATCAAAATAAAAAAGTTTCTGCACATTGAAGGAAGCAACAAAATTAACAAGCAACCAATGAAATGGGAGATTTTTGCAAATGACATATCTGATAAAGGGTTAGGATTCAAAATATATAAAGAACTTATAAAACTGAACACCCCAAACCAAATAATCCAGTTAAAAAAATGGGAAGAAGGGGCGCCTGGGTGGCGCAGTCGGTTAAGCGTCCGACTTCAGCCAGGTCACGATCTCGCGGTCCAGGAGTTCGAGCCCCGCATCAGGCTCTGGGCTGATGGCTCAGAGCCTGAAGCCTGTTTCCGATTCTGTGTCTCCCTCTCTCTCTGCCCCTCCCCCGTTCATGCTCTGTCTCTCTCTGTCCCCAAAATAAATAAACGTTGAAAAAAAAAATGGGCAGAAGACATGAACAGACAATTTTCCAAGGAAGACATACAGATGACTAACAGACACGTGAAAATATGCTCAATATCACTCATATTCAGGGAAATGTAAATCAAACCCACAATGAGATATCACCTCACACCTGTCAGAATGTCTAAAATCAACAATACAGGAAACAACAGGAATTGGCAAGGATGCAGAGAAGGGGGAACTCTTTTGCACTGTTGGTGGGAATGCAAACTGGTGCAGCCATGGGGAAAACAATATGGGAGGTTTCTCAAAAAGTTAAAAATGGAGCTGCTCTACAATCCGGCAATTGAACTACTAGGTATTTACCCTAAGGATACAAAAATACGGATTTGAATGGCTACATGCACCCCAATATGTATAGCAGCTTATCAACAATAACCAAATTATGGAAAGAGCTCAAATGTCCATTAAGCGATGAATGGATAAAGATGTGGCATATATTCCAATATAATGGAATATTACTCAGCCATTAAAAAGAATAAAATCTTGCCATTTGCACAATGTGGATGGAGCTAGAGAGTATTATGCTAAGTGAAATAAGTCAGAGAAAGATGAATACCATATAATTTCACTCATATGTAGAATTTAAGAAACAAAACAAATGAATGTGGGGGTGGGAAATAGAGGGGCAAATCAAGAAACAGACTCTTAATTTTGGAGAACAAACTGGTGGTTACTGGAGGCAAGGTGGATGGGGGAGATGGGTTGGACAGGTGATGAATATTAGGGAGGGCATTTGTGATGAGCACCAGGTGTTGTAGGTAAGTGATGAATCACTAAGTTGTACACCTGAAACTAATATTGCACTGTATGTTAATTAGCTGGAATTTAAATAAAAATTTGGAAAAGTAAAAAAAGAGAAAAAGTAATAACTGTAGTATTCACTTTTAAAGCCAAGTCTATACATTCCAATATAATTTGCAAAATGGTCTTTGATTATATTTAGTACAGTATACAAAAACCAATACAACATGAAATATTTTGTTTCAGGACAGTTATTTAATGGAGAGGTATTTGATGAGTATGTCTTTTTTGAAAGACAGATATGGACAATATCAAGCCAATAGGACTGATTATTTTCCCCTTATGATTGATAACACAGTTTGATTGGTTGATAGCACTCTTTATGGGAATTATTTTCTTACATTTAAAAAATATAAACTAAAAATCTTAGCTTTGTCTTATGAAAAATTAAATAACGTTATTTATATTTATTTACGATTTTATTTATTTTTATTTAATAATTACATATTTTTTATGTACTTGTCAATTTTCACAAGATAGAGAGTATATTCTTCTGGAATTTAGAAGAGAATTTCATGCAGGGCTTATTTAATGAGGTGTGACAAGTGTTACAGAAATGAAAAAAAGGATGTTGAAGGACTCAGGGACTAGCAAGTGTGGGAAGTTGTTACCAAACATAGCCTGAAAGTGCAAGTGTTGGAAATGATGTTATTGATCAGTGAGTGCTGGAGCTATTGAAGAGAGTTATTATCTGAGTAGGATTTAGTCCCTGATAGACAGGGAATGTGTGGAGATTGACCCTGAAATCTCTTCCTCTTTCCCTTTGACTTTTACCCATTGACCAAACCCAACCAAAGCAGACAAAGAAGTAAAGCCACTTGATTCAGTCTACAAGGATCAGTCTCTGATGCACTGAGCAAAGTAGAGAAGGACAGAGGATGAACGGAACAGGGAGAGCCAAAAGGAAGTTAGTAAGCTATGTTAAAATACAAAGTTACCTCTGTGGTCTTAATATGAGAGATTTTGAAAATTATTAGGTGGATATTACCAAGATGGTGACCCAGGAAGCTCCTGAATATTCCTCCACCCTTGAAGCACAAAATACATGGATACACACAAAGAAAATACCTTTAGGAGAAATCCAGAAACTAGCTGAGTGACTCCTACACATCAAGTGACTGAGAAAATACCCACATTGAAATAGGTAGGTAAGGCTAAGACACATTCTTACCATAAACCCTACATCTAGCATAGCACCTTATACTCAGGATGAAACCCACAACTCCCAGCATCTGCCTGAGGAGTGAAGAGTTTGGATCATGTTTCACACACCCAGCCTTTAAGGTTACCACCCATGGTATGGGCCTTTAAATCACCTAGCTTTGATAGTGAACAGGGCTTGCATTCATGAGTCCCACAGAACCATAGAAAACAAAGAAGTATTTTGTTGTCGTTGTTGAGGTATAACTGACATACAACATCATATCACTTTCAGGTATAAAGAAAGTTGCACTCCCTGCAACTATACTCTTGGGCTCAGTGTAGAGGGAACTGGTAAAAATGTCCATCTCCCCATTTCTCCCTGCAAAGGAATTGATTGTGTACTTTTCAAGCTGCTGCTTAAGTCAGGTTTCTCATCTGCCTTTGTGTGGGAGCTCCCTGGGATCCACCCAGAAGCTGAGAGAACTGGTGGTCACCCTCATTTTCCTCTGGCTTATTCCAACAGTAAAACCAAATCTCCAGCTTCTCTCTAGAAAGAGCTTTTCATACATCTAGCACCCCACCTGTTAAGGCTGCCATCTAAATGAAGAAACAAAATGAATATGTTATAAATAATAGAGCAAGAAAATCTCTAAAAACTGACCTTAATGAAAGGGAGATAAGTTATTTACCTAACAGAGGTCAAGTTAACAGTCATAAAGATGTTTATCAAGGTAAGGATAGAAATGCTTAAACAAAATGAGAATTTAAATGAAGAGAAAATATTAAAAAGTGCCAACAGAGACCATAGTACAAAAGAATGAAAACTACATTGAAAAATTCAATAGAGAGATTCAATAGCAAATTAGATCATGTGGAATAAAGAATCAGTGAACTCAAAGTCCAGTGGAAATCACCCATCAAAGGAGGGAGGAAAATCAAGAAGATAGTTTAAGGGACTTATAGAACACCATGAAATGGATATACACATTATATGTGTCCCAGATAAAGAGAAAGCAGCAGGTAGCTTTTTCAAAGAAATAATGGCTAAAAATTTTCTAAACCAAGGAAAAGAAACAGATATTTAGATTTAGGAAGCTGAAAGACGACAACATTAATACCAATTCTTCTCAAACTCTTCCAAAAACTTGAGGAGGGAACACTTCAGTACTCATTTTATGAGGTCATCATTACCCTGATATGAAGCTAGACAAGGACACTACAAGAAAGAAAATTACAGGTCAATATCTCTGGTGGACATAGTTGCAAAAAATGTTCAACAAACTACTAGGAAACCAAATCCAACAGTGCATTAAAAGGATTATACACCACAATCAAGTGGTATTTAACCTTGGGATGCAAGGATGGTTCGACATATGCAAATCAATAAATGTGATACACTCCAGTAACAAAATGAAGGATAAAAATCATATGATTATTTCAATAGATGCAGAAGAGGCATCTGACAAAATGCAACATTCTTTAATGATAAAAACTCAGTAAATTAGGTATAGATGGAATGTACCTCAACATAATAAAGGCCATATTTGACAAGTCCACAGCTAACATCATACTCAATGGTGAAAAGCTAAAAGTGTTTCCTCTAAGATCAGGAAGAAGACAAGAACATCCCCTATCCCCACTTCAGTTCAACACAGTACTGGAAATCCTAGCCAGAGTAATTAGAGAAGAAAAGAAATAAAAAGCATCCAAATTTAAAAGGAAGAAGTTAAATTGTCTCTGCAGAAGACATGATTTTGTATACAGAAAACTTGAAAGACTCCACTAAAACCCTGTCAGAACTAATAAACTCAGTAAAGTTGTAAGATACAAGATCAGTACACAAAAATTAGTTGTGTTTCTATACACTAACTATCAGAGAGATAAATTAATATAATCCCATTTACAATAGTATCAAAAGCAATATAATACTTTGGAATAAATTTAACCAATGAGGTGAAGGATCTGTACACTGAAAACTATAAAACACTGATGAAAGAAATTGAAGACACAAATAAATGGAAAGATATTCTGTGTTTATGGATTGGAAGAATTAATATTGCTAAAATATCTATACTACTCAAAGAAATCTACAATCCCTAACAAAAGAAGTAGATTCCTATCCTTATCAAAGCAATCCCTATAAAAATTCCAATGGCATTTTCTTTTTTTTTTTTTTTTTTTTTTTTTGTTTTGTTTTTTTGTTTTTTTGTTTTTTTTTCAACGTTTATTTATTTTTGGGACAGAGAGAGACAGAGCATGAACGGGGAGGGGCAGAGAGAGAGGGAGACACAGAATCAGAAACAGGCTCCAGGCTCCGAGCCATCAGCCCAGAGCCCGACGCGGGGCTCGAACTCACAGACCGCGAGATCGTGACCTGGCTGAAGTCGGACGCTTAACCGACTGCGCCACCCAGGCGCCGCTTTTTTTTTTTTTTTTCAACGTTTATTTATTTTTGGGACAGAGAGAGACAGAGCATGAACGGGGAGGGGCAGAGAGAGAGGGAGACACAGAATCGGAAACAGGCTCCAGGCTCCGAGCCATCAGCCCAGAGCCCGACGCGGGGCTCGAACTCCAATGGCATTTTCAATAGAAATTTCAAAAAAATCTAAAATTAATGGAACCAGAAAAGACCCTAAAAATCTCAAGTAATTTTGAGCAAGAAGAGCAAACCTGAAGGTATCACTCTTGCTGACTTCAAAGTATATTACAAAGCTACAGTGATCAAAACAGCATTATATTTGCATAAAAACAGATGCATACATCAATGAAACAGAATGGAGAACCCAGAAGCAAACCCATTAATTTGCAAAAAAAGATGCCAAGAAAACACATGGCAAAGGATACCCTTTAATAAATGGTGTAGGAAGGGGCACCGGGGTGGCTCAGTCAGTTGAGGGTCTGACTTCAGCCCAGGTCATGATCTCACAGTTCATGGGTTTGAGCCCCATGTTGGGCTATCTGCTGAAAGCTCAGAGCCTGGAGCATGCTTTGGATTCGGTGTCTTCCTCTCTCTCTCTGCCCCTCTCCCACTCATTCTCTCTTTGTCTCTCAAAAATAAATAAACATTAATAGAAAAAAAATTTTAATGGTGTTGGGAAAACCGTATAACCATATGCAAAAGAAGGAGACTGAATCCCTATCTTATACCATTCACAAAAATCAAGTCAAAATGGATTAACAACTTGAATGTTTACAGTGGATAAGCTTTTTATTTTTTTACAAAAATATTTTATTTTTTTTAAATATAATTTATTGTCATATACATACAGTGTATACACTGTGCTCTTGGCTTTGGGAGTAGATTCCCATGATTCACCACTTACATACAACACCCAGTGCTCATCCCAACAAGTGCCTTCCTCAATGCCCATCACCCATTTTCCTCTCCCCCGCCCCCCCCCCCATCAATTCTCAGTTTGTTCTCTGTATTTAAGAGTCTCTTATGGTTTGCTTCCCTCTCTGTTTGAAACTACTTTTTTCCCCTTCCCTTCCCCCATGGTCTTCTGTTAAGTTTCTCAAATTCCACATATGAGTGAAAACATAATGATATGTGTCTTTCTCTGACTCACTTATTTCACTTAGCAAAATACCCTCCAGTTCCATCCACATTGTTGCAAATGGCAAGATTTCATTCTTTCTCATTTCCAAGTAGTATTCCATTGTATATGTAAACCACATCTTTATCCATTCATCAGTTGATGGACATTTGGGCTCTTTCCATAATTTGACTATTGTTGATAGCGCTGCTGTAAACATTGAGGTACATGTGTCCCTATGAAACAGCACTCATGTATTCATTGGATAAATTCCTAGTAGTGCTATTGCTGGGTCATAGGGTAGTTCTAGTTTTCATTTTTTGAAGAACCTCCACACTGTTTTCCAGAGTAGCTGCACCAGTTTGCATTTGCACTAACAGTGCAAGAGGGTTCCTATTTCTCCACATCCTCGCCAGTATCTGTTGTTTCCTGAGTTGTTAATTTTAGCCACTCTGACTGGTGTGTAAGATGGTGTCTCAATGTGGTTTTGATTTGTATTTCCCTGATGATGAGCAATGTTGAACATCTTTTCATGTGTCTGTTGGCCATCTGGATGTCTTCTCTGGGAAAGTGTCTATTCATGTCTTCTGCCCATTTCTTCACTAGATTATTTGTTTTCTGCCAGTTGAGTTTGATAAGTCCTTTATAGATTTTGGATACTAACCCTTTATCTGATATGTCATTTGCAAATATCTTCTCCCATTCTGTCGGTTGCCTTTTAGTTTTGTTGATTGTTTCCTTTGCAGTGCAGAAGCTTTTTATCTTGATGAGGTCCCAATACTTCATCTTTGCCTTTAATTCCCTTGCCTTTGGAGATGTCTCAAGTAAGAAATTACTGCAGCTGAGGTCAAAGAGGTTTTTTCCTATTTTCTCCTCTAGGGTTTTGATGGTTTCCTGTCTCACATTTAGGTCCTTCATCCATTTTGAGTTTATTTTTGTGTATGGTGTAAGAAAGTGGTCCAGTTTCATTCCAGTTGCTGTCCAGTTCTCCCAGCACCATTTGTAAAAGAGACTGTCCATTTTCCATTGGTTACTCTTTCCTGCTTTGTCAAAGATTAGCCGGCCATACATTTGTGCGTCCAATTCTGGGTTCTCGATTCTATTCCATTGGTCTATGTGTCTGTTTTTGTGCCAATACCATACTGTCTTGAGGATTACAGCTTTGTAGTAGAGGCTAAAGTCTGGGATTGTGATGCCTCCTGTATTGGTTTTCTTTTTTCAACATTACTTTGGCTATTCGGAGTCTTTTGTGGTTCCATACAAATTATAGGATTGTAAATTTAGCTCTGAGAAGAATTCTGGTGCAATTTTGATTGGGATTGAATTGAATATGTACATTGCTTTGGGTAGTATTGACATTTTAATAGTATTTGTTCTTCTAATCCATGAGCATGGAATGTTTTTCCATTTCTTTGTGTCTTCTTTAATTTCTTTCATAAATTTTCTATAGTTTTCAGCATACAGATCTTTTACAACTTTGGTTAGGTTTCTTCCCGGGTATTTTATGGTTCTTGGTGCAATTGTAAATGGGATAGATTTCTGGATTTCTCTTTCTGTTGCTTCATTATTGGTGTATAGAAATGCAACTGATTTCTGTACATTGGTTTTATATCCTGCGACTTTGCTGAATTCATGTATAAGTTCTAGCAGCTTTTTGGTGGAGTCTTTCGGGTTTTCCATGTAGAGTATCATGTCATCTGCGAAAAGTGAGAGTTTGACTTCTTCTTTGCCAATTTGGATGCCTTTTATTTCATTTTGTTGTCTGATTGCTGAGGCTAAGACTTCCAACACTATGTTAAACAACAATGGTGAGAGTGGACATCCCTGTCATGTTCCTGATCTCAGGGGGAAAGCTGTCAATTTTTCCACATTGAGGATGATATTATCTGTGGATAAGCTTTTTGACATTGGTTTCAGCAATGAGTTTCTGCATTTGGCACCAAAAGCATAGGCAACAAAAGCAAAAATAAACAAGTGGACTACATCAAACCAAAAAGCTTCTGCACAGCAAAGGAAACAATAAAAAATATAAAGGCAATCCATGGAATGGGAGAAAATATTTGCAAACCTCATATATGATATAGAATTAATATCTAAAATATAAAAGAAACTGGGGCGCCTGGGTGGCGCAGTCGGTTAAGCGTCCGACTTCAGCCAGGTCACGATCTCGCGGTCCCTGAGTTCGAGCCCCGCGTCAGGCTCTGGGCTGATGGCTCAGAGCCTGGAGCCTGTTTCCGATTCTGTGTCTCCCTCTCTCTCTGCCCCTCCCCCGTTCATGCTCTGTCTCTCTCTGTCCCAAAAATAAATAAAAACGTTAAAAAAAAAAGAAACTCATACAACTCAATCGTAATAATAATAATAGTAACCCAATTAAAAAAGAGGCAAAGGACCTGAATACACATTTTGCCAAAGAAGACATACAAATGGCCAATGGGTACATGAAAAGGTGCTCAACTTCACTAATGGGAAATGAAAATCAAAAGGAGATATCAACTCACACCTGTTAGGATCTATCATCAAAAAGACAAGAGATAAACTCTGGCGACGATGCAGAGAACAGGAACAGAAACCTTTGCACACCATTGGTGGGAATGTAAGCCAGTACAGTCACTATAGAAAATAGTCTGGAGTTTCCTCAAGAAAATAAAAATAGAACTACCATATTTTCCAGCAATCTCACTTCTGGGTATATATCCAAGGGAAACAAAGTCAATACTTTGAAGAAATATTAGTACTTCTATGTCGACTGCAGCATTATTATAATAGTCAAGGTATAGAAATGGACTATCTATCTATCTGTCTATGAAGGAAACCCTGTCATTTGCAACAACATAGGTGAAACTGGAGGGCATTATGTTAAGTGAAATAAGCCAGACAAAGACAAATAGTTTGGTATCACTTATATGTGGAATTAAAAAAAAAAAGTTGAACTCAGAAACTAGGATGTGGGAAATGGGAACAGGTTAGTAAAGGCTACGAATATTGTTATAAGATTAATACATTCTGAAGATTTACTGTACAGCATGGTGACTACAGTTGATATCACTGTATTGTGTAAGTGAAATTTGCTAAGAGGGTAGATCTCAAGCACTCTTATAAAAGAAAAGGCAGCTATGTGAGGTGATGGATATGATTGTGGGAATCCTTTGATAATGTATACATATATCTTTTTTTTAAAAAAATTATGTTTATTTTTGAAAGAGAAAGAGAGAGAAGAGTGTGAGTTGGGAGGGGCAGAGAGAGAGAGAGGGAGATACAGAATCTGAAGCAGGCACCAGGCTCTGAGCTGTCAGCACCGAGCCCAATGTGGGGCTTGAACTCAGGAGCTGTGAGACCATGACCTGAGCCCAAGTCGGATGCTTAACTGACTGAGCCACCCAGGTGCCCTGACAATGTACACATATATCATGCCATCACATTACACACTTTAAGTATATTGCAATGTTATGTGTCAATTTTACCTCAATAATGTTGGAAAAATTATTTAAAATAACACACAGGGGTGCCTGTGTGGCTCAGTTGGTTAGGTGTCTGACTCTTGATTTTGGCTGGGGTCATGATCTCACGGTTCGTGGGTTCAGGCCCCACTTCAGGCTTTCTGCTGTCAGTGCAGAGCCCTCTTTGTATCCTATGTCCCCCTCTCTCTCTGCCCCTCCCCTGCTCACACTCTCTCTCTCCTTCTCTCAAAAATAAATAAACATTAAAGAAAATTTAAAAAAAATTTTTTTTTCCAACGTTTATTTATTTTGGGGACAGAGAGAGACAGAGCATGAACGGGGGAGGGGCAGAGAGAGAGGGAGACACAGAATCGGAAACAGGCTCCAGGCTCTGAGCCATCAGCCCAGAGCCTGACGCGGGGCTCGAACTCACAGACTGCGAGATCGTGACCTGGCTGAAGTCGGATGCGTAACCGACTGCGCCACCCAGGCGCCCCAAAGAAAAATTTTTTAAAAACCACCTGCACAAAAAACGAAAATAAAATTCCTTAGTGACCATTGGACTTGGGATAATGCTATCTCCCATTCAAACTATTCTTCAGGTTTTTAATTCAATATTTTCTCTAAGCTTAGAAAGGCTATGGGCCGCTTGCAGCCTCTAGAAGGTAGACGAGTCAACAAAACAGATTGGTCCTGAGAACCTCCAGAAAGAAATACAGCTCTGCTGACACCTTGATTTCAGTTGATGAGATGTGACGAGACTTCTCGCCAATAGAACTGAAAGATAATAAATTTATGTTGCTTTAAGCAACTAAATTTGTAGTGATTTGTTATAGCAACAATAGAAAAATAAAATACTCACATGCATATCCATGTAAATAAAAACTCTGACATTTGGATGTCAAAAAAAAAAAAAAAAAAAGAAAGGCTATGGGCCAAAGCTACTTGGTGGTTCTGCTTGAAAAAAATCTATATTTACATATTTAAGATTTTCTAAAGAGAGTTGGAACTTTTAATCTCTTCACAACTGAGATAAAACAGGATTATTTTTCTTTAAACACTTTTTCTCTATAGTCTTAGCAATTTAATTTAGGGGAAAGTCTAATTCTTATAACAATACTAAACTTCCCATTCAATTTGCTGAATTCTTTATGCTTCATATCTGAAATTTAACAATGTATTAGTAAAATTTTAGTGTTACTTTCTTTTATTACCTATAAAAGGCAGCATTTTTAGCAAAATGCCTTAAAAATATTAATAAAAATTGACTTCATTATCATTTTTTACTTTGAGTTCATTGAACCATGTGGGCGTTAATCTTTTGGCCCTTACACATGCAGAACTCTTTAGGGATCAGTGTGTGTTTTGTGCATGGAAGAATTAGAGAATTGGGCTTTTGGTTTATTTCTCCAATATTCATTTGAATTGCCCTTGCTTCATTTTCAAAAAGTTAGTTTCCTGGATCTCTATTCACTTGTGTGCTGCACTCTCTCTTTCCCTTTGTGAATTTGGACAATTCATACCCCTACCCTGTTGGTTTCCAGAAGTTCTGGTCTAGGAACCATTGTTGCTTAGCAACAGGTTAATGAGCTCTTCTTTTCTGTGGTACACTACAAAAGAGCTGATGAGAACCTCCACATATGCATCCAGCAACCACAGACACTGTTTCTTAAGCTGTATTATTGATGGATTGTATGATTTTGTCTATCTTTAAACTGCAGCAAGATAGAAAATGTATGTTTTAAAATCAAATGTTTCCTATTTACATAACTTGCTTGACTTGATTTTAAAACAATCTTTTTTCTTAAGAAGAATCCTTTTCATTGAAATAACCTAAATCTTTTCTCGCTATGTTTAAACCAAAAAAAAACCAGGCATGATTTTAAGCTGATTACAAAAATTCTTCCAGGATACCTTTTCTTACCAAAGTTTGCTTCATAAAAATAGCATTTTGAATAAAGAAAGTAATGACAAATTAGTGTTTGTATATCTTAAATCAAATTTAAATATACAGCAGAAGCCAACTTGGGATTTGGAAATGCAGTACACCATATTTTGAGAAATCAAAACCTTTTCAAAAACACCTTTAGGAAATGCTAAAGTTAGGTTCTACTGAACTGGGGAGCAAAGGAAGCAAAGGCAAAGTTTGGTGTTTTCTCATTTAGTAATAAAATATCACAACATTGAGGACTCTTCACTTGCCAAACAAACTGTTCTAAAAATCCCTGTTGCTAGGGAAGCACACAAAAAAGAATGCTGAGGGGCGCCTGGGTGGCTCAGTTAGTTAAGCGACTGACTCTTGGTTTCGGCTCAGGTCATGATCTCATGGTTCAGTTCATGAGTTCAAGCCCTGGGCTAGGCTTACTAATGACCGTGCAGAGCCTGCTTGGGATTCTCTCTCTCTCCTTCTGTTTCTGCCCCTCCTCCAGCTCAATCTCTCTCTCTTTCTCTCAAAATAAATAAATAAACTTTTAAAAAAAATGCTGAAGTCACTTGGAAAAAAATACTTGATTATCTAAAAAATAACAATAATAAACTCAAGGGGCACCTGGGTGGCTCAGTTGGTTAAGCGACTGACTTTGGCTCAGGTCATGATCCCACAGTTTGTGAGTTCAATCCCTAGGCTCTGTGCTGACAGCTCGAAACCTGGTGCCTACTTCAGATTCTGTGTCTCCAACTCACGCTCTCACTCTCTCTCTCTCTCAAAAATACATAAAACATTAAAAATAATAATAATAAACTCAAGCTTAAATATTATAAGATTTTAAAAGTTTTGATACTTCTTGTGCCGGCCAAGACAGCATAAGCCCACTATGGCCTACTTTTCCCACTCATTACAACTAACATTTCTGGACAAAATTATATATCAACTCCCTGTGGACTCTGAAAAGTAAATAGTGACAGAAAAATTGGAGGGTGGGAATCAACACTCAAGAAGAAGTACTCTTTACAGGAATGAGCTTCCCAGACTATTCCAAGCTTTGACATGAAAGTGGTCCCAGTCACAGAACTCCCTCCCCCCTCCCCCGTTGTCACATGCAGCAAGAACTCCAAGAAAAGCCCTGTCTTTCTGGCCAGAGGTCCAGGAAAGGATTTTTTGTGAGCCAAAGAGATTTCAGGGGGAAATCCCTGTGTGTGTTCTCACTCTCTCTCCTTGATAGGTAGATAGAGACATAGATGGATGGATGGTTGGATGGATGGATAGCCAGCTAGCTAGCTAGCTAGCTAGCTAGCTAGCTATAGATATAGGTTTGGTTATAGATAAAAATAGAACGTATCTTGCTCTTTTTTTCTTTCTCAGCCCTACTTGAGGGAGACCCCATTTCTGGAACTATGAAAAGACAGGATGGGCAACAAAAACTCCAAAAAGTTTCCTATGATTCAAATAGTATATGTTGGGGAATTTATAGGGAAGAGAACTAGAGAAGAGGAGCCCTCAATGCTGCACATGACCTGGTGCAAGTCCTGGGCTCAGACCTAAGCTGTACCTGCACAGACAGCCCCAAAGACTTGAGCAAAAGCTCTGAAATCAGAGCTGTCATTGGAACCACCATCCACAGAAGGAGACATGGTTTTCAGTCTGTATTTAATTGGGTTAACTGCCTACTTAAATCAATATCCTCCAGGGGATTATAACAGGTTGCAGTGTCTGCCAACATAATATTCAAAATGTCCAGGATACAATACAAAATTCCTGGAGACACAAGGAACCAGGGATATATCATTTATTCACAAGGGAAAAGACAACACATGTCAAGCCAAAAATGATACAGATTTTCGATTATCAGGCAAAAACTTGAAAGCGGCTATTATAATTATAATATTATAAGCTCATAAGATAAATAGGAAGAAATTCTTGGCAGAGACATAGAATTTCCAAGTGGGAATTTTGGAACTGAAAAATATAATTTCTGAAATTAAAAAACATGTAGTATATGGGCTTCATAGCAGAACAGATATCACAGAAGAAAGAGTCTGTGAATTCAAGACAGATCAATACAAATTAACCAATCTGAGAAACACTGAGAAAAAAAAGACAAAATGAACAGAGCTTCAGGAATCTGTGAGACAATGTGAAAAAAAAAAACCCTAGTATTTTTGTCATTTGAGTCTAAGAAAGATGGGGCAGGGGGAATTGGCGCAGAAAAAAATATTTACTTTTTAAAAAAGAAATAATTACTGAAAAGTTAAAATCTGGTGAACAAAATAAATGTACAGGTTCAAGACACCCAGCAAAATCCGAGATGCTCAGTTTGTCATAGTCTAACTGCTTAAAACCAAAGACAAAAAAATCTTGACTGCAACCAGAAAAACAAAACATCACATTCAATACAGGGAATAACAACTTGAATTGGAATAAGCACAGATGTCTAATAAAAAAATCACGTAGGCCAGAACACGGTGCAACAATACCTTTAGAGTATTAGCGGAAAAGAATCACCAGCCCAGAATGATATGCAGCGACAATGTATTTCAGAAATGTGCTGGTTCTAAAACGTGTGCACAGTTTCATTGACACTCTTTCACTTAAATAGTGGAGCCTAATTCCCATCCCCTTGGGAGTGATCCAGTATTGGGGATTCACATCTAGTTAATGTTATACGGCGGAAGTGACACTTCATGATTGCAAAATTTCAGTTACCACCCTCTAGTTGATAGTGGGCATGGACATCCCTGGAGTTTCAGTTACCACAGCACAGTAACCATGTAACGGCACAAAGTACAAAGTTGCCGCAAACTGCTGTAGCTCCTCACGAAACTGCTAAAGCAGAATGCTGAACGAAATCGAAATAGCTGCACTAACGCTTCAGTGAAGCTTGATTTTAAACCACGGAACCTTTTCCCTCTCTCCCGCAAACCTGCCCATCTCGATTCTTAGCTTTTTGTTCCAGGAACCTGGTACCATCCTGAAGACGTGATGAACAAGGCTGGCGGCAAGTACGCAATTTGTGTCCAAACCAGCTAGCCCCTGTATTTTTCTGTAAGACCCCAGCCCCTTCCTCCAGGTGGGCTTGCAATTTTGAAGGCCTTAGCCTGCAGCAGCCTCCCTGGCCTGGCCAGGCAATGAAGCTATTACTCCTCTTTGTCCCAAACTCTGTCTTCATGTTATACTTTGGCTCCAAAGCACAGAGGTCGGTTTTTGACGACACTCAGTCCACCCGTCACTGTGTAAATAACAGATGGCGTCATGCTCCGTGACCCGTGAAGTCACTCCTTGCAGAGTCTGTTGGTGACCGGTCACCATGCACCTCAGTTGACGCACAGACGGTGGAGCATGTGGTTGTGCTGCCCCCTTATCTCCAGGGATAGACCCACATGACAGTTTATAAAAGTGGGTCAGTGAAGGTGAGAATTTGAATCCAACGTAAAGGGGGTCGTTGGAGAAATAGCGGACCATAGCGTGCCAGCGTTGCCGTATTGCAGAGCCCCAGATGTGCTGCCAGAGGGGCCAGTCAAGGTGAGGGTATCAAATATGTCAGGAAAGGGCGGTGACAAAACGTGTGAGGATGTCCCGGTGACAAAACGTGTGAGGATTCAAGTCACCTGGAGATATTTTATGACGTTAAAAGCACAAAGGAGAAAATGTTGAAAGCAGATCCGGACTTAAAGGATTATGACAAGCTGTCACATAAGTCATACAACTTATGAAAAAGGCAAGCACTCCTCAAAAGACTCTTAATAAACTTCTTACAAAGACAAAAAACACCACTTTCTCTGTATTGCTAGTGTTTGCAGTTGCAGGGTACAAAATAAATATTAATTTTACTGTCTTATTTTCTTATACATTTATAACTGACAGTATACGTTTTTAATGTTTTTAATTTTAATTTTTAATATTTTCTTCCTTTATTCTTTTGAGAGAGAGAGGGCGCAAGTGAGCGAGGAGCAGAGACAGAGGGGGAGAGAGAGAATCAAGGCTCACCCGAAGCGGGCTCAAGCTCACCCTAAACGGGGCTCAAACTCACAAATAATGAGATCATGACCTGAGCCAAAGTCTGATGCTTAACTGACTGAGCCACCCAGCAGCCCCGAGTTTTTAGTGTTTTTATGAAACTTTCTAGAAGTCACAGAAACTCATAATTTCACTCATTGATTACTACGATGGCACAACACAGTTTAGCATGCCTGGCCATTTTTACAGTTTCATACTGCTGCGTAAAGCAAGGACTGTCTGCTTTATTATGTTAGGAGACTCTGTGTGCTCAAAGTCTAAACAATTCTCTGGAGGATGCGGATATTTTTGTTTCAGCCGGCAATCACTGGGTTAGCCTCACACCACACAGGCCTATCTTGCCCTCTGTTGGTGGTGGTTGCAATGCTGGTTAATTTTCAAAGTGCTGCTGCTTTGCCTCATGCATGCAGCTCCTGGCTAAGCACGGCCACGTGTTTGCTCGCACACAGAATTGGGGAGCTCCCTTTCCAGCACTCTCCCCTCCAGGATGTCTCCCAGACTCTCTGGCTTCCAGAGGCTGCTTTACCTGGTGTTCTTGCTAGAAAGATGGGGTTTCTCCCTGATTATTACCTGCCAACATGCCCCGTGATTTTGTCAAAAGGAACTGCCCTCAGGCAAAATGAAAGAAAACGGAGGAAAAAATAAACATACATTTCATCCACATTCTTCAGACCACAGGTCACTTCTTCCTGCCTTCCGGCTAAAAACACAGTCCTCTCAGGGATGAGCTTACTGCTATCTTGTTGGGCTCTGCAGTGCTTCACAGCTAGGGTAAAGTTCAGGTCAAGACAGAGAGAAAAAAAAATTAGGAAAAGACAGATATCGCTGCCATACTGTGTGGCACGCAGGAGCCTGATTACCAGACTTTTAAAAGAAAGTTCCAGACTTGTTTCCTATCAACAGTATGAGAGTTCCAGCTCCTCCACACCTTCATCCTCACTTGGTAATAAGCACTGTTAATTTTAGCTATTCTAGGAGGGGTGTAGTAGGATCTCATGGTGGTTTTTAAAAAGCTTTACTGAGACCTAATTCACATGTGATTCATCCATTTAAAGCTTGAAATTCAATAGTTTTGGTATGTTACAATACTAATTTGTTTTAAACTGTGGTATGGTAAAATACATATCAGATAACATTTCTCATTTACCCGTTTTTAAGCGTACAGTTGGCTAGCTTTAATTGGATTCACAATGGCGTGCAGCCATCACCACTCTCTACTTCCCAGACTTTCATCACCCCAAACAGAAAATGTACCATTAAGCAATAACTCCCATTTCCTCCATCTCCCCAGCTCCTGGTAACCTCTGATCTGACTTCTTTCTCTGTGAATTTGATCATTCTTCGTATATCATTTAAGACAAATTACATAATATCCTTTTGTGTCTCACTACTTTCGCTTTGCATATTTGCTGGGCTCATCCATGTTGTAGCAAGTATCAGTACTTCCTTTTTATAGCAGAATAATATTCCATTGTGTTTATATACCACATGATTGTGGAATGGTTGTGTTATCAATCCATTCATCTGTTGATGGACATTTGTGTTGTTTCCACCTTTTAGCTAGTGTGGATAACGCTGCTGTGAGCATTGGCATACCTGTTTGAGTCTATGCTTTGCATTCCTTTGGATAAATACAGAGGAGTGGAATGCTGAGTCACATGGTAATTCTATTTTTACCTTTTTTTAAATGTTTATTTATTTTTGCAAGAGAGAGCACATCGCGGGGGGAGAGGCAGAAAGAAGGGGACAGAGGATCCGAAGCTGGCTCTATGCAGACGGCAGAGAGCCTTATGTGGGACTCAAACTCAAGAATCCACCGTGACCTGAGCTGAAGTTGGACGCTTAACTGACTGAGCCACGCAGGCGCCCCCATTTTTACCTTTTTAAGAAACCAAAAAACTGTTTTCCATTGTGGCTTCAACATTTTTTATTCCCACCAGGGATATATGAGAGTTCTAATTTCTCTACATTCACATCAACATGTAATATCTTCCATTTTTTAAAACTGTAACCATTCTAGTGTGTTTATCTCAGTGTGGTTTTGGATTGCATTTCCATAATGACAAGCGATGTTAAGTATCTTTTCATGCTGATTTTCCATTTGTATATCTTCTTGGGAGAAAATCTATTCAAATCCTTTTTACTTCTGAATTGTGTTTGGGGTGTTTGTTGTTGATTTGCAGGAGGTTTTTTTTTAAGTTTTTATTTAAATTCCAGTTAGTTAACATATAGTGTAATGGATATTAATTTCAGGTGTACAATACAGTGATTCAACGCTCCATACAACATGTGGGGCTCATCACAGCTGCGCGATCCTTAATCCCATCACCTATTTCACTCATTCTCCCACCCCACCTCCCCTCTGGTAATGATCAATTTACTCTCTATAGTTAAAAGTCTATTTCTTGGTTTGCCTCTGTCTCTTTTTTCCCCTTTGCTCGTTTGTTTTGTTTCTTAAATTATACATAGGAGTGAAATCATATGGTATTTGCCTTTCTCTGATTGACATATTTCACTTAAGTGTTATACTCCCTAGCTCCATCCATGTTGTTCAAATGACAAGATTTCATTCCTTTTTATGGGTGCATAATATTCTAATATCTATATATCTATATATCTATATATCTATATCTATATCTATATCTATATCTATATCTATATCTATATATATATCTCACATGTTCTTTGTCCATTCATTAGTCGATGGACACTTGGGCTGTTTCCATAATTAGGCTATTATTTGATAATGCTGATGTAACCATTCGGGTGCATGCATCCCTTTGAATTAGCATTTTTGTATTCTTTGGGTAAAAACCTGGTAGCATAATTACTGGATTGTAGGGTAGTTCTATTTTTAACTTTTTGAGGAAACTTCATAATGTTTTACAGAGTGGCTGCACCAGTTTGCATTCCTGCCAACAGTGTAAGGGAGTTCCCTTTTTCCACATCCTTGTCAATATGTATTGTTTCTTGTGTTGTTTTCAGCCATTCTGACAAGTGTGAAGTGATATCTCATTGTGATTTTGATTTGTATTTTCCTGAAGATGAGTGATATTGAGCATCTTTTCATATGTCTGTTGGCCATTTGTATGTCTTCTTTGGAAAAATGTCTATTCATTTCTTCTATTTTTAATTAGATTATTCATTTTTTTTGGTATTGAGTTGTATAAATGCTTTAAATATTTTTGAATACTAACCCTTTATCAGATATGTCATTTGCAAATATCTTCTCCCATTCTGTAGGTTGCTTTTTGATTTTGTCAATTGCTTCCCTCGCTGTGCAGAAGCTTTTTTATTTTGATGAAATCCCAATAGTTTATTTTTGCTTTTGTTTCCCTTGCCTCAAGAGACATATCAGTAAGAAACTGCTGTGACCAATGTCAAAGAAGTTACCACCTATGTTCTCTTCTTGGGTTTTAATGGTTTTGGGTCTCACATTTAGGTCTTTAATCCATTTTGAATTTATTTTTGTGTATGGTGTAAGAAAGTGGTCCAGTTTCATTCTTTTGCATGTTGCTGTCCAGTTCTCCTAACACCATTTGTTGAACACTGTCTTTTTCCCATTGGATTTTCTTTCCTGCTTTGTTGAAGATAAACTGACCATATAGTTGTGGGTTAATTCCTGGGTTTTCTGTTCTGTTCTATTGATCTATGTGTCTATTTTTCTACAATTACAATACTGTTATAATCACTACAGCTTTGTAATGTAACTTGAATTCTGGAATTGTGATGCCTCCAGCTTTGCTTTTCTTTTTAAAGGGCACTTTGGCTATTCAGGGTCTTTTGTGATTCCATGCAAATTTTAGGATTGTTTGTTCTATTTCTGTGAAAAACGCTGCTACTTTTTTAAAGTTTATTTATTTATGTTTGAGAAAGAGACAGCATGAGTAGGGGAGAGGCAGAGAGAGAGGGAGACAGAGAATCCCAAGCAGGCTCCACACTGCCAGCACAGAGTCCGACGCGGGGGCTCGACCCATGAAACTAGGAGATCATGACCTGAGCTGAAACCAAGAGTTGGATGCTTAGCCAACTGAGCCACCCAGACGCCCCAATGCTGTTGTATTTTGCTAGGACTTGCATTAAATGTGTAGGTTGCTTTGGGTAGTATAGACATTTCAATAACGTTTGTTCTTCAAATCCATGAGCATGGAAGTCTTTCCACTTCTTTGTATTATCTTCTATTTCCTTCATCAGTGCTTTATAGTTTTCAGAGTACAGGTCTTTCACCTCTTAGGTTTATTCCTAGGTATATTACGGTTTATGGTGCAATTGTAAATGGGATTGTTTTCTTAATTTCTCTTTCTGCTGCTTCATTATTAGTGGATAGAAATGCAACAGATTTTTGTAGATCAATACTATATCCTGTGACTTTATTGAATTTGTTTATCAGTTCTGGCAGTTTTTTGGAGGAATCTTTTGGGTTTTCTATATATAGTATCATATAATCTGCAAATAGTGGAAGTTTTACTTCTTCCTTACTTACCTGGATGTATTTTATTTGTTTTTGTTGCCTGATTACTGTGGCCAGGACTTCTCACACTATGTTAAATAAAAATGGTAAGAGTGGAATCACTGTCTTGTTCCTGACTATAGAGGAAAAATTCTCAATTTTTTCCCATTGAGGATAATGTTAGCTATGGGTTTTTCATGTGGCCTTTATTATGTCAAGGCATGTTCCCTCTAAACTTACTTGGTTCAGGGGCGCCTGAGTGGCTTAGTTGGTTAAGTGTCCGACTCTTGATTTCACCTCAGGTTGTGATCTCACAGTTCATGAGTTCAAGCCCCCATGTCAGGCTCTGCTCTGACAGCATGGGGCCTATGTGGGATTTTGTCTCCCTCTCTCTCTTCCCCTCCCCTACTCATGCTTGCCCTTTCTCTCTCTCTCTCTCTCTCTCTAAAAATAAATAAATAAACTTAAAACCTGCTTTGTTGATTTTTTTAAAATCATTAATGGATACTGTATTTTGTTGAGTACTTTTTCTGCATCTATTGGAATGATCATCTGGTTCTAATCCTTTCTTTTATTAATGTGATGTATCACATTGATTTGTGAGTATTGAACCTCCTTGCAACCAAGGAATATATCCCACTTGATTGTGGTGAAAGTTTTTTTTAATGTATTGTTACATTCAGTTTGCTAATATTTTTTTTTTAATTTTTTTTAACGTTTATTTATTTTTGGGACAGAGAGAGACAGAGCATGAACGGGGGAGGGGCAGAGAGAGGGAGACACAGAATCAGAAACAGGCTCCAGGCTCTGAGCCATCAGCCCGGAGCCTGACGCGGGGCTCGAACTCACGGACCGCAAGATCGTGACCTGAGCTGAAGTCGGACGCTTAACCGACTGCGCCACCCAGGTGCCCCTCAGTTTGCTAATATTTTGAGAATTTTTGCATCTGTGTTCATCAAGGATATTGGCTGGTAGTTCTCTTTCTCAGTGGTGTCTTTAACTGGCTTTGGTATCAGGGTAATGCTGGCCTCATAGAATGAATTTGGAAGTTTTCCTTCCATTTCTATTTTTTGGAATAGTTTGAGAAGAATAGGTGTTAACTCTTCTTTAAATGTTTGGTAAAATTTCCCTGGGAAAACATTTGGCCCTGGACTTTTGTTTGTTGGGAAATTTTTTTTATTACTGATTCAATTTCTTTGTTGGTTTTAGGTCTGTTCAAACTTTCTATTTCTTCCTGTTTCAGTTTTGATAATTTATATGTTTCTAGGAAGTTGTCCATTTCTTCCAGGTTGTCTAATTTTTTTGCATATAATTTTTCATAATATTCTCATATAATTGTATTTATTTGGTGTTGGTTATTTCTCCTCTCTCATTTGTGATTTTATTTATTTGGGTCCTTTGTCTTTTGTTTTTGATATGTCTGGCTAGAGGTTTATCAATTTTATTAATTTTTTCAAAGAACCAGTTCCTGTTTTCATTGATCTGTTCTTTTTAAGTTTCTATATCATTTATATCTGCTCTAATCTTTATTATTTTCTTCCTTCTCCTGGCTTTAGGCTTCATTTATTGTTTTTTCTAGCTCCTTTAAGTATAAGGTTAAGTTGTTTATTTTATTAAAAAAAAATTTTTTTTCAACGTTTATTTATTTTTGGGACAGAGAGAGACAGAGCATGAACGGGGGAGGGGCAGAGAGAGAGGGAGACACAGAATCGGAAACAGGCTCCAAGCTCTGAGCCATCAGCCCAGAGCCTGACCGGGGCTCGAACTCACGGACCGCGAGATCGTGACCTGGCTGAAGTCGGACGCTTAACCGACTGCACCACCCAGGCGCCCCTTGTTTATTTTAGATATTTCTTTTGTCTTGAGGTAGGCCTATATTATCTATACTTCCCTCTTAGGACCGCTTTTGCTGCATCCCAAAGATTTTGTACCATTGTGTTTTCACTTTCATTTGTTTCCATGTTTTTAAAATGTTTTCTTTTATTTCCTGGTTGACCCATTCATTGTTATTTAATCATTGTGTATTTGTGCTCTTTCCAGATTTTATCTTGTGGTTGACTTCTAGTTTCATTGCATTGTGGTCAGAAAAGATGCATGGTATGCCTTTGATCATTTTGTATTTGTTGAGACCTGTTTTGTGACCTAATATGTGATCTATTCTGGAAAATGTTCCATATGCATTTGAAAAGAATGCATATTCTGCTGTTTTAAGATGAAATGTTCTGAATATACCTATTAACTCCATCTGGTCCAGTGTGTCATTTAAAGCCAGTATTTCCTTGTTGATTTTCTGTTAGATGATCTATTGATGTAAGTGGTGTGTTAAGGTCCCCTACTATTAATGTATTATTGATTAGTTCCTTTATGTTTGTTATTGTTTTATAGTATATATTTGAATGCTTTCATGTTGGGTGCATAAATATTTTCAATTGTTGTATCTTCTTGTTGTATTGTCCCCTTTATGATTACATAGTGTCCTTCTTTATCTATTATAGTCTTTGTTTTAAAGTCTATTTTGTACAATGTAAGTATTGCTACTATAGCTTTCTTTTGACATCCATTTACTTGGTAAATATTTCTCCATCCCCTCACTTTCAATCTACAGGTGTCTTTAGGTCTAGAATGAGTCTCTTGTAGGCAGCATATAGATGGGTCTTGTTTTTTTTTTTTTTTAATTTTTTAAATGATTATTTTTGAGAGAGAGAGAGTGAAATCAGGGGAGGGTCAGAGAGAGAGAGAGACACATAACCTGAAGCAGTCTGCAGGCTCCGAGCTGTCAGCACAGATTCTGATGCAGGGCCTGATGTAGGACCTGAACTCATGAACTGAGACCATGACTTGAGCTGAAGTCTATCACTTAACCACTGAGCCACCCAGGCACCCTGGGTCTTGTTTTTTTAATCCATTCTGTCACCCTATGGCTTTTGATTGCAGCATTTAGTCCATTTACATTCAAAGTAATTATTGATAGATATGTATTTATTGCCATTTTATTACTTGTTTTCTGTTTCTAGAGATTTTCTCTGATCTTTTCTTGTCTTTGTCACTTTTTATCTTTCCTTTCCACTCAAAAAATCCCCTTAATATTTCTTGCAGGACTGTCATGAACTCCTTTAGTTATTATTTGTCCGGGAGATTCTTTATCTCTCCTTCTATTCTGAATGATAGCCTTCCTGGATAGAGTATTCTTGGCTGCATATTTTCCCCATTCAGCACATTGAATATATCATGCCACTCCCTTCTTGCTTGTGAAATTTTGTTAAGAAATCTCCAGCTAGCCTTATGGTTTCCCTTTGTAAATTGAGGATTTCTTTTGCTTTCTGCTTTTAAGATTTTTTTCTTTATCACTATATTTTGCAAATTTGATTATAATATGTCTTTGTATTGGCTTGCTTTTGTTGAATTTGATGAGACTTCTTTGTGCCACCTGGATCTGGATGTCTGTTTCCTTCCCCAGATTAAGGAAGTTTTCATCTATTATTTCTTTTTTTTTATTATTAAAAAAATGTTTATTTAAGAGAGGGAGAGAGAGAACGAGAGAGTGAGCAGGGGAGAGGGGGAGCAGAGAGAGAGGGAGAGAGAGAATCCCAAGCAGGCTCTGTGCTCAGTGTGCAGAGCTGGACAGGGGTCTCAATCTTACAACAGTGAGATTATGACCTGAGCCAATATCAAGAGTCGGAGGCTTAACCAACTGAGTCACCCAGGTGCCCCTTAAGCTATTATTTCTTAAAACAAATTTTCTCCTCTGTTTTCTTTCTCTACTTCTGGGACTCCTATAATATGAATATTATTCTATTTGAGGGAGTCACTGAGTTCCCTAATCCTATTCTTGTGTTGTCTAATTGTTCCTTCTCTCTTTTGTTTAACTTCATTACTTTCCATTACTTTGTCTTCTAGGTCATTAATTCATTCCTCTGCTTCTTTCAGTCTGCTGTTCATTGCATCAAACCTGTTTCTAATCTCATTTATTGCACTCTTCATCTCTGGTCATTTCTTTTTTAACTCTTTTATTTCTATGGTAAGAGTCTCACTGATGTCTTCTTTTCTCAATCCCAGTAGTATCCTTATGATTGTTGATTTAAATTTTCCATCAGGCATGTTACTTATATCTGTTTTGCTTAGATCTCTGACCATGACCTTATCTTGTTCTTTCATTTGGGATAAATTCCTCCATCTTCACATTTTGTTTAAGTCTCTGCCTTCTCTGTGTTAGAAAAGCCAGTTATTTCTCCTCCTCCTGAAAGTAATGGCCTTATGAAGAAGAGGTCATGTAGTGTCCGGGGCCAGGTTCTTCAGGGCGTGTCTCTCTTGTATGCTGCATGCACCCTGCTACTGTGTTGTGGCTGCTCTACCCTTCAGGCCAGTCTTGTGCAGATGTTTGGTCCCTGGAATGAATGTGATGAGTTTTAATTAGGTGTGATTTGGTCTATTTGTGCAATGAGACCTGACACCACCTCCACCATAACAGGCCCTACAGAACTCTCTGTTTGGGAGATGTGGTGTGAGCAGGTGTTTATGCTGGTCTTCTGGGGGAGGGGGTCTGCCACACTGGGACTGAGGTAAGCATGACCAAGAAGGGCAGTCCCGACAGAGCACAAGGGGGTGGGGCTTGGTGTAAGCAAATTAGGCTGCCAGTGTCAGCACTATGCTGCTTCCCACAGGTGACTCTGTATTATGCCAAGATGTTAGGGAGGGAAATGATGCTTGCCTGCTCCTTTGTTCCCAGAGAGGCATCTCTGTCTATGCTGCCTCTCAGGGAAGCATTCCAAGAAGAGCTCATAATCTCCCCACTTTGTGCCCCAGGCACTCTTCAGATCCCTGTTTCCATGCTGTCTGCCCAGGGTTTGTTTGCCTACCTTCCCTCCAGGAGTAGGGCAGGGCCCTCAGGGTTCTATCCCATCCAAGCCTGCTGACCTTTAGAACTCTGGCTTTAAGACCAGCTGGCTATAAGCACACACAAAATTCAGTCTTTCTTATTTTCCAAGCCAATGGCTTTGGGGAAACATTCTCCTTGTGCATTCTCCTGTGTGCCCCTCTCTCCCTCTCACCCTTTTCCATGACCGTGCCTCCCTCCTGTCTTCTCTAGAGCACTCATTATGTTTCTCCCCTAAACCACATCTCTGCACTTCCTACCTTCTTTGGTGTGGCCTCTTCTCTCCCTTTAGTTGTGGAGTTTGTTTTTTTCAGACTTCGGATCAATTTCTGGGGTATTAGGATGATTTCATAGTCATCTAGTTTTGTTTGTGGGATGAGGCAAGCCAGGGTCATCCTACTATACCATCATTTTCCTCTACTGAGATCACTCTTGTTTTTCTAAATTTTCTAATTTCTTAACACCACTTTTGCTGTGTTCCATAAGTTTTTGTCTGTTGTGTTTTCATTTATATCCATCTCTAAATTTTCTCACTTTCCCTTGTGAATTCTTCTTTGATCCATTGGTTGCTGACAAGTGTGTTGTTTTAGTTTCACAATTTGGTGAATTTTCCAGTTTCCTAATGTTGTTGATTTCTGCGTCCATTTCTATTGTGGTTGGTGAAGATACTTTGTATGATATTTATCTTATAAAATCTATTGAGACTTAGTTTATGGCCTGATATATATATATGGTCTGTCCTGGAAAATGTCCCAAGTGCACTGGAGAAGAATGTGTATACTGTTGTTGTGTGGAGTGTTCTGTAGGTGTCTGTTAGATCTATTTGATACGTTGTGTTAAGTCTTCTATTTTATTACTTATGTTGTCTGGTTATCCTGTCCATTATGGTGAGTGGGATATTGAAGTCTCCACTTATTATTGTAGAATTCTTTACTTCTCCTTTCGATTCTGTGAATTTTTGCTTCATATATTTTGATGATCTGTTTGGGTACATAAATGTTTTATGTACCTAATGTTTTATTGAAAATTTTATAAGTATATAATGTTCTTCTTTGTCTCTAATTTTTTTGACTTAAAATTTATTGTTTGCTATTGGTATAGTCACTCCTATACATTTTGATTACTATTTGATTACTTTTTATATAATATCTTTTCCATTCTCACTTTCCAGTTTTGTCTTTGTATCTCCAGTCTCTTATAGAAGCATATAGTTAGATCATGTGTTTTTAATCATCCTTCCAACCTCTATCTGTTGATTGGAGAGTTTAATTCATTTACATTTAAAGTAATTTCTGGGGCTCCTGGGTGGCTTGAGCGTCTGACTCAGCTCAGGTCATGATCTCATGGTTTGTGAGTTCTGGTTTGCTGCTGTTAGCATGGAACCCACTTTGGATCCTCTGTCCCGCCCACTCTCTGCCCCTCTCCTGCTCATACTCTCTTTCTCTCAAAAATAAATAAACATTAAAAAAAAATAAAGTAGGGGCACATGGGTGGCTCAGTTGGCTAAGCGTCTGACTCTTGATTTCAGCTCAGGTCATGAACTCACAGTTCATGAGTTTGAGCCCCACATCAGGATCTGTGTTGACAGGATGGAGCCTGCTTAGGATTCTGTCTTCCTATCTCTCTGCCCCTCCCTGACTTGATCTCTCTCAGATACAAATACACATTAAAAAAATCTTAAAAAAATAAAGTAATTACTGATAAAAAGGCACTTCTGTCATGCTACTTGTTTTCTCTATGGTCCACAATTTTTGTTGTTATTTTCTGCATTTCTGCCTTCTGTCTTTTGGTTTTTTGTTGTTGTAAAATGCTTAATTTCCTTAATTTCTTTTTGTGCAGTTACCATGGAGATTACATTTATCAGCCTAAAGTTGTGACTTTCTAATTGTAATTTATAGCTGCTTAACTCCAATAACATTCAAAATCTCTGCTCTTTTTTTTAAATTTTTTTTTCAACGTTTATTTATTTTTGGGACAGAGAGAGACAGAGCATGAACGGGGGAGGGGCAGAGAGAGAGGCAGACACAGAATCGGAAACAGGCTCCAGGCTCTGAGCCATCAGCCCAGAGCCCGACGCGGGGCTCGAACCCACGGACCGCGAGATCGTGACCTGGCTGAAGTCGGATGCTTAACCGACTGCGCCACCCAGGCGCCCCCAAAATCTCTGCTCTTTTACAGCTCTATTCTGCCCTTTTTAGCTGTTGATGTCACAAAATTACATCTGTATACATTGCCTGCAACAATATATAGTAATTCTTTCAAATGCGTTACTGTCCTAAATCATGTAGAAAACATTATTTGGAGTTGTAAATCAATGGTACAGTAATACTAGCTTTTACACCAATAACTGTTCTTTCTTTTAATGTATTAGTCTCTTAACTCATGTAAAAACCAAAAAGTACAGTTACAAACCATTATTACAATAACACTACCTTTTAAAAATGCCCCTGTATTTACTTTTATTGAGATCTTTGTTTCTCCATATGGCTTTGAGTTACTATCTAATACCATTTTGTTTCACCTTGCAGGACTCCCTCCAGCAGCTCCTGCAGGGCAGGTCTAATGGTCATAAACCATCTCAGCTTTTATTCTCTGGAAATGTCTTGATTTTCCCCTCATTTTTGAAGAATAGTTTTGCTGGATGTAGGAATCTTGGTTGATAGTATTTTTGAGCACTTTGAATATATTGGCCCACTGTCCTATGACCTCTACAATTTCTGATAAGAAATCTGCAGATAATCTTATTGGAGAACTTGTATGTTATGATTTCTCTTGATGCTTTCAAGTTTTTTTCTTTGTCTTTTTCTTCTGAGAGTTTGATTATGTGTTTCAATGTGGGTCTGTAGCTTCATCTTACTTGGAGTTTGTTGAGCTCCTTGGATGTTTATATTCATGGCTTTCATTAAATTTGAGAAGTTTTCAGCCATTATTCAAATGTTCTCTCTGCCTCTTTCACTTTGCTTTCTGGGACTCCCATGATAAGTATGTGGCTACATTTTGTGTTGTCCCATATTTCCTTTAGCTCCATTTCTTTCCTTCAATCTTTTTGCTTCCTGTTCCTCAGCCTGAATAATTTCCATTGTCCTATCTTCAAGTTCACTGATTTTTCCTTTTGCCTGCTCAAATCTATTTTTGAATATTGCTAGTGAATTTTCAATTTCAGTTATTGTACTTTTCAGCTTCAGAATTTCCCTTTTTAGGTTTTCTCTTTATAGATATGCCTATTTTGTTCACACCTTGTTTTCTTGATTTTCCCTACAACTTCCTTTAGTTCCTTGAACATATTAAGACAGTTGTTTTAAAGTATTCATTTCATATATCTTATTAAGTTTATTTCAGGGGCAAATTGTCAAATTGTTTTTCCTTTGAATGGGCCACACTGTCCAGTTCTTTGTATGCTTTGTGTGGATTTTGGTTAAACACTGGACTTTTGATTCTAATAATCTGGGAAGTCTGGTAATCAAGTTTTCCCCTTCCCCCAGGGTTTGCTGGGTTGTTTGTTATTGTTTTGGGGATTTTTGTTTTTGTTTGTTTGAGGTTATCTCTGTGCAAAGGATCAGCCTGAGGTATAAATATAATATCTTCTTAGGTCTTTTCTGAGCCTTTCCTTGGGCAAGTGCAATCATTTTAAAATTTTCTCTAGCCATGCAGTTATTTTTGAATATCCAATCTTTAAAGTCTGGCTCATGAAAGGGGAAAGGTGAAAATTGAAGGGGTCAGAAAAGAGCACTGGCCATTTAAATTTCCTGGAAGTCAGCTCAGCCAGAGGGGGAGGGGCTTGTAATGGGGGAATCATGAGGGGTATGGGGAGGGGTGCAGCAAAAGTGGCTACCTATCTTTTTGCATCAGAAGCAACAATCAGCAGTGAGAACACAGATCACCAATATTTGGAAGACAGGGCCCTTTTTGTCCACCCTCGCTCCTACAGGCTGTATGTAAGCTGTTCCAAGAACATGCACACAGCTGCCTGCCATGTGGCTGGGGTGGGGATGGGGTAGCTGCTACTGTGTTAAGAGCTGAAATTGACGAAAATTAACCAAAATTTACCATCCAAGCCTTCCTCTGTAAGTTGCAATGCTTCAAAACATTCCAGAATTCCAAAATAGTTACATCAGATTCTGCCAGTGCCATTTTTGTCTAGATGGGAGACTGATTCCTGGTGATCCCTACTCCACCATCTCCATGGAATCATTATCTAGGTTAATTTTATCTTACTATTGAGGGAAGACCTTTTTTCAGTCCTCTAGGTGATGACTTTGGAAGATGTGATTTTCCAATCTGTTGAGAACAGGCACTACTTCTGGTTTTGTGTGAACCTCAAGTACTCTACCCTCCCACCCTTCCCAAAGTTTTTTCCTCTGCCTTGGGTAGCTTGCTCACATGCATGCACTAGTCAATTCTCAGCTGAATATTTCAAGATGATCATCTGCAGATCTCTCTTTACAGCGTTCCTCTCTCCAGTATTCTGCCCTGAGAATTCAAGCCACTTTGTCCAACTCAGATTCCCAGTTCTTCCCCTCAACTTGAGGAGGCTACCAGGCTCTGTGGGTTCCCTTACTTATATCATGGCCCAGAAACTTCCACCAGGGCAGTGAACTAAGTCAATTGTAGGGCTCACTCCCTTTGTTCTTCATTTTTCAAAGATCTCTGTTCATCATTGACTAATGTTCAATGTCATAAGAACAATTGCCCCCCTTACTTTGTCTCAGTTTTTTTGGTTGTTGTTGTTTCAGGTGGGAGGATAGTCAGTTCCTATTACTACATCTTGGCTGATAGTCAGGCTGAAGGTCTAATTTGAAATTAGTATCTTCCTCACATGATCTCTTAGGACATATTCTTTGATTTCTCCATTGGTACTAATCACTATCTTTCCCAAAGGTTGGCTTTGGTCAGTCTAACTTTAAGAAAAGGGAAGAGAGATTTAGATAAGGTGATGAGTGTTCTAGAAATCAACGCTGAAATCACAAACCGGGGGCTCGAGGGCAGAATTCAGCCCACAGCCTATTTTGCTTCGCTTAAGCAATATTTTTTAAATGGGATAATTGTAAATAAAGATCTGGATTTCTGGCTTTCCTGAAAAATGTGAAGTCTGGCAATGCTGGCTCAATAGTCCTTTAAGGTTTTTAAAGTTTGTGCATGCACCTCTGCAGGCGCTGGAGAAATTATCGAACACCATGCAGGCATTAAAAAGAATTAGAGGGGTGCCTGGGTGGCTCAGTAGGTTAAGCGTCGGACTTCAACTCAGGTCATGATCTGGCAGTTCGTGAGTTCAAGCCCTGCATCGGGCTCTGTGCTGACAGCTCAGAACCTAGAGCCTGCTTCAGATTCTGTGTCTCCCTCTTTGCCCCTCCCCTACTCACACTCTGTCTCTCTCAAAAATAAATAAACATTAAAAAAAATCTTTCTTGGTAATAAAAGTTATCTTTATCTTTTATCTTTTATAGTAGACTGTGAACTTTTGGAGAGGAAGATAGAAATCTGAGTCACAACATGTACTTGACAAATATAAAAAATATGAATGCTTAATAAGCATCTACCTAATGGTTAAATTCTTAAAAGTTAACTTTATTTACCATAGGATTGCTAGACTTATAGGTCATAGAAATGTCATGGAAAAATAGCATATGTTTATAGTTGTAAGGAGTTCATGATGTTTCTTAGGAGACCTTTGTGAAAAAATACAGATACTAGTTTCTTAATTAAGTGAACCATGGTGAGTTAAATAAATTAAAAAAAAAAAAAGACAGATGAATCAAATTTAGACCTGGCCAGTTCCTTACACATGTGGCTCAGCAGTGATGCAACATATAATTTCACTTAAGATTTAGAAGGCATGGCTTTATAGTAACTGTGTCTTTTAAGGACAGGGTATAGGAAAGGTCTTATCATGTATGTCATGAACACATGTCTTTCTCAGAAGTTGTATGTAGTTTTGGTGAGATGATCAATCCAGGTATACATTTCTTCGTATTAAAATCAAAGGAGCCGTGTTCTTTTTGCTGTGAGGCTGGAGACATTTGGTCTATTCAACTCTTTTTTTTTTTTTTTTTCCTATGATTTTGAATCTTAAGCAAGTGACTACAGGACAAGGGACTATTGGAGTTCATTATGTTACCTTCAGTGCCCCAAATGTATTTTTACATGACTAGTGCTTACCATCCCTCATTTCTGCCCACTTCTAATCCTGGTTCCCCAACTTTTGTAAATTGATTTCTACTTTTTAAAAAATGTTTTATTTATTTTTGAGACAGAGAGATACAGAGCATGAGTGGGAGAGGGGCAGAGAGAGGGAGACACAGAATCCTTAGCAGGCTCCAGGCTCTGAGCTATCAGCACAGAGCCTGATGCAGGGCTCAAACCCACAATCTGTGAGATCATGACCTGAGCCAAAGTTGGATGCTTAACCAACTGAGCCACCCAGGTGCCCCTATAAATTGATTTCGGAGTCCTTAATATCTGTATAGTAAATGCCATTTTGCTTATATTAGAGGGAGTTGTTTCAGTTGCTTGTAACATAAGAGCCCAAACCCTACAGTGTAATATGCTATCTTGCCTGTCCAGTTGACCAGGCTGTGTAGTTGGCTACAAGTCAATGTGAGCAACGTGGGAGAGAAGTCTGCTACAGTGGTTAACACAGGCTTGGGCTGCATTCACAGACCTACCCAGATCTCAGGAAGTCAGTCTTGATGTACACTGTGCTGATCAGGCAACAACTTGGGTATCTGGTGTGAGCAAATATTCCTAAGACTACTGGCACACTGGAAAGGCATATCTTATGCATGTCCTAGGTGGCAAGAGCTCTACAACCTATGTGATAGAAATAGTGTGGGCTGAAAAATTGAAAATGCAGGGTAGGAGCGTTATAATTTCTATATTTCTGCAAGTGGTAGCCATCCATCAGAGCTGAAGGGATTTTTTAAAAAAAAATTTTTTTTTCAACGTTTATTTATTTTTGGGACAGAGAGAGACAGAGCATGAACGGGGGAGGGGCAGAGAGAGAGGGAGACACAGAATCAGAAACAGCTCCAGGCTCTGAGCCATCAGCCCAGAGCCCGACGCGGGGCTCGAACTCACGGACCGCGAGATCGTGACCTGGCTGAAGTCGGACGCCCAACCGACTGCGCCACCCAGGTGCCCCTTTCATTTTTTTTTTTTTAATTTTTTTTCAACGTTTATTTATTTTTGGGACAGAGAGAGACAGAGCATGAACGGGGGAGGGGCAGAGAGAGAGGGAGACACAGAATCGGAAACAGCTCCAGGCTCTGAGCCATCAGCCCAGAGCCCGACGCGGGGCTCGAACTCACGGACCGCGAGATCGTGACCTGGCTGAAGTCGGACGCCCAACCGACTGCGCCACCCAGGCGCCCCTTTCATTTTTTTTTTTTTAATTTTTTTTCAACGTTTATTTATTTTTGGGACAGAGAGAGACAGAGCATGAACGGGGGAGGGGCAGAGAGAGAGGGAGACACAGAATCGGAAACATGAAGGGATTTTTTTAAGAGAAGGCAATTTGTAAACTATAAAGCATTGTGCAAATGTGATGTTATATTGAAGTATTACTAAGTAACTTATTGAACAAATTAAATGTAAGCCAATATGATGCAAGGCTGATGCAATTGCTCAGCTCTTTAGGAATTAAGATCTTTCGATATAGTAGCCACTAGCCACTTGTAGCTATTTAATAAGAATTAGGTGAAATTAGAAATTTAGTTCCTTGGGTTTCCTGGGTGGCTCAGTCAGTTAAACATCTGACTCTTAATTTCGGCTCAGGTCATGAGCTCGTGGTTTGTGAGTTGAAATCCCACATTGGGCTCTGTGCTCATGGTGTGCAGCCTGCTTGGGATTCTCTCTCTCTCCATCTCTTCCCCTTCCCCACTTGTGCATACTCTCTCTCTCAAAATAATTAAACTTAAAAAAATTTAGTTCCTCAGTTGTACACATCAAGTGCTCACTAATTACATACAGCTAGCAGTTACCATATTGGACAGGATAGCTCATTTTTCCTCTATTACAGAAAGTTCTATTGGACAGTACATCTCAAGAAAAACAAATGCTAGGGTAAGATTACTGAGTCTATCGTCTCTTCTATTTTAATGACACGGATAGTTTATTTTGAAATATAGTGTTTCCCGGTTTGACAAAACTGGAAGTATCTGTACTGAAATCCTTACTCCCAGTTGCACTGACGTGGAGATGGATGCCCTAGCCCTTCAGCCAGGGCTGGGGCTGCCTGTACCCCCATCTGGGACTTGCTGCAGAGAGGGATGGGAAGAGGCAGTGGTGAATAGAGAAAGAGCAGCTGTTTCTTGCTTTCAGCTCTTCCCAGGCTCAGGCTGCTGCTCCACCCTGAAGGCATCTGCACGGAAGGCAGAACTGTCTCCCTGCATTCCCCAGGCACTTGTGCTCTGTAGCTCAGCAGGCAACCCTGACCTCTTCCTTTGGCAGCAGAGTCTGTGCAGGGACCTTGGGCTCAGTTTCCAGAGAATGACTGTGTGTTCCTGTGTTCGAGGCTACAGAGTCTCCGGAGGCAGTGAGGTTCGTGTGTTCCAGCCTGGTCAGGCCTGTGCTCTTCATACTCTGGTGTGAGAGAAGTGCTCCTTTCAGAAACATTTTATATGGTTTGAACAAATGTAACAGATCATTTAATGATTATAACTAGTCTCTAAATAATTAAATCTTCAAATGGTTTTGTACTTAAGAATGGAAATTCTTAGTTTAAAAAAATAAACTTCTCGTTTTGATGTATATCATGCTGGGAAATAAAATTTAGTTTACAAAAAAAAAATCATAATTTTGAAGATTCCATCAGGCAGTATTTAAGGGATGACTATTAAGGTCTTCTATCCAAATAAGAGAGACTATATGCCTAACCGAGTACTGTCTTCCAAAGCATCCCTTGGATGTTTGTCCCCTTTTCCTCAGCAGCTCCCAGTGGTGAGGGTGGGAGTAAAGACAATTTGATGCCGGAGTGTCCCATGTCAGTAAGGACGGACGTCTGGAGAAAGAGGTCTTTGATGCCCGGGAAGTGTTGGGAAGGTGGCTGGACATTCCCACAAGTGGTGGAGAAAGGACACAGGCAATCAGTCCTTTGCAGACTTCAGAAAGAATGGACACCAACAATTGTAGATTTTCCTGGGAAGGGAAAATTGTGGTGATAAGGAGTGCAGTAGCCCTTCAGCTAAAATGGTCACCAACCGGGGGTGCCTGGGTGGCTCAGTCGGTTGAGCGTCTGACTTCAGCTCAGGTCATGATCTCACACTCATGAGTTCGAGCCTCATGTCCGGCTCTGTGCTGACAGCTCGGAACCTGTAGCCTGCTTCGGATTCTGTGTCTCCCTCTCTCTCTGCCCCTCCCCCACATGCACTCTGTCTCTCTCTGCCTCTCAGAAATAAAGAAAACTAATAAAAAAAAAAATTAAAAAAAAAAGTCACCAACCGATGATGTAAAATGTTTCTTGCCATGCATTTGGGAACTTCCACTACACTTGAAGAGTGCTAGAAATGTGAATTTATAGAAATCCGTTTATATTTTCCCATTAACTTACAATTAAAACATTTTTTTTTTACATTTATTTATTTTTGAGAGACAGAGACAGAGCACAAGTAGGGAAGGGGCGGGGCGGGGCGGGGGTGGGGACACAGAAACCAAAGCAGGCTCCAGGCTCTGAGCTGTCAACACAGAGCCGATGCGGGGCTCGAACCCACAAACTGCCAGATCATGACCCGAACCAAAGTCAGATGCTCAACTGACTGAGTCACCCAGGCACCTGACTTATAATTTAAAACTATAATTGTATATGCCTGTTTAAAAAGTTATGGTTGAAAGAGAAAATAAATTCACACCTGTGAATAGGACTTTTAATCCATATAACTAAAAACAAAAAGCACTTTCTAATTCCAGAATACTAAAACAACAACAACAACAAAATCTTCAAGACTGTATATATATATATACATACATATACATACACTTCCAGGTCATTTAAGTTGACAACAGATTAGAGCCTTAGTACTAGGTAAACATTACAGGTTCAAATCCCAAGCAGGGATTAATTTGTTTTCTGCCCAGGTCACGGATTCCATGCTTAGCTGTTCCAGCCTGCTGTTCTCCCAGTATATGCTAGTGATTATACGAGTGGGCGCAGAACCAACTTTCACCTTCCTTGAAGCAATGAAAACTTACCTTTTATTGCTGGTGGACAGAAGTCTCAACTAGGTAGATTATTAATTAAAGGTGTTATTCTACTATAAAGCACTTTACTTTGGAAAGGATCATGTAAATAAGACAGACAATATTTTCCTACTTTACGCTGTAGATGAATTGATCAATAATGAATTGGCTGAAACATGAAAGAGATGAAAATAAGTATTTGTCATTGATTTTCCATGCATTGATAATTTTGCACACCATGGGCTCTTTATCTATTAATCACAACTTTTTTCTGAGATTTCATTTTGTAATTTTTGTGAGGCATAGGGCCTTGTCCTTTTTAGCGTTATTGTTTGTTTTTTCCGATTTTTCCCTCACTTATATGGCAATCTCCTGGTGAAATTAAAAGTTTTATCATGTGGGGTCTAAGTGAATTGTCCAAAGATAAAGTGGTTGGAAATGAAAGTCCCCAATCATAAGTTGTCATGTGCTGTGAACCCAAGAATATATTATAATTTTTTACTAAATTTTAATTACAGATAACTTACCGTAAAAGTAATGATATTCAAAAAATTTAACTGCAACCAACCCCCAAATCTGAGTTGAGGATGCAGATTACATAAAAGATGTGTCAGCCAAACATTTTGTCGGTTGAGCGTCTGACTTCAGCTCAGGTCATGATCTCACACTCATGAGTTCGAGCCTCATGTCCGGCTCTGTGCTGACAGCTCGGAACCTGTAGCCTGCTTCGGATTCTGTGTCTCCCTCTCTCTCTGCCCCTCCCCCACATGCACTCTGTCTCTCTCTGCCTCTCAGAAATAAAGAAAACTAATAAAAAAAAAATTAAAAAAAAAAGTCACCAACCGATGATGTAAAATGTTTCTTGCCATGCATTTGGGAACTTCCACTACACTTGAAGAGTGCTAGAAATGTGAATTTATAGAAATCCATTTATATTTTCCCATTAACTTACAATTAAAACATTTTTTTTTACATTTATTTATTTTTGAGAGACAGAGACAGAGCACAAGTAGGGAAGGGGCGGGGCGGGGCGGAATGTTAGTCAAAAAGAGAAAAAATTAGTTTTTTAAAAGGTGAACACATAAATAGGGCAAATAAGCATAATGAATTTTATATTTTATACTTATGAAAGTGAATTTTAAAGTTTCAAAAAGTAAAATAACTTGTCCATGTTCTCGAGCATAAAGTCTATATAATTATAGTTACGCAAAAGTATTAAATATAAAAGCCAACATTTACAGAGCATTTGCTGTGTGGTAAGCACACAGATTATCTCATTTAATCCTATAACAATCTGAGAGGTAAGGACTATTAACATCTTCATTTTACAGATGATAAAAACGGAGGTTTAAAAGGTTGAGTAATTTGCATGAGGTCACAGAGCTGGAGGAGACAGATGTGGCAGTCTGACTGGAGAATCCTAGTACTTCACACTGTCTTAAGGTGAAAAAAACTTATTCCCTGAATCCCAGATACTGGCACTAAAGCATTTAAAAAGTTAAAAGCAGGGGCACCTGGGTGGCTGAGTTGGTTAAGCAGCTGACTTACTGCCCAGCTGGTGAGATCGCTGACAGCCCAGAGTCCGCTTGGAATTCTAGCTTTCTCCTCCTGCCTGTCTCTGCCCCTCCCCCACTCGCACCTTTTCTCTCTCTCTCTCTCAAAATAAATAAACTTAAAAAATAAAAGGTTGTCTTTATTCATTTTTTTAATGATTATTTATTTTTGAGAGAGAGAAAGAGAGAGCAAGAAGAAGAGGGGCAGAGAGAGAGGGAGACCCAGAATCCAAAGCAGGCTCCAGGCTCTGAGCTGTCAGCACAGAGCCCGACGCGGGGCTCCAACTCAGGAACTGTGAGACCATGATCCTGAGCCGAAGTCCGACGGTTAACCGACTGAGCCACCCGGGTGCCCCTAAAAAAAAAAAGGTTGTCTTAAAAAAAATAAATAATTAAAAGCAAGCATGTTTAAAATAAGGGCAGTACATAGTGAAGGTAAACATGGAATGCAGTGCTATAAATGAAAATACAATGAGTGATTGAAACTATCAACCTGGTGAGCCTGCAGTGGGTTACAGAAGGAAATGTGGCTGCTTCTGGGGTGTCAGTATTTAATGTGGCCTTAAATGGCTAACTGCATTTCTAAATAACACGCAATCCTGGCTTCAGCACTAATTTAGTGCATGGGTAAGTGGCTTAGCTTGCACAGTCTGTTTTTAAAAAATTAAACGTTTCTATCAAGATACTAAGAACATTTTACGTATGTATATATCACACTGGCTTGTATTTGAGGTGAAGTTATAAGAAAAGAAATGAAAAAAATCCCACTTGCCTTTTCGGGGACAGAGAGGATGGGGGCTTCTTGGAGCCGCATGGGCGCAGGCTCCATCTGCTCTGCACCTGCCGTCTGGGCTCGCTCCTCTACGGAGGTGTCTTCAGAAAAAGAACAGATGGGAGGGCTGGAGGTAAGTAAAAACGCCACTTTCAAACCCTGAAGAGTTCTGAGATTCCAAATGCTTCATTCTGCAAGACATTAATCTGGTTTTTAAAATGTTTTATTGCAGCGCATATGCTTACAGCGTTAACCTCATTTTACAAGCAATTGCGACAGAGATCTGGAGCAGAAATCACGAAAGGATCTCCTTCCAGAAGATGCTCCCAAAGCGACCGGGGTTTAAACCGCTGTTCTTGCGAGAGGCCGCCCAGCCTCGGGGAAGCCAGGAGGTTCGCAGTTGGCACCAACTAGAAAGGAGGCACTTGGGGCGCTGTGACGGACCTGTCCCCGCTCAGGGCTCATCAGTGGTCACCTGGCACTAAGCCGCCGGGCTACACCTGACCTGCGAGTCTGGCGTTCAAAGCGGCTCCTCGGTGGGTGGGCGGGGTCTGAACCGCCTGCCCCTCCCCCCGCCCCCTCCCCCTCCCCCCCCCACCCCCCCCCCCCCACAGCCCGCTCTCCCCGAGAGGCCGGGGTCCGAGGCCACTCCGGTCGTCAACCGCATCTGCAGGGTCCTGTCCCTCGCTGACCAAAGATGGAGGGAGCCCGTCCCTCCGGCCAGCGCACACGCAGGAGCGCAGCGACCTGGTTGCTCCCTCCACCCTGGACACAGCCACCTGCTGCTCCTCGCTCACCCCGACCTCCAAGCTCTCACCCGCCTGCCCCCTTTCCCTCCGCAGTCACCGGCCACAGCGCTGGTTTCGCCTCGGGGTGACAGCTCTCAGGGACCGGACCGGGTCTCCTCGGGGTGACGGCTCCTAGGGACCGGACGGGGTCTCCTCAGGGTGACGGGACCCGCGAATGGGGACGGGGTCTCCTCAGAATGACGAGACCCGGGGACGGGGTCTCCTTAGAATGACGGGGCCCGCGGAGGAGGACTGGGTCTTCTCGGACCCGCGGACGGGGGTTTCCTCGGAGTGACGGGACAAGCGGACCGGGGCGGAGGTCTCCTCCGAGTCACGGGACCCGCGCGCCCCGGGACGGGGTTTCCTCAGAACGACGGGACCCGCGGCCGCGGCCGCGAGGCCCCCAGGGCGCCCCCTCCCCCCGGGCAGGCCGCGCGCCCCTCCCCGCGGGCCGCCCTCCGCCGCGCGGCCGGGATCTGGGCTGGGTTCGGGCCCCGCAGGCCGCGGCGCCGCCTCTTCCGCCCTCCGCCGGCCCGCGTGCGTCAGCCTGCGCCGCCCCGCCCCGCCCCGCCGCCGCCGCCGCCGCCGCCGCCGCCGCCGCCGCCGCCGCCGCTGCCCGCGCGAGGCCGCCTCAGCCTGGCCCGGGCCTCGAGCGGCGCACGGCGCAGGTCCCTCCCGCCATGGCCCTGGGAGGCGGCAGCACATGGCGGCCGCAGCGGCCATGAGCGCGCCCGCGGCCCGCCCCGGCCCCCCCTAGAGCCCGCCGCCGCCCCGGCCGCGCCACGGCCCCGCCGCCCCCGGCCCCGCCGCCCCCGGCCCCGCCGCCCCGCCGCCCCGCGCCCGCCGCCGCCGCCATGGGCGTGCAGGGCTTCCAGGACTACATCGAGAAGCACTGCCCGAGCGCCGTGGTGCCGGTGGAGCTGCAGAAGCTGGCCCGGGGCAGCCTGGTGGGCGGCGGGCGGCAGCGGCCCCCGCACACGCCGCTGCGCCTGCTGGTGGACGCCGACAACTGCCTGCACCGCCTGTACGGCGGCTTCTACACCGACTGGGTGAGCGGCGGCCAGTGGAACCACATGCTCGGCTACCTGGCCGCGCTGGCCAAGGCCTGCTTCGGCGGCAACATCGAGCTCTTCGTCTTCTTCAACGGCGCGCTCGAGAAGGCGCGGCTGCACGAGTGGGTCAAGCGGCAGGGCAACGAGCGCCAGACGGCGCAGCAGATCGTCAGCCATGTCCAGAACAAGGGCACCCCGCCGCCCAAGGTCTGGTTCCTGCCGCCCGTCTGCATGGCGCACTGCATCCGCCTGGCGCTCATCCGCTTCCACGTCAAGGTGCGGCCCGCGGGGGCCGGGGCCGGGGTCGCCGCCCCCCCCCCCCCCCGGGATGGGGGGAGGGGCGGGAGCAGGGCGCAGGCCGGGCGAGTCCGGGGTCGGAGGGCGCGGGGGGCGCAAGATGGACGCGCGGCCTGGCGCCCGGCGGGCGGGGGAGCCCGGAGCCCCGGCCGCGCCGCGGGCTTGCGAGGTGCGGGCCCCCCCCCGCCCCCCCACCCCCGCTCCGGGCGCGACGCTCGTCTCGCGGGTGACCGTGCTCGCGCAGCAACAGGTTTTCGGTGTGAGCGAGTGGGCTGCGCGGCCACGCGAGGGGGTCCCGGCGGGGTTGTGCAAGCCGCCCGCTGCTGTCACACGGCGTCCTGGCCGGGGACAGCCTGCCCGGGGCCTGCCGAGGTGCACCGCTTTCGAGAGAGGACACGCGCCTTGGGTCCGGGTTCCCTCCGAGACGACACTTTTGAGAGAAATTGTCCGAGTTTTGTGTGCGCCAGATTTCAAAGAATTGTGAGATCTGACATGACGGAATCTCGTCAGTTCTGGGACTTACCGTCTTGGGTTTTGTGCATCTGTTGCGAAAGGCGTAGCGGCAAGAGTTAGGGCGAAGGGGAATGGGAACCCGATTTCCAGGGATGATGTCTCCGCACGGCGGGCCTCGGCCACTTTGGGCCGGGCACCCCGGTAATCAGAGCTTCTGCTGTCCCTTTGGCAGAGGGCTCCACGCTGCACCCGGGCCAAGGGCAGCTTCGGGACCCAGCAGCCACTGCAGAGATAACATGCAAATCAATGACCCTAGGCTTCGTTTGGATTGCTTCCTCGTTCATTGCTTTTTGTAAAAAAAACTGGGGGGCTGTTTTGGTTTTCTGGCTCTTGCCACCGTGTCTGTCTTACAACTTGTTTGTCTTGCCATTATTTCTGCTTGCAACCGCTTGAGCCCAAAGTTTTCTGAAATTCAGTCTTCCTGACTGCCTGAGTTGAGATGGTGGTGGGGAAGCCGAAAGTGATAGCGGAAGTCCCACCCCAATCCTGTTGCAATTGGTGACGGGGTTTGCGAGTCTGCGGGTCGAGGCGGCTGGGAGATCAGGGATTGGTGTGTGGGCCTGGCGGAGACACAGCCAGCGTCCCCTGGGAGTTTGGGTGAGAGCCTAGGGCTGCTGGCATTTTCTGCCCTGGAGCCCGGGCTCCCGGCCGCGATCCACCTCCTGAATATGTCGGAGAAGTGTTCCGAGAGGAAACTAGCGCTGAAAAGACAGGATGAGCTTTTGGTCAGACGACTTTCAAATATTAGGAAGGAGTGGGTTCGGTGTGTCTATCTTTGAGAGAGCTGCTGAATTCTTTATTTGACTGTAAAAAAGTTTATCTTTGCATCCCTGTGAATGTGTGGCTTGCCTACTAGGTGCTCAGAAGTTTGACCAATGTGTGAATGTTTGGAAACTAGATTTAAGATAATTTCTTCCACTTAGCTTTCCAGACACAAGACGATATTTTTTGCTTTAGTTAAGCTTTTGATTCCCAATATAGAAGCATAGTATAGTGTTGGTTGCTCAGATTAGTACAATAATAATTACCTGGAGGCCGCTTGACCTGGCAGTCTCACCGTTTTGGAAGACGTCTAAGAAATTTAGCTACTAGAAATTTCTCAGCAGCCAAACAAGAGGTCAGGAAGTTTTGGTACTGTGACCCCCCCTCCCCCCCCCCCCAAAAAAAACCCACAAAAAACAAAACCAAAGCTTTCTCTTTCTTCACCGGAGAAGCAAATCTTCTCCTTATAGACTGCCCTCTTCTTTTCAGATGTGGTTCTGATAAGCTTGGTTATCTGTTTCTAAGGTCAGCGTGAGAAAAGGGTGTAGAGAAAAGTCTGCCAGAGGCAGGAGCACCATTAATAGCAAGAAGCGACACTTCAAAAGGGAGAAGATTAAAAAAAGCCGTAAAAACCAGACATAATTCTGGGGCTACTTTGGAATAAGGAGAACAATTTTATGTATTTGAGGAGCCCCTGAGGGGCGCCTGGGTGGCGCAGTCGGTTAAGCGTCCGACTTCAGCCAGGTCACGATCTCGCGGTCCGTGGGTTCGAGCCCCGCGTTCGAGCCCCGCGTCGGGCTCTGGGCTGATGGCTCAGAGCCTGGAGCCTGTTTCCGATTCTGTGTCTCCCTCTCTCTCTGCCCCTCCCCCGTTCATGCTCTGTCTCTCTCTGTCCCAAAAATAAATAAATGTTGAGGAGCCCCTGAGGGTTCTCTTAAGAGAATGGAGCGATGTGTGTACTATTTTTAAAAGATGCCCATTAAAATGGTTAAGTAAATTAAAAGCATGAGAATATATCACTGTATACCTGTTAGAATGGCTAAAATAAGCCATACCAACACTACTAAGTGCTGGCAAGAATGCTGAGCCTCTGGAAGCAGTTCACGTGGCTGGTGGGCATGCATGCAGGCACACCACCCTGGAAAACAGCTCCGCAGTTAATGTTAAATATACATTCACCCTGTGACCCAGCAGTCCCTCTCCTGGGTAATTACCTAAGGAAACTTTTGTTCATGCAGGAACCCTACTTTGGTGTTCCTGGCAGTTTTATTCATCATAGCTAGTGCTGGAAACAAACGAAATATCCTCTAGTGGGTGACTAAACAAACTGGTCCTTCCATAGGGTGCAGTTTTCCTCACCAATGAGAGGGAGGAAGTATTCATACAGATACAGACAACTACTGGGGTGAATCTCTAAGAATTTATGCTGAGTGAAAGAAGGCAGGCTCAAAAGGTGTGATTCTCTTTCTATGACATTCCCCTGAAGATGAGGCTGCATTGATGGGGACCAGATTAATGGTTGCCAGGGGGGTGGGGTTGGAGTCGGGCGTGGACATAAAGGGACAGCAGGAGCTTTTTGGGGTGATGGAACTCTTCTGTACCCTGATGGTGGTGGCAGTTACGTATTTTAAAACATACAGCTACACATCAGAAGTACATAAAAGTTCATTTTACTGTATGATAACCACAATTTTTTTCTATATAAATTATATAAAATTGACAAAGGAATTGACGTAAAATCTCACTCTATATAATGTTGGGCACATGAGGCACATGCCTTATAAAAATCTGCCATCTTGTTGGCCTCCTCTGGGCTTTTGTAAACTGGCAGAAAGGCTTAATTTCCTGTCCGTTTTGCTTAGAGAAATCTTTTTTGACTTAGAAGACTATGTCTTTGATAGAGTAATAATTGTAATTTTTTTTTGTACAGTAACAATTACATATTTTTAACCACTAGAAGTTGGCGTATGAATCGGCTAATTTTGTTGAGGTGTTTGAACTGCCTGGCCTGAACTTGGCTTCTGCTAGGTACTGGGAGTATTTCCTCTTGTGTATTTTGAGTCATCACAACCTTTGAAACTTCAGTGAGGGACTGATTTATTTAAAAATCTTGGTGGCATTAAATCCTTAGACCTTTTCTCAGTGATCCTGCTGCAAGACTGGAGTCGGTGCGCGGGTTTAAAATGAAAACCTTCAGATCTTACCCTGAGTCGGGGCTCTAGCGTGTTTACTTAGAGCCGACATAAGAAAGCCGAGCTGCTGTTTTACGACAGTGGAAGTCTGTGAGTGAGATTCGGCTGTGACTTGAGATTTGGGGGATGACAATCCCTATCCTGGCGTAGCTGGTGGGACAGGGACCCACTTGGGGACAGGAACCGACTTGTCGGGTGCCTGCCCTTGCTGGGCCCTTTCACAGAGCTATCTCATTTGGCCTGCGCAGGGTTTTGTTACTCATTTTGTATGGAAAGAGACAGAGTTGCTGAGTAGGCGACATCAGGGGACAAGTAACCAGTAACTTTCTCAAGAGGGAAGTGCGGAGTTGAAGGCAAAGTTCAGTTTCTTTGTGTAAGAATGCCTCGGGGGTGTGCCTGCCTGCAGTTCACTCCCAGGTCAGATCCCATAGCACAGCGCCTCTGCTCTGTTTTCCAGCCACTGTGGGAGTGGGAGCGGCAGGGTTTCTGCCCAGGGACGCTAAAAACCAGCAATACACCTTGTTCTCAAGGACCTCAAATTGACCAGGGAATACTTAGGTTCAAAATTGGCCACATTACAAGTAAAACCAGTATTTAAAATATTTAAAATCCTTAGTTTAAAATATTTATTTTCTTCCATTGTACGGGTTTTAGGCTGGCTTATCTCAGCCTAAGGTCTTCAAGGTTCATCCATGTTGTCATGTTGTGTCAGTTTCCCTCCTTTTTAAAGGCTGCGTAATATTCTGTGGACCGTCCATTTGGTCTGCCCACAGAGGCTTGGGTTGCTTCCCGTTTTGTCTATTGTGAATAATGAAGAATGCTGCAGTGAACTTGGGTGGGCAAAAATCTGACCGAGTCCCTGCTTTCAATTCTTTTGGAGAAGTGCCCAGAAGTGGAATTGGTCATTGTATGGTAATTCTGTGTTTAATTTGTTGAGGAATTGCAATGCTGTTTTCCACAGCAGCTGCCTATGTATGTTTTATATTATACTTTGCACAATAATATACTACCAGTAGTTTCAATTTCTTGACATTATGATCACAGACTACATTATTCAGCTACTTGCTTTTTTTTTTTTATAAGGATGTAAAAAACTTTCCATGTCTGTATGGTTCTAATTCTTTTATTTTTCATTTTTTTAATGTTTATTTTTGAGAGAGAGAGAGAGAGAGAGAGAGAGAGAGAGAGTAGGGGAGGGGCAAAGAGGGAGACACAGAATCTGAAGCAGGCTCTAGGTTCTGAGCTGTCAGCACAGAGCCCGATGCAGGGCTTGAACTCACGAACTGCCAGATCATGACCTGAGTTGAAGTCCGACGCTTAACCTACTGAGCCACCCAGGCACCCCTCTAATTCTTTTTAATGCCTGCATGGTGTTCGATAATTTCTCCAGCGCCTGCAGAGGTGCATGCACAAACTTTAAAAACCTTAAAGGACTATTGAGCCAGCATTGCCAGACTTCACATTTTTCAGGAAAGCCAGAAATCCAGATCTTTATTTGCAATTATCCCATTTAAAAAATATTGCTTAAGCGAAGCATAATAGGCTGTGGGCTGAATTCTGCCCTCGAGCCCCCGGTTTGTGATTTCAGCGTTGATTTCTAGAGCACTCATCACCTTATCTAAATCTCTCTTCCCTTTTCTTAAAGTTAGACTGACCAAAGCCAACCTTTCCCCTCTGTCTGCCTTGTTCGAACCCTTTTCAGTCATCAAAGTGCTCCCGTTTCCTGGGGCTCCTCAAATAAGATAATAGTCTGGTCCTCTCCATTACATGTTCTTCCTTCTCATAATCCCAGCGTCGCCCCTTTGAGGGTACTGCTGTCCGTGTGCTCATGCGGCACCTGCCTGGTCCCGTGGCCTGCACAGACCTGACGGACAGCTGGTGGTATGCGCTTGAGACCGAGTCTACCAAGCCCCATTCACACAGCTGACCACGCACCCCCTGCCTCCTGTCCTTCACATCCAGTGGCCGTTGTGTTTGTGTTTGTGCTTGCGCTTTAGCCACCCCAGAGCAGGACCCTGTACTTAGTGGGAAGCTTCACTGTTGACTTCAAATGTTGTCTCCCCTCTGCAGCCCGACCCCTTTTGAGCTGGTCTTCACTGTGTTTCTGTTCCACCCTTTGTGCACTTGGTCTGATGCTGCTTGTAGCCCTAGCTGGTTTGAGTCTCATGACTGTCCACTTCGAGGTTATGCTCCTTGCCTAGAGTCCCCCCCTGGTATTTTGAGCCCAGCCCGCCTGTCCCTCCACCAGCCCGGCCATCTTCCACGTGCCCCCCCCCCCCTCCTCCTCCTTACTCCAGTACCGCCACCATGTTAACTCACCAAGTGGAGCCACTAGGCCTAACGGGCGCTTGTGCAAATGCATTGGTGGTTGTGAAACCAGATTATCATGTGTTTACCACTGTTCAGAAAAAATGATATAGAATAATAAAATTGAGCAAAAAGTACAGTGCAAGACTTATACTAAGGGTAGATACTGTTTCATTCACCTGTGTCTGGGCAGTCGTCAGAGTCGCATCTGCATTGTGACCGGCCTCCCACACCTGTCACTTCACTGGTGGAACGCATCCTGCACACCATGTCGTGCCGCCTGTGGGCCCCTCAGGTCAGTCATTCCTGCCAACATCTTGAACAAACCATGAATCCAGACTCTGTATTGAGGCTCAGACCCTCCTGTGATCTGAGCTCTTTCCACCTGCCTGTGTGGCTCCCGGTTCCTGTGTGGTGCTTCATCAGTGCTCCAGCCAGCCCACTCACTGCTTCCCCAGAAACGGCCTGCTTCCCTAGAAACGGCCTGCTTCCCCGCTCTTCTCGAGGTGCTCCTTCGTGTCTAACTGCCCACATCTGCTGGTTGGAATTTTGCTCATACTTTAAAGCCCATCTCAGGCACGACCTTCCTTCACAGAGCCTCTGATGTTGCCAGAGGTAGGCCAGGGACAAGTGCAGCACTCTGCTTTCCTGTCTTCCACCTTGTTGTGGCTACTTGTGTGCGTATCCCCAGCTGTCAGCTCCTGGAGGGCTGGGACTCCGTTCACTCCTGCGTGGGTTTAGTATGGGTGCCGAACTTTTTAGTCACATATTTGCTTTGTACTATTTATATAGACAGACAAATTTCATTATTTTCTTCTAACATCTGGATCAATCCCATTATGTAAGATTTATTTTCTCACCTTAAATTTCTGATAATCTCTTTTCTGACTGGTTCCCAGTGATGATTCTTCTTCCCTTTGGCAATTATTGAGTGCCTGTTACTGGCCAGGCATGGAGGAGCGACTACATAGGAAAGAAAGGAATCCTCTAAGGAACTTACTCTACTGACAGGGGGCTTGTTCATGAAGACTTCTCAAGTGTCACCATCTTGAAATAAGGTAGATCGATCTGAGTTTCAACTTCATAAATTCTGAAACTTAAATTTTCATGTATTGGAGGGGCACGTGGGTAGCTCAGTCAGCTAAATGTCTGACTTTGGCTCAGGTTATGACCTCACGGTTCGTGACTTCGACTCAGGTTATGACCTCACGTTGGGCTCTGTGCTGACAGCTCAGAGCCTGGAGCCTGCTTCGGATGCTGTGTCTCCCTTTTTGCCTCTTCCCTGCTTGCACTCTGTTTGTCTGTCTCTCAAAATAAACATTAAAAAAAGTTAAAGTAAAAATTTTCATGTAATGTATTTTGGAGTAAGATTTTTAACTTACTTGTCTCTCAAAATAAATAAACATTAAAAAAATTTAAAGTAAAAATTTTCATGTAATGTATTTTGGAGTAAGATTTTTAACAAGGACACGATTGCTAGGAGTTAGCTGAAGCTTGAGGAGATTAGTATAGTAGGCTAACTAAACACTGAGGACAAATAATGTTGGTGTTTTTTTTTAATTTTAAAAAAATTATTAAATTTTTAAAAAGTTTATTTATTTATGAGAGAGAGAGACAGACAGACAGCATGAGTTGGGGAGGGACAGAGAGAGAGGGAGACACAGAATCTGAAGGAGGCTCCAGGCTCTGAGCTGTCAGCCCAGAGCCTGATGGAGAGCTCAAACTCACAAACTGTGAGATCATGACCTGAGCTGATGTCAGATCCTTAACTGACTGAGCCACCCAGGCACCCCAGTTTTTAAAGTTGATAAAGTTTAATTTACATGTTCGTTATGACATCCACACTCTTACTTGTTTTTTTAGTGGAGAAAGAAAACAGTTTTATCATTGTGTAAGCGGTGGCATCAAGACAATCTATTAAAGAGATCGCAACAAAAAAAAGAATCTCAGCCTGTCACGTGGCCTGCAGCCACAGTCTGTGCTAATGGTGCGCTCTGATGTTACCATCTAAAGGAAAAGTAAAACCTCTGTCTTTTGACAAGTAGGAAGTTACCTCTTGGAGCCAAGTGTCTAGGCTTCCTGAGAGACTGGGGAGATGGGACACAACCCTCCTTTTATTATTATATGTTTTTAATTTTATTTTTTTAATTGTGGTAAACTATAAAGTTGTTTTTTTTTTTTTTTTTTTTTTTACTGTTTTAACTATTGTTAAATGTACAGTGCAGTGTCACAGAGCACGTTCAGTGCTGTGCAACTGTCCTCATCACCCATCTCCAGAACTTCTCATTCTCCCAGACCTAACCTTGTCCCCACCAAACACTAACTTCTGTCCCCCACCCCCTCCCAGCCCCTGGCACCCACCACCTGCTCTCTGTCTCTGAATTTCACTGCTGTAAGGACCTCATGTAAGTGGAGTTGCCCAGTATTTGTCCTTTTATGACCAGCTTACTTCCCTGAGCATAGTGTCCTCAAGGCTCATCCATGTCATAGCAGGTGTCAGGATTTTATTCCTTTATAAGGCTGACTAATATTCCATTGTGTGTACACACCACATTCTCTTTATCTATTTATCTGTCGATGGACACCTAGGTTGCTTTTGGCTATTGTGAATGATCCTGCTACGAAAATGGGTGTACAAATATCTGTTTGAGTTTCTGCTTTCAGTTCTTTGGGAATATGCCTGGGAGTGGAATTCCTGGATTCCTGGAGGGTGGTTCTGTGTACAGGTTTTTGAGGAATGGTCCTGCTGTTTTCCATGGTAGCTGCGCTATTTTACATTCCCACACCCAATGTGCGAGGCTTCAGTTTCTCCACATCCTTATCAATGCCTGCTTATTTATGGTTTTTTTTTTTTGTGACAGTAGCCATCCTAAATGGGTGTTGAATGGTATCTCATTGTGGTTTTGATTTGCATTTCCTTTATGATTAATGAAGTCGAGAATCTCTTCATGTGCCACTCCCTTATTTAAAAAAATTTTTTTAAATATTTTATTTATTTTTTATTTTTTATTTTTTTATTATTATTTTTTTAATGTTTTATTTTATATTTGAGAGAGAGAGAGAGAGAGAGAGACCATAAGCAGGGGAGGGGCAGAGAGAGGGAGACACAGAATCCGAAGCAGGCTCCAGGCTCTGAGCTGTCAGCACAGAGCCCGATGCGGGGCTCGAACCCACGAGCAGTGAGATCATGACCTGAGTCGAAGTCGACGCCCAACCAACTAAGCCACCCAGACGCCCCTCCACTCCCTTATTTTAAAAGAAATTATTTTTCCTGGCTTTTAAGACCACTGCAACCAATTCTTAGAGAATACAAAAGAGGTGTGTAAAGTAAGAAGCTGTTCAGCTCTGATTCCAGACTTCATGATGGGAGAGACGTAGTTTTAGACATCTCTAATATATGTTATAACTTTAAATTGCTCTTTAAACAACAATAAAAACCTTCCACCAAATCGGAGTTAACTTTTATGTCCTTGTTCCTGTGCTGGACTTGAGCAGGATCTCACCCGCCAAGGACCTGGTTACTAGAGCTCAGATCAAGGTGTCGTTTTTGAAAAAACAAAAGAATTTAGGTGACTCATATCCTCTTATGTTCAGGTTAACTGACATCTTCTAAATCTCATAGGTGGCAGGAGGGTGTGTCGCCTTCTTCCCTAAGCTGGCGTAAAACCATTCTAAACAAAGACCTCACACGGTATTTTTTTTCCTTTATATCAGAAGATCTATTTAAGACAACTCACTGTGTTTCAGGTCCCATATGTTTGAAAAGTGTGAAGAAGCCCATCCTTTCTCACACAGCTTTCTTAAAGACAAATGGTAGCGGACTTTTATCAGCACTTATTGATGAATGACTGAGCTGTTTACAGGTAGTAGCTCATTAACTGTCGCTGCTGCCCTGTGAGGTAGGGAGGGCATGATTTGCAGATCAAGAAGGGAAAGTGCAGGAAGTGTTAGAGCAGTGGGGCTCACCCACCTGGCGCCAGAGACAGAAACCTTCCTGTGCCAAGCGCCCTGACCCCGGAGATTAGGAGTATGTAGCAGTGTGAGCTCGTCATCTGACGGGACCGTCCCCATAGCTGTTGTCAGCATTAATAAGTAGCTATACTCTCAGAGTAAGCTTGGGGAACTTTTTGGTAAGCATTTCGTGTGAAAATACAGAGTTCTAATGGACATGCCTTTTTTTTTTTTTTTAATTTTTTTTTTCAAAGTTTTTATTTATTTTTGGGACAGAGAGAGACAGAGCATGAACGGGGGAGGGGCAGAGAGAGAGGGAGACACAGAATTGGAAACAGGCTCCAGGCTCTGAGCCATCAGCCCAGAGCCCGACGCGGGGCTCGAACTCATGGACCGCGAGATCGTGACCTGGCTGAAGTCGGACGCTCAACCGACTGCGCCACCCAGGCGCCCCCTGGACATGCCTTTTTTAATGACACGCATGAGATGAGAAGATTCACCTGGGGTTCGGAGGCTGGAACACAGCCCCGTCAAGTCACCGGGGCTCAGCGCAGTGTCCCTCACTGGGACCAGCGGTGGGCATTTTGCCAGCTGCTGAGGCTCTTCCACCCCGATGGTATGTGCTTCTGGAACCAGGTGGGCCTGGAGGCAGGTGAGGCGCTTTGTGCTTCCTGCCTGCTTCCCAGCCAGGAGCCAGAGGCGGTGCTTGAGTTGTGCGTGCAGGGGCTCCGGGGTGCACCCCACATCTGCCCAGCAATGGCAGCCACAGTGAGTCAGTGAAGGCCTAGTGCCTTTAAGGTGGTGGTGGTCTCAGGGAGCCAACCCGGGGTTTTCCTTACTGAGGGTATACCCAATTCCAAGTTTGGCTCACTCTGGGGGAGGGGAGGCTTTACCCCCTACTACCGCTCGCTTGTAGGAAGGAAGGTCTCAGGGCGTTGTGTTTCAGCTTGCTTTATAGTTTCTTGGAGTTAGGTTGAAATAATTATCCCAGTATTGTATGTGATAATTTTTACTCACTTCTAAAATTAGAATTAAGAACTAGGTGTACCAGTTTCGTTGTATTGCGCCCAGTTTGCGCCTGGAGCTGGAGGCCAGGGAATCAGAGAAGCAGGTGTTGTCCGTGGGCAGGTCAGGTGGGAGGCGAGCCCGGGAGCGCAGGGTTTGCAGGCTCAGAGAGAAGGTGCTCGGAAGAGAAGGACAGCCAGTGCCTATCAGACCCTGCTTCTCTGAAGCTTAACCTCTGGCATTTAAGTAAAAAAAATTGTTTTTTAATTTTTGAGAGAGAGCAAGAGCGAGAGTGAGAGACAGAGAGAATCCCAAACAGGCTCCATGCTCAATGTGGAGTCTGACATGGGGGTCCATCCCATGACACTGGGATCATGACCTGAGCTGAGATCAAGAGTCGGACGCTCAACAGACTGAGCCACCCAGAGGCCCGTGTGGCATTTAATTTCTATCTTTAATTAAATAATTACTTCTCAAGTCCTGTTTTGATGCAGCCTAGACCCTTGTCCTGTCCCCAGCTGACCTTGCACTGACCCAGTCCTGCACCCCCGCTTTGATCAGGCTCTGTGATGCGGGTCCTGAGGCGTTGTCCACAGGCCCTGGGCAAGTGGACTTGGTTCACGTGGTTGTGGGTCTGTAATGACCCAGGCTCACCTGTGGTGGGCTCTCCTGCTTCCCGAAGCCCCACCATCTGCGGAGAGATATGTTTTCACATAATAGGCTCTTTGACTGTGCTGTTCATGCCCGTTAATGCTTTGTTCACCTGGTGAAGTAGCTTAAAATAGTCTTCCAGCTGGTGTCTTGTAGACTGTTGACTTTTTTCTTTTTAAAATAAACTTCTTACTGTGGAATAATTTTAGGTTTATAGAAAAGTTGCCAAGATGGTACAGAGAGTTCCTGAATATCCTTCCCTTTGCTTCGGTGCGTGGTAACAGCCTGTGAGCACGCACAGTCGTCAAAACTAAGAAGCTCGCATCGGTGTGCACGGTGAACTGGGGTGTGCTTCGTTCCCATCTCTTCCCTCCTTCCACCTGGGGCCTTTTAGGCTCTGGGCTGATCTGGGGTGCCCTGTGGCCTTCAGGTGTCTTGTCTCCCCGGGCCCTTCTGGGCCAGGACAGCTCTCAGCCTCTGCTTCTTTGGTGACCTTGGCACTCTGGATCCCTGAGCAGCTGTTTTGTAGGCTGGCCTCCAGTTTGGGCTGCCTGATATTTTCTCGTGTTTTTTTTTGGGGGGGGGGTGCCCCAGAGGTGCAGTGCCCTTTTGTCGCAGCGTACCATGCTGGAGTCTGCTGGCCTCTGCCCCGGGACACCACTTCATCCTGTTTGCTGGTTTGCTGCTTTGCTGCTTCGGAAGTGGTCTTTTAGGGCAGCCCCTATTTGAGGGGCTGGTGTGGGTGAGCTTCAGCTGCTGGGGAGGGATTTCACGTTATTGCTGGAATTCTTCTGTAGGGCATCTTCTTCCCCTTTGTTTGGACTCTTACAGGCCCGTGTATCTGTCTTATACTTTGGGGTCAAACCCAACATGACATTCTTTATTTTCTTGCGCACGCTGTTCCAGCTTTGGCCATTGGGAGTCTTTCGGGTGGGTTCCTGTGTCCTTCATTTTCTGAGCACCTCTTTCCTTTCTGGTACACAGGTATGTGGCTGCAGGCCTGTCTTGGATTTCCCTGCCCCAGCATCACCCATTTTTCTCAAGGGCCCTGGTTCCATTTAGTGAACGGAATTTAGAAACCAGATGGAGGTGGGGTGTTCTTGCTTCTAAGGTGTGGCTTTTCAGCCCTTGGTTGACAGCTGGGAGCTGTGCATGTGCTCACTTACGTCTGATGATTTCTCTGCCTGTCTGTGTTGTCACCTACACACCAGTTCGTAGGATGTCTCCATGGCTCAGCTGGCACCACAGGGTTGTGCCAGCCTCCTCCCTTTGCCCCAGTGTAACCCCGTTCTCTGACAGTGGGACACCTGCTCGTCCACCACACATGAAGTGGTCTCAGTGCTGTCACCTGCACCCCTACACCCTCGAGATACACATTACCAAGAGGGGTCAGTCCTGTCTGATCTGGTTTTAATTTGCATATGTTAAAGTTCATTCTCAGTGTGAGATGTGCAGTTGTATGAGTTGGACAGTGCATAGAGTCATGTGTGTCCACCACCCAGACCTCTGGCTCTTATCTGTGTCCTCTTGTGGTACGGCCCCAACAGGCTTTCATCACTTGCCTGTTGGGGAGGATTGTGTCTCTGTCACCTTGTGGTCTTGAGGCCATGTTGCCTTTCCTCAGTAAAAGGCATGGTATTTTTTTTTTTAAATATAATTTATTGTCAAATTGGTTTCCATACAACACCCAGTGCTCATCCCAACAGGTGCCCTCCTCAATGCCCATCACCCATTTTCCCCTCTGCCCCACCCCGCATCCACCCTCAGTTTGTTCTCAGTATTTAAGAGTCTCTTATAGTTTGCCTCCCTCCCTCTCTGTAACTTTTTTCCCCCCTACCCATCCCCTATGGTCTTCTGTTAAGTTTCTCAGGATCCACATATGAGTGAAAACATACGGTATCTGTCTTTCTCTGCCTGACTAATTTCACTTAGCATAATACCTTCCAGTTCCATCCATGTTGCTATAAATGGCCAGATTTCATTCTTTCTCATTGCCATGTAGTGTCCCATTGTATATACAAACCACATCTTTATCCATTCATCAGTTGATGGACATTTTTTTAAGTTTATTATTTTATTTTATTTTTAAGTTTTATTTTATTTATTTATTTTGAGAGAGAGAGGGACAGAGAGAATCCTAAGCAGGCTCTGTGCTGTCAGCACAGAGCCTGATGTGGGGCTTGAACTCACTAACTGTGAGATCATGACCTGAGCTGAAATCAAGAGTCAGTTGCTTAACTGACTGAACCGCCCAGGTGCCCCAAGGCGTGGTGGGTTTTAATGGTGGGAGACAATACCAGCATTTTGGAAGTTGAAGGAAACTTAAAGACCTATGAATTGTACATTCCTGGCTTGGCAGATGAACTTCAATCCAGAACTGGGACCTAGGTGTTCTGGTTCTGTCCCCCTTGCCAGCACTCAGGGTGCCTGAGGTGGAACCATGAGCAGAACGGCAGGGTGGGGGGTGGCCCTCCTTGCTTGAAGGTTTGAAGTCTGTGCTCATGGGCTTGGTTCCTTCATCTTTTGTTTTATGAAGTTAATTCTATTGGACAGCTATTTGTCTAATGCTGGGTATACTTTGAGGGAGGATTAAGGTATTGTTAATGATTTGCAGATTAGTGTTGTAGTGAATTAACAAGAACGCATTCACTTTGCCTTTTTTATAACTTTTTATTTTGAGAGAGCTAGAGAGAGAGAGAGCCCTCATGTGCGCACTTGAGCAGGGGAGGGGCAGAGAGAGAGGGAGAGAGAGAATTCCAAACAGGCTTTGTGCTAACAGCACGGTATGAACCGTGAGATCATGACTGGAACCGAAACCGAGACTTGGATGCTCAACCAGTTGATGAGCCACCCAGGTGCCCCAAGTTGACCAGTTTTTTGGCCATTGAAATATACACACTTGCAGGCTCAGGGGTGAGCAAGGACGTCACTAATGCAAACATATCCACTCCTTACATGAATGAGTGGCATGTAAATTGTCTCTGTCTACCCAGCCATCCTCTTTGCTAGCTATTTATTTATTAAATTAGAAAAAAATGTTTATTTTTGAGAGAGAGAGGGTGTGAGCAGGGGAGGGACAGAGAAAGAAGGAGACACAGAATCCAAAGTAGGCTCTAGGCTCTGAGCTGTCAGCACAGAGCCCAACGTGGGGCTCGAACCCATGAACTGCCGGATCGTGACCTGAGCCGAAGTCGGATACTTAACCAACTGAGCCACCTAGGCGCCTATTAATCTTTTTCTTCTAAGGAAGTTTTCATTAAGCATAATTGCACCATCCCGACAGAACTGGTGGCATTTGCTTTCTCCCTTCAGTGCTTTCCCACGGACGCAGCTCTGCGTGGCTGTGCACAGGGGCTTGATTCTGAACAGTTTGCTTGTGGGAAGCCTTCCCCACGTTTGCCTCCAGCACGGTGGGCTGCCCTGTTGACCTGGCTCATGGATGTTCACTCCCGTTCTCCTGAGGAAGCCTGTTCCTTGGACCCGTGTTATGCTCCCCCACACTTGTTACCAGTGCACTGGTTTCTTAGGCTCCCTTTCATGGAGTAAGGTTACTGGGTCAAATAGTGCGAACGTTTTATGGCTCCGGAAAAATGCAGGTTGTTTCCTCTGAGTTTTACTCCCATGGTCTCCCGTGCTCACCTCGGTCAGTGCACCTGCTCTTCCCCCTGGAGGGCCCGTGTGGGCGATGGCACAGGGCTGGCCCTGCTGCCCTTCCCGGGGGGGCTGTGACCGGCCTGTGGGTACTCAGGAGCACTGCCCCTGCCTCAGTGTCCCGGGAGAGCCGTTTCATAAACTCCCTCCCGGGACACTCAATATAGAGTGTACGGTGTGCGGCTCCTGCACTTAATTCTGTGCCCTGTCCACAGGGTGCCCGGCTCTGGAGCAGGAAGCCACGCTGCCTCTTCACCTCCTTGGAGGGGTGGGGGGGCGAGGGGTGGCCCCTCACAGTCTCCTCTCATTTTGGGGCTTCTGGGCAGATTGTGAAGATTTATGATGAAGGATGCCTGGATGACGGCCGGGGGTTGCTGGTGGTTTAGAAGTACTTTAGGACATCGCTGTCATTAGAAAGTTCTACGTCCTGAAGTGATGGGGGTTGGAGGCTTGGGCTGGGAGATGTGGAGCTGGCCTGATGTCAGAACTTTTTAAAACTATACTTTTCCAGGTTAGTGAAGGGACAAAACTGCGTTCTTCTAAGACCTACAAGTGAATTGACTGTATGTTATATTTTTCTTGTGAGGTAAAACATTTTTATCAAAATATTTATCAAGAGAATGCAGGAAGTTACTTTTCCTTTAAGTATGCATATTTCCTTTCAATATGCCTTGCTTCTGAGTGAGATTTCGTTCTAACTAACTTTCCAACAAAATATGTGACTACTTGTCCTGTGAAATTTGGTGAGAGATGGGAGAGATTGTATGGCCCTACCCAGCAGGTGACCAGTGAGCATTCACTGTTTGCAGGTAATCTAGTTTTAATTTTAATTCAGTATAGCCACTCATTGGACAGTATAGTTCTAGAAATTTATGTTTAAGTAAATTTACATTTATGTTTTTCACCTTTAGGGCTCCTTGGGTAGTTAATTTTCCGTTGTTAGCTGTATCACCGGATTTAGTTTAAAATTCTATTTTCTTTCTTTTTTTTTTTACATTTTTAAAGTAGGTTTTTTTTAAGTTTATTTGTTTTGAGAGAGAGTGTGAGAGTGAGCGAGCACAAGCATGGGAGGGTCAGAGAGAGAGAGAGAGAGAGAGAGAGAGAGAGAGAGAGAGAGAGAGAATCCTAAGCAGGCTCCACGCTGTTGGCACAAAGCCAGATATGGGGCCCAAACTCATAAACTGTGAGATCATGACCTGAGCCAAAATCAAGAGTCAGACGCCTAACTGACTGAGCTACCCAGGCGTCCCTAAAATTCTGTTTTCTCAAATACCTTAACTGTTGTAGAAACAAACAAACAAACAAAAAAACCCTGCCAGATTTCAGTTGGCTAAATCAGTTTGGGAAACAGGAGAATTGATTGACTATATATATTTTAGGAAGGTGGTTTTCAATGCCTTTTGGTATGTTTTTGGGAGCAGAGAGATTTGCAGAGCCTTTTACTTTTCTCCTGGTACTGCCACTGCCCTTCCCTTAGCATGCTGCCGACCCGGAGATACGGGGGGCAGACCACTCACAATGAGAGAGCCAGTAAGTACAAGGATAGAGGCCATGGCTTGTAGTTTTCATCACTGAGCAGGCAATGAGGTTAGCCCTGGTCCCCATGGCGGTCCTGTGCTGGGGCTGCACTGCCAGCTCTGGTCCTTTGCACGGGGTAACCACATTACAGTGATGTTTGGGGTAAATGTCCACCCTTACTACTATCCCCATGTGCCAAGTGCTTTAGAGTGTAAATAACTAGTGGATTGGTAGGTGGTGGGTAACATGTGGCTTTTGTGTAAAAGACAAATCCTTCTGATCTATTTGACTTATTCCTACTTGGAAGAAATTATTTGGTTTCCCCAGGGTGGCTGGCTTCTCTCTGTCTCTTGCTTTGACACTTCTTTATTTTCTTCTTCTGTCCCTTTTTTCTCTTTCTGTTTTCCTTCATAATACCGTAAAGGGAATCAACTGGCATTGTGTATTTTGAAGCAGGTGATCTTTGAAACGGAAAATTAATTTGCTGGCTAGCTGGGATTTTGGTTACTGCCCAGGAGATGGTTCCCACAGAGATTTCTCATGTGCGCCATGTGGCGTGCCCTTTATTGTGGTTTTTTGACTCTTTGGCCCTTTTGGGTGTTTCTGTGTCTGGGATTTGCAGATTTTGCACAGGGGAGTCTGTGTGGGTGCTGCAGCGGGGCGGATCTGACCGCGTGCTCTTCTCTCTTGCACAGGTGGCTCAGAGCATTGAGGACCATCACCAGGAAGTGATCGGTTTCTGTCGAGAAAACGGCTTCCACGGCTTGGTCGCCTATGACTCCGATTACGCGCTGTGCAACATCCCCTACTATTTCAGTGCCCATGCCCTCAAACTGAGCCGGAACGGGAAAAGTCTCACCACGAGCCAGTATCTGATGCACGAGGTCGCCAAGCAGCTGGACCTGAACCCAAACCGTTTCCCTATCTTTGCCGCTCTGTTAGGTAGGTGGGCAGTGTGAAAACTGCTTCATTTGATAGGGTTCTACACTAGAAACACACTGGTATTTAAAAAAAAAAGTCAGTGTCGGAATGTTGTGGATTGTACTTAACCAGGGAATGTGCCCCTCCTCAGTAGTATTCCTTACTCAGTATTATTTTTTGGTGCAATTGATAATGTGCTTCTTTTGTTCATACGTATTTGTTTATGTGTTCTGTTCAGGCTGAAAAACTAATTTTGGGAATAAATTCACTGATACTTTGGGGAAAGTGACATTTTAAAATCACAAATGTTAAGCACATTCTCACTATGGAAATTAGACATTTAACCCTTTGGCACAAATTATGTTTGTTTCAGAAGAAAATACGTTGTGCAGTTAGCACTGTCGCTTTCCTGCATGTTGGGGACGCTTACTGCTTTGAAAGGGAAACAACAGACATAAGCTATCTTGCCTTGTTTCTAACACCTACATTTCAAGTAGATGTATAAATATCTTTAAAAACTTCCTTGGAGGAATGCTTCATGCTGGATGCCTAGAAAAGATGAAATCTTGTTTTGATTAAAATTTGATACATTTGTTCCTGTAAAAATGACTTTCCGATAGGTATTATATTCTCTGTCACTTTTGTTTGCAGTTTGCAGTTTTTTTCTTTCTTTTCTGTCCATCCTGGTCTGGTGCAGCGTGCATATCTACAGCTGCTTGAATACCCAGCTCTAAAGGCTGCTTTTCTAAGAATCATGATCACGGTGTAGGTGGGCGTGCTCCGAGCAAGGCCCTCCTGTGATTGTGGCCTTGGGCCACAGCGGCAGGTAGGGGGCCACTTGGGACACACAGGCGGTGTGTGTGAACGCTACGTGGTCTCCAGATTAGTGGGATCTTCCTGCGCATTCTGTTTTCTCTGGAGTGTGTAAAACGGCAATTATGCTGTGGGTTGTTTTTAGATTTCTATGTATCAGGTTTTATAAACATTCCAAAAAGTTTTACGGAATTAAAAATTACACTGAAGGAGCCACAGTTTTTCATGTGTTATTTGGGGTAGCATTTCAAACTGTGTGTAACCACATTAGTCAAAAATTCTGATTTTGAAAATTGTCCTTGTTTGAATCTAATCTCAAATATATGCTGTTCAGTACTTGGTATTTTCTGTCCATTTCTGACTTGGGATTTTGGAGAATTAAAACTAATTTTCTAAGTATAGTTTCATATTTTCAAATATTATAATGTAAAAGGTATTTCTCTGATGTTAAAAGTGATTATGTAGATGGGGATATTATGAAAAACTTTATATTAAATATTATACAAAATGACTGCGGCATATTAATTGAACTTAAATGAGTTGGAAAATTGTATGCTTCTAGAATATTGAATCCCTTAGCTAATTTGCAATATGGGAAGGTATTCATTTATTATATTTAAGAAACGTTGAATATATTTTTGTGGAGATAATTTAAGCTCTGTATTCTTCTAGCTAAATTATTATGTGAAATTTTAAAATAAATGAAAAGCAATAGTTAACATTTTGAATAATCTAATAATGAATTTAGGACTTGGAGTTTCTATAAAAATTTAGATAAGTTAAAAAAATTTAGACAAGTTATAGGTAAGTTCTTTTTTTTTTTTTAATTATTTATTTATTTTTTAAAATTTACATCCAAGTTAGTTAGCATATAGTGCAACAATGATTTCAGGAGTAGATTCCTTAATGCCCCTGACCCATTTAGCCCATTCCCCCTCCCACAACCCCTCCAGTAACCCTCAGTTTGTTCTCCATATTTATGAGTCTCTTCTGTTTTGTCCCCCTCCCTGTTTTTATATTATTTTCGTTTCCCTTCCCTTCTGTTCATCTGTTTTGTCTCTTAAAGTCCTCATATGAGTGAAGTCATATGATTTTTGTCTGTCTCTGACTGACTAATTTCACTTAGCATAATACCCTACAGTTCCATCCACGTAGTTGCAAGTGGCAAGATTTCATTCTTTCTGATTGCTGAGTAATACTGCATTTTGTGTGTGTGTGTACGTATGTGTGTGTATATATATATACACACCACATCTTTATCCATTCATCCATCGATGGGCATTTGGGCTCTTGCCATACTTTGGCTATTGTCGATAGTGCTGCTATAAACATGGGGATGCACGTGTCCCTTCGATACAGCACACCTGTATCCCGTGGGTAAATGCCTTAGCAGTGCAATTGCTGGGTCATAGGGTAGTTCTATTTTTAGTTTTTTGAGGAACCTCCATCCTGTTTGCAGAGTGGCTGCACCAGCTTGCATTCCCAACAGGTAAACTCTTAATTGGGTAAACATTTTTAGTTTAGGTTTGGTGTAAAGGTTTCAGTGTTCTCAACTGAGAAAGGATATTTCCTTTCCCTTGTTGTAACAGGAAGAGCAGCTATAGGAGTTGTTTTGTTGTAGAGGTTGGGTAGAATATTCAATTAAGTATGTGACCCAGATTTTAACAGACTGTTACTGATGTTGGAATTGACTTCATATTTTTTTTCAAATAGAAGCTTCACAAAAATCCAAGACACGTCCTACTTCACAGTAAAGTTCTGTGCAGGTGTGAGCACAGGAAAGCAGTGCAAAGCTCAGTAGGACAGTAGGACTTAACTCTGCTCCTCTGGATTCATGGCAGTTCAGGACTCCTGGATTGTATACTTGTATGTTTAGAATATTAAGATTAATTAATTAAGAACTCACCCTGTTTTGCTTTCTGTTAGCAGGCAGTTAATGAATCTGGCTTCTCCGTGTGGAGGGGACTAAATCATAATCTAAAAAATCACAGAATTATTTAGGAAGTTACCACTTTTAAATGTCACCGAGAGAAGTAACATACTAACGATGTTGGTATGCTGGCATTCGAGAACTACAGTGAAGGGAGAGTGTTCCCCAAAAATGTGGTTTCTCAACTGGATGCAATTCTTACTTTTGACATAGCCCTGGTGATAGGGCACCCAGCCGAGTGGCATTCCTGGTGGTAGGGTGGGCTGTGCTCCGTCATCTGTTTGCGGGTGGTGGTGGAAGTGACCAGAGGAGGTGTCACAAATCATTAACCTAGCTCAGAACGATTTTGTAACTGTGCACTCGGCCTCTGCTGTGGAGCCCAGGTGACAGAGTGTGGTTTGAAGCCTGGGGTCTCACGAGCAGATGAAAGCTGTATCCGTTACCCCCGCATTGTCAGACCGACCTGAGTACCTGGCGGCCAAGCGGCTCAGGTTCTGTACAGTTTGTTCACCTCGAATGCTGTGGGAACTGTCCTGTCCACATCATGCGGCAGCTGCAAGAGATCTGCCTGCTGTGTGTGGTTCTCTAGTAAAAGATGAAGAAGTATTTTCAGTTTTTCTGTGGAAGTTTTACGTGATGTGTCAAAGGAGGCAGTCTTGCGAAGTCCTCGCAAAGTCTGAAGTGAAGCTGCAGAGGTAATCTGCAGATGATGATGCATATGGTGCTGCCGGCTTGCCCCGTGTCGCTGATGCCGTGTTCCTCACTGTGCCGTGTCTGTGTTGCAGGGAATCACATTCTACCTGATGAAGACCTGGCTTCCTTCCACTGGAGCTTGCTTGGCCCAGAGCATCCTCTAGCCTCACTTAAGGTACAAGTTCATTTCTTCTCCAACATGGGTGGTCATCAGCTTTTGAGTTTGCTGTAATTTTAATATGTGAATGACGTTCCTTTATCGTTGAAGGAAACAGCTGCACAGCTAGGATCGCACCCATCCCCTGCCTTCCGGGTCCGCACCGCCTTAGAACACACACACACAGCCTCCCTTATCTTGTTCCCAACCCTGCACTTTAGGGAAATTTGTGAATGTCCTTAAAAATTCTCTTAGGGGAATTCACACTGTGTTCCTAGGTAGGTGGAGATCTTTTAGCTATAGGTTTTTAATACTGTTTTACAAACATTAATATTTTCAACAGGTGATACAGTTGGCTGTTACTTGGATCATATCTTAGCACATTTTGATAAATTTCATAACTTTCTATAATATTCTAAAATTGTAAAAGTCTAATTAAGGCTTTAATGTTTTTTGAGTGATGGAAGAGACCCAACCAAGTTCATCAGAGAAGTGTTCCCTTTGTACTGGTTTTGAATGCTTCGTCTTTTTTATGTCTCTCGCCTTCCTGTTGCGACCATGATGAGCGTGGGAAAGCTGTGCTTCCCGCTTCTCTAACGTGGGAAGTTGGAGTCTAACGTGGACTCAGAGTCCCCTTTCCTGGTGGAGCGGCACCGTGACCACAGCTGCCATCTGTCAGGTGCCGATGGGAGGTCTGCTGGGCAGCCTGGGCCTCGGCTCCTTCAGTGAAGGGGGCTACTTGCCATGCTTCCCGGAGGCACAGCTCCCTTGAAATTCTGCCTCCTGTCAGAATTACCTTCCCTTCACAAACTGTCTCCATCCGTGTTTAGGTTCAAATTGCTTTTTGTGATTTAACTTGGAGTGAACTTTGGAGAAACCTGATCATTCAAGGGAAACTCCTTATTGCCTCTTTGCTCCGACTCCTTGCTGCCTGGACCCCGCTCTTCGTTGTGCTAATAGTTCTTGGGCCCTGGGTTTTCACCTTCTGTCTGAAAGTCCGTTTTTCTCCTCTTGTTAGAAATTACTTGTTTTCCTTGCTTTTTCTGTGCTTGAAGGAGAGTAGCTTTCTCCTGCTGTTGGCCGCAGTGCTCTTCCCGTGTCCTCATGGATGAAGTGCTGCGGTCTGTGGTCCGGGTGGCCCCACTGCTGATGTATGGCCTGCAGGCAGGTGCACTTGCGTTAGGTGTTGTGCTCCTCACGTTTGCCGAACAGGAGCTTTTGTAAGTGGAGATGAAGGGAAGCCTGGCTTAATACAAGGTTCGTGCAGTTGTGGATAGCGGCGGAGAGGCTCCCGGGACCCCAGACCACGTGTGCGTCTTGGCCGAGCTGGCCTTGGTCACGTGTCAGAGGTTAGACGGCAGCACTGTTTGTGGGATTATTGGGGAACCAGCTCAGTCTGCTGGGAGGTCACTAACATCATTAGAGTGTGTCTTTCCTAATTTTGTGTTAAGAAAAATGTTAAGTATGTAAAAAATTGAGATGGGCAACGTCCATCCATGTATCTAATTGGTTCTACAGTTAACATTTGGCCAAGAAGTAGATTTACATCTGTCTTTGCTTTTTAACTCCACTATTTGGAAGTTGCAGATACCCTGCCACGTCACCTGTGAAAACTTCAGTTTATATCATAATTACCTAAAATTAAGGCTAATGTGTCTTAAAGTTTATTTATTTATTTTGAAAGAAAGTGAGAAAGTGTGAGTTGGGGAGAGACAGAGAGAGAGGGAGAGAGAGAGAATCCCCAGCAGGCTTTGTGTTGTCAGTAGTGCAGAGCCCAATGTGGGGCTCGAGCACCTGAACTGTGAGATCCTGACCTGGTCCGAAACCAAGTCAGTCGCTTAACTGAGCCACCCAGATACCCCGAGGCCAATCTCTTTCTTACTTCTGTCACTATTATCATGTCAACTGCATGAACAGGAATTCCCTAATCACTTAGGATTAAGTTCATACTCAAATTTTTCCACTGTTCCTGTAAGGCATTTATGGCGTTGTTTGTTGTTTTCGTTTAGTCAGGATCCAGTGAGGTTTTATGCATTATCATCATGTGTATTTTGAACATCAGCTGGGGGTTTGGTGGTGTGGTGGAGAAGCAAGCCACAGTTAAGTTTTCAAGGACTTGATAAGTTGTAGGCATTTTATTTAAAGTCACATTCTAAAATGCAAGCACATCTGCTTTGAGTTCACATATCGCAGAGCTTTTTTGTGTTAGTCCTTTACACACACCATCTGTGTGCTGCGATGTCATTTAGGCCCCGTGGCACATGTTGGGAAGTGGGATGCGATGGTCCCCTTCCTCATGAACATCGCTGCTGGATCCCGCTGTCCGTATCCTGTATGCTTACTCCCACTCGTGAAAGTAACCAGGTGACTTGAGAATTTGGTTAGTTGTTGTGTGTAACCCTTTCTCGTGATTTTTAGCAGTCTGTGGTATACACAGCTCTCACAGGCATCTGATTCGTGTCGCCAGGTGCACTTGTTGCCCTTCCTTGTCTTGCTCTGTGGCATTTCGCCGAGGTCATCCCCACCAGCTTGTTCTTCACAGAGGGTGGGCGTTACATGAACCCGCTGCCTAGTGAGCCCGGAGCACCCCTTGCCGTGGAGCACCACAGTCTTCCCCTTCCCCCTGCGACCTCCCCGTCCACAGCTCCGATTGTTAGGCGAGCACGCCCGGCGTGGGCCTGTGGGTGCAGCATAAGCGCAGACGACCCGGTTGCAGGGTGATCGCTGCAGACAGCGGGCTGGGAGGGGAGCAGAGCTCTGTGTGCCGTGTTGATGATCAGGGTTGTGTTCCCCGCAGTGAGAGGGCAGTGGTGGACATACTCAGAACCTGGAATCTCCCGAGGGCGGTAGAGAAGCGGAGGTGAAGCAGCTAGGCAGGATCCTTTTCATTTCTTTCATTTCCATAGAAGAGGTGCTGGGAAGGTGGCGTCGTGTTTCTCAGGTTTGATTTGTCAGTCAAGAATATTCCATTTGTGTTCAGGACAGCAGGAGGCCATGTTATATGATGGAAAATTCCAGAACCAGGGGTGGGGCCTTGGGAGCCCGGGTTAGTCAGCCCTGGCGGGAGTACCCCCTGGCCATAAGCATGTGCTGAGTGGGCTGTCTTTCTTTAATGTGCTTTTTGAGTTGTTACTGCTGTATGATTTTGAGTCCTAGTAAGTGGTGGAAGTTTTATTTTGAGTAACCACTTAGTTGTTTTAATTTTAAAAATGTTTTTAGGTCGGACCATTATTTTAATGGTTTTTGTGTTCCTAAACTTCATGTTAATTTTCACGCGTGTGGTGTTTTTATCCCTGTCAGTTGTTCTGACCCACAGGTGTCTCCTGCCACAGAGCCCCTTGTCCACCTGTTTGGTTGAGCCCCTTTGCAAGTGTGTGCTGGCCCTTCCTGTCCCCAGACCCCCCTCACGTGTTGGTCTCCCCCGTGGTGGACGGGCCTCTGTTCTGTGTTCGGCACCACACCCCAATTGTGGTCAGTGGGTAGTGCTGGTGTCCCCTACGCCCCCCTTCCTGCGCGGTGCTTGGAACACCCCCATAGCTCCCTGGCTTGCTTCCGCCTCTTGTGGAACTCCGTCCATGTTAGCCTGTGCGTGCCCTCCTTTCTGATTCGAATACCCTGCCTTCCTTCAACCAACGTTACCTCTCTCTGAGGCATCTGGACACCAGGATGACCTGTCAGGTCACATCAGGAACATTTTATCTTAAATTTTATCTATAGACTTTAACCCAGAGTTCTTTGCTCTGAACATGTGTGTACACGTCTGTTTGGACCCGATTCCCCTTTCTCTCAGGTGTGTGCCTGGGGGCCGGAATTGCTGGTTACGTGAGAGCTCTGTGCTCAGCTTCTCGAGACGCGGCCAGGATGCTTTCTGTTAGTGGCTGCACCGTTCACTCCCCTCCCAGCGGCCTGTGAGGTTTCTGATTTCCCCGCATCCTCACCAACGCTCGTTATTGGCTCTTTTATTTTTAGCTGTCCCAGTGGGTGTGATGTGGTTTTGATTTGCATTTCTCTGATGAGTAATGATGTTGGACATCTTCTCCTGTGCTCCCTGACCATTTGGTTATCTTCTTTGGATAAATGTCTACTCAAGTCCTTAGTCCATTTTTCAATTGGGTTGTCTTTTATTATTGAGTTGTAAGAGGGGTGTGTGTGTGTGTGTGTGTGTGTGTGTGTGTGTGTGTGTGCCTTTTTTTTTTTCTTTTGTATTCTGGGTACACAGGTGTCACCAGACACATGATTTGCAAATACTTTCTCCCATCCTGTGGGTTGTGCTTTTAAAAACTTTCTTGATGTGGCTCTTTGATAATTCTTTTGAAATTCAATTCATCTCAATACCACCTTTCACTGCTCCTAGTGACTCCACTCAGTCACTTTCTGTCATTTAGGGGAGCCTTGGGGGACCTTGCCAGTCTTCCTCTTTACCTTGCAGAGCCCTTATGAGCTCAGTGCACAAGGGCAGCCAGACAGCTTGGCCGCACATCCTCTGCCTCCTGGGCCCAGAGTGCTGCCCTGGGTCTCCTCCCAGAAGAGCTCCGTCTTCCCTCCTAAACTTCACTACCCCTCCCTCTGTTACCACCACCTGCTGCTGGTAGTGTTCTCACGCGCTGACACTCGCTGTTGGGCCTCTGGGGGCCCGCCACTTACCTGCCGGTGTCTCCCTTCCCCCAGGAGCCCGAACCTCCCGGTGGGCCCTCGCCAGCTGGTTGGGCAGCTCCACCTGCCTCGGGCTCCGTGTCCACCTCCTCCCTCGATGGGAGTCGTGGGCGGCGCCGTCCCTGGCTGAGACCACACCTGACCTGACAGTGAAAATGTACAGTCGCGGCTGAGGAAGAACCTAAACAAACGAAAATAAGCACTGTGCTCATGGATTCAAAGACTTACTTAGATTTTACTACTTCCCTATCAGAATCCTAGCAAGCTTGTTTTTTTGTAGAAATTGAAAACTGAGCTTAAAATTCATGTGGAACTGCAGAGGACCTGGAATAAACCACAAGAGTGTTGAGAAGGGACAACAGAGTTGGAGGGCTTCACATCTCCCTGTGAGGCTGTGCTAACCCAGGAGGTATGGTCCTGACACGGGCCGGTTGCTGGGTCAGCAGAGCGCAGTAGAGCCCAGTGGAGCCCTGGACACATGGTCGGAAGGGGGAAGGGCTGGTGTTTTCAGTAACTGGACATCCCTATGCAAAAGTGAAAAGAATATAAAAATCAACTCCAGAGTAAAAATCAACACTAGAGGAAACGTAAGAGGAGATCTTTGTGACCTGGACTGAGGCAAGGATTTCGTAGTGAAGTGCATAAAAAGCAAGTGGCTGAGGGAAAGGAACAGAGTGTGTCTCTGGTAAGGAACCCGTGGCCAGAATTTGTAAAGGACAGCACAGTAAGAAGATACAACCCAGCCAGAAAAGATGGGGGGACGTTTGAACAGGCATTTTCTGGAATGTTCAGTAGGTGCACAGAGGCCCTCCGCGTCATTAGGGAATGGCGGTGGGACCGCCACCGTGGCCACGGCTCTGACAGGTGATTGCTGGGAGCACAGCCAAGTGGCCACCTGGATGTGGCCGGGCAGCTTCTTACAACGTTGAGCCCGCACCTGCCATGTGACCCACGGGACCTCAGACCGACCCCACGGTCAGCTGGTGAATGGTGGGTGGAAGAGTCACACAGGGAGGCCTGGGAGTGGGGAAGGAGCAGACTTCTCTTCACTGAAATGGCAGATGCCAGACACGAAGGAGCTCTCTGAGACTCCTGTGTGAGCCCAGAAAGAGTGGCGCTCGGAGAGGAAGCAGAGGGCAGTCGCTGTCTGGGGCTGGCTGTGAGGGCACGGGGGCCATGGGGCTGTGGAAGGGCTCTCTTTCCAACTGTGTGGCGGCGGCACTGAGGTCTGCCTTCCTCAGAACACAGTGACCTGTCTGCCTGAGGCTGATGGGTTTTATTGCACATAAAATACCTCTATAAAACGGATTTGAAAATCACGGTTCCCGGTGTGAACTGGACTGCAGGTGTCCGCAGGTGACCCTCCCTCCTGAACGTGTCGTACACATGCATTGCTGTCTTCCAGGCTCTCCTGGTTTTACTGCCCCCACTTACAGGCCCTTCGCCCGATGCTGGGGCTGGCCCCGCTGCCCGTTCCCCCGGCCAGGCCCATGGCCATGGCCCTTTTCTGCTCGGTCCAAGGCTGGTCTGTGCTGTGTTCTCATCTGCGGCCCTGCACACCCGCCCCTTTGCTCTCGTGGACCTCGGTTTGTATTTGTGCTCCAGTCTTCCCCACCTCCTCCCAGCTCCCTGTTCCCCCACATGTCTCCTGAAGATGGTCTCTAGTAATGGGTCCAACAGCTTAACCCCGCGCTGAATTTGGGCCGCCACAGTTGGCCTTGGTTCAAGGCTGCTGAGGACACAGTTGACATCCATGAATTAATGAATGGTTTTCACCTCCCGGGGGCATGAAACACTCAACCCTCAGCCCCCCCTGCTCTCCTCACCCTGCAAACCCCTGCCTTGCTTCCTGGACCCCAGCCTGGTTCTGTGTGCCTCATGTGCCGTGTCCCCTCCCTGACTCCTGTTGTGTGTGGGTTCCCGAGGGTCCACCTGCACCGTGCTGTGGCCTCCTGCTTTCTGGCACATGTCGATGACTATCCAGTGGACCCAGTGTCCAGCGAGACCCCTTCCCCGACTGCAGCGTGTGTCTCACCCCCACCCACCAGGGCATCTCTGTGTGCACACCAGATGTGGCACTCCAGCTTGTCTGTGTGGGTTTATCCTGTTTGTTAGAGAGTGATACCAACTGGCCCTGTGATGTCCAGGGTAGAGTTTGGCGGGTGTCTCTGATTCTTGCCCCCTCCTGCATCTGGTCTGACTCTTCCTGACCCGCCCTGCCCTTCCTGACCGCCTCTGGTGGCACTGCTCAGCTGTGTGTGGAGCCCTGGACCCTTAGGCCCCCACTTCCCCACATCTGACATAGCCTGACCTCATACCTCTCCTGTGCCTGGTCTTTCCGTGGCTCCCTTCGTCAGTAGCATGGATTTGGGTTTCATGGGTCTGTTGAAGAAAAAGGATGGGTGGGGGGAGGGCTACTGTAGTGTTGCCTGTTCTTAATTAACCATTTCAGTAGGAATATCAGAAGGAAAAGAAGCTCGCCACCTGCCATTGCTTCATAGAAAAGACATCTCAACCTTAGAAGAGGTGTCACTTAGAAGGTTGGAGACCAGGGTGTGGTCTGCCTTGGGGCCGTGGCCGCGCCGCTCACTGGGTGCTTCCGCGAGTGCCTTGGTGGACCCCTCTGTCCTGTTGGGACATCCAGAGTGCACCACACGGCGGTGGCGTGAGGGTGAAATGCAGTGATGCTTGTCTGCGGGGTTCTCTGAGGGACCTCCTGGAGCCTGGCCAGCAGGTGTCTCCTTGTGAGCCTCTGACGTCAGGGCGTTGAGACGCTGCTCCGTATGTACCGTCCTCACACTTTGCAGCTTTCCTAATGGTGATGGAGGGGTCAGGTTCTGCTTCAGCAGAGCCGTTAGTGAAACTGGTGCCTTCCTCTCACCTGTCTTCCAGCGTGCGGCCAGGAGGTCGTGTGGGAGCCGTAGTACCAAGCCCCAGAATCATGGTTTTGTGGTGTGTTTATTCAGTTAGTGTGCGAGTCTGTGGGAATTGACATGGCTCTGAGAGCTCAAGCCAGATGCTGTGCAACGACCGGCCTGAGGGGGACCGAGTAGCCATGACAGTCACCCTGTCCTGGCAGGTGATGTAACAGTGATGTGCGTTCCAGTTTGCTTATGGCTTCATGTTGAGCAGTTAGCTGGATGAGAGGATAAAGAATTGAACATCCGTGCACTTGCAGAAACATACATGATGGATGGATAGCATTTCTGCAAAGTTTGGACACAAGCTGAGAGAGATCTTCATGAAGGGTTTTTTTGTTCCTGTTTTTTTTACTTCGTCAAAATTTATTTTAGACTAACCAAAATGGTAGCACTGTACCTGTGTAAATACTTGATGTAAAACTTCTTGAAAATGTTGATGTTATTACCTAATCCCTAACAGCACGCTATAAGATTTTCAAAAGCAAAATAAAATACTAGTGAACCTTGACATAATTATGATGACATAATTATTAGCAGAATAAAAATACAACTACAGCATTTTCCAAACAAAACAAAGACACGAATCTGTTGTAATTTGCATATTTTTACCTTTGCTTCACTTTCAAGTATTTGGATTTCTAACATTTATATTTTCTAAGTATCTTTATAAAAAAATATTTTAAGTCACAAACTGTATTGTTTACCATAAACTAATGTGCTACAAAGTCAAACGTCCAGCTACATGCACCCGTCTCCCCATCTGGTGTCCACTCTAGACGACATTTTCAAATGTGCTTTATAAATATTTTCTCTGAAGTCAGCTGTGCAGCCCTTTGTGCAGGTGGGGACAGCGGTGGGTGATGAGGTATCCCCTGTGGTGACCTCCTGGGGGCTGCACACCCACACGCTTGTTGCTGTGGGTGCTCCGCGAATGTCTTCTTGTTTCCACGAACATCTGAGATTTCAGATTCCCATCACTATAAACAAAGACTTCAGTGGTCCCGGATCATCTATTCTGTATGAAGGAAACAGGATAAAGATTACTTTAAAAAAGTTTTTTAATGTTAATTTTTGAGAGAGAGAGAGAGAGAGAGAGAAAGAGAGAGAGAGAGAGAAAGATGGCGTGAGCAGGGGAGGAGCAGAGAGAGAGGGAGACACAGAATCCGAAGCGGGCTCCAGGCTTCGAGCTGTCAGCATAGAGCCTGATGCAGGGCTCGAACTCACGAACCGTGAGATCGTGACCTGAGCCGAAGTGGGACACTTAACTGACTGTTAAGTGCCCCATGTAAAGATTATTTAACCAACAGGTGAAACTTCACTGTTGGCTCTGTTGCCCGGGCCTGGAATACCGCATATCCTGGGGTTCAACTGCATGTGTGCACGCATCTGTGATGCGGTGTAATTGGCTCTTGACTAGTTCCCAGGGTGTGTGCGGGGGTACATTTTCCTATTAAGAAGCTGGTGTACGTGAACCTGCTCAGCGAAATCGTATATCAGAATGCTGATGCTCGTTTCCTGAAGATGCGGCAAAGATGCACGTGCCGCACCGCTCACGGAGCAACGGGCGTGGGGCGGTGGGAACACATTTGGGCTCTTGTCAGCATGCTGGCGTGAGGTGCAAAGACAAGAGCTGAAGTGAAGAAAAATTCTCAGAATATTCGTTCTCTAAAAAGGAGAAAAAAGTTATCCAACACAAAAATATAATCCGTGGATTTGGGAACACCCATTTTCTTTGTTTAAAAAAGCAAGCAAAAAACGTGAATGGGATTGAAACCTCTGAGGAGCAGGGCAGGATGTGTACAGAAATGGAGCATGGGCCAGTGCCTTGACCTCGTGAGAGAAACGACTGATTGTACAGCTAGCTTCCCCTTGTCTTTGCGGCTGTGACACCACGCGGGATGCCCCGCGTCTACACAAGGTGGCCGAAGCCTTAGCCCACAGCACACTCACCTGCCAGTGTGCTGTCTGTCACCTCTGGAAGGGAGTTGCTGTTTCAGTGGAAACATTTCATTCCATCATGTGAAAGTCAAGGCCCTGTCAAATGATCCTTTCTGGTGGCACATTTCAGAAAGTGTTAGAGGAGGCTTTAGCGTAATCAGCATCCATCTGGGAGAGAGTCTTGGATTTTAGTGGAATCCTTTGCAGCTGTGACATAATGGGTTTAATTTAACATTTGAAATGTCATGTGGTAACTGCATTGTGTCATTTATTGTTATTTTTTGATGTTTTATTTATTTTGAGAGAGACCACAAGCGGGGTAGGGCTGACAGAGAGAGGGAGGGAGAGAATCCCAAGCAGGCTCCATTCAATCTCCTGAACTGTGGGGCTCGATCTCACCAACTGCAAAATCATGACCTGAGCCGAAGTCAGGAGTTGGATGCTTAACCGACTGAGCCACCCAGACGCCCCTGCTTTGTGCCTTGAAGTGAATTTGTGGAAAAATGTTTGATTTTTTGAAACGTAACCGAAATGACATGACAGACATACGTAAGTAGTGAGGCACTAGAACATGGCGGCTTAAAGTTGATCTGTAGTGGGACCCTCGTTATTTCCTTTTTTAGGAATGGGAAGAGATTGTTTTCTTGCGGTGCCAGATGCTAACTCAGGTTGGGGCCCTTGAATAATTAGTACCATAGGGAGGGGAATCGGGGCCCTAAAGAGTCGGAGCCCATTGCTGCCTGTGATGGCCGCTGCTTGCTGCACTGAGAGGCGTGTGGTGAGGGCTTCCGTGGACTTGGTTGTGTCCCTGCACAGTGGGTGTGTTCTGTGCTGACACCACTGGATTCAGAGCAGCCCCAGCAGGGGCACGGGCCTGTGGGCATGTGAACGAGCTGCCTTCCTGAGCGCCTTCCACACCCTCCACCTGTCCTGACCCACGGGAGAGAGCAGCACAGTAGGAAACGGGCCGGTGGGGGAAAGATGAGGCTCCGTGTAGGCGGCCTCGGCTGAGGGAATTTGTGTGGAGGTGACTGCCAGCTCCCACCAAGCAGTGCCCGCTTACCACTGGTTGTCCTGTCTGGAAGCAGGGAGCCGCTCTGGGAGGTCTTTTCTAGCTCCAAATTTTTGTTCCTTTGCTTGCAAAGCAAGTAACTGACAATCACTGAAATTACTACAAAGTGCTGTAAAAAAGTGTATAATCATGAACGTTTGCTTTTTTAAAAAGTATTTATTTATATTGAGAAGTGGGGGAGGGGCAGAGAGCAAGGGAGACAGAGAATCCCAAGCAGGCTCTGCACAGAGCCCAACGTGGGGCTCCAACTCACAAACTCTGAGATCATGACCTGAAACCAAAATCAAGAGTTGGATGCTTAACCAACAGTCACCCGATTGCACCGATGTTTGCTTTTCATTTATTTATTTTAAAATTATTATTACTTTTAATTTTCTTAATTTTTTTTTTTGAGAGAGAGAGAGAGAGAGAGAGAGAGAGTGTGAGTATGAGCAGGGGAGGGGCAGAGAGAAAGGGAGAGAGAAAGAATCCCAAGCAGGTTCCGTGCTGCCAGCACAGAGCCCAGCGTGGGGCTTGAATCCACAAATCATGAGATCATGACCCGAGCCGAAACCAAGAATGCTGTGCTTAACCAACTGAGCCACCCAGGGGCCCCTGCTTTTTAATTAAACAGAATTTGCTTTCTATCCTTGGACACAGAAAGTACACGTTTCCAACTTTAATTTAGGTATACTATTGCATTTTATTTAACTTTTGTCTTTTTTCCTAATGTTAAGCTTTGGGCTAAAGTTAAAGTACAACTGCTGAAAGAAAAGAAAAAAGGAGGGGCGGCTGGGTGGCTCAGTCAGTTAAGCATCCAACTTCGGCTCAGGTCATGATCTCACGGTCTGCTGACAGCTTGGCGCCTGGAGCCTCCTTCGGATTCTATCTCCCACTCTCTCTGCCCCTCCCCCACTTGCGTGCATGCATGCACTCTCTCTTTCTCTCTCTCTCTCTCTCTCTTTCAAAAATAAATAAACATTAAGAGAAAAAACAAAGGAGAAGTGGGACTCTCATTAAAATATTTTGAAGCCCAGGGGCACCTGGGTGGCTCAGTTAAGCATCCGACTTCAGCTCAGGTCATGATCTCGCCATCCGGGAGTTTGAGCCCTATGTCAGACTCTGTGCTGACAGCTCAGAGCCTGGAGCCTGCCTCCAGTTCTGTGTCTCCCTCTCTCTCTCTGCCCTTCCCCCGCTCACTCTCTGTCTCTCAAAAATGAATAAACATTAAAACAAACTTTTAAAAAATATTTTGAAGCTTGTCGCCAAGGAGCAAACATTTCATTTGTGTGGTTTGAGTGTTAATTTTGATTTAAGATTGACAGTGACATCTTGCTCTAACTCTCCTGTAGTTGCTGCACTGATGGGGGAGCCGCATGCTCTTCTAGAGCATCTTTGGGAAGATTAGCCATGTAAGATGATGGTCAGCAAGTCCTGATGCATTTTTTTACCAGCTGAGCGTCTGCAGAGATCCCTTTGTGCATGTGGCATGTATAGATCTAGAGAGCTGGGAGCCATATTTGGGGTGGCCAGGATCTTCAGGGACTTTTTTCTTTCTCCATTGGGTTGGTTCTCTTAGCACTCAGTTCTCCAGCCTGTGGGAACATGTGATTTCTCCCATATGTGTCACGGCAAGGTTTTTTTCCCTTCGTTTTCTTCTTCTTCTTTTTTAATGTTTTTTTGAGAGAGAGAGAGAGAGAGAGAGAGAGAGAGCGAGCAAGCATGCACCAGAGCCAGGGAAGGGCGGAGAGGGGGAAAGAGAGCATTCCAAGCAGGCTCCATGCTGTCAGCTCAGGGCCCGACGTGGGGATTGAACCTACAAACCATGAGACCATGATCTGAGCTGAAATCAAGAATTGGGCACTCAACTGACTGAGCCACCCAGGTGCCCCAACGCAATGGCAAGGATTTTAAGGAAAGTACAAATTAAACATTGTCAAGAAGAGTGTTAGAAGTTTAATGAATGGGATGTTTGCAAATATATCCATATTTAAATGTAGCAGGAACCTTGCTACTAAAAGGAATTCAGTGGTAAATCCTTTTGAGAATTCTATAATCTCTCATTCAATGTTCTGAGGTTATAACAGTTCCGTCTGAGTTTTAGAAATTATTTTGTGTGCTCTTTCTTCCCGAATTAAAGCTTCTGGTGTGCACTGAGTCCCCCCTTGTGTGCCCTGAGCCGAGCGCACATCATGCCATCCCCTGGGCCTGGCCGGGGCTGCTGGAGTGAGGGCATCCGGGTTGTGGGGACTTCCTTGCCCCTCAGGCAGCCTTGGGGGCGGGCGCAGACCAGGGATGGTCCACAGGAGCAACAGTGACAGATGGTCCCCTTCACTGAGGCGGGATAGATGGTGTGCACCGAGGAGAGTTGGCCTGTGCTGCCCAAGTGCTCCTCCCCCAAGTGGGGCTAGCCCTTTTCATATTTTGTCCACTTTTGTATCACATTCGTTCTGTTCTCACCGTGTCGTCATTGGTCTGTTCTGTATGTAACATCCTCACACTACAGCCAGCTTGCCATTGTGGTCTGATCGTAGGGTCTCAGGGTGCTGGGTCGCACCTGCTCAGCCAGGCCCATGCTGCACAGCTGTCCCTGTTTCCGTGTGCGTTCACCGAGGGGAAGATGTTCCGTGAGGACAGCGTGGGGCTTCTCTTCTGACTCTTTTCTCCTGGGCTGCCACCAGCTGGCCCTGCTCCTGCCCCGCCGGGGGACCATACACCCCGCAAGTGGGAGAGCAGACGGGACTTGTGTTCCTCCCAGACTGGCTGGGATGTGCTGTTTCTGGGGTTCGTCCCCGTGGAGCATGTGCGAGCCAGTGGGCTTTCATTTTCATGGGGTGCTGGGTGTCTAGGACTGAGCATGTGATCTATGTGCACAGATGTGTGCGTGGCTCTCTGCAGGCCTCCTGCTGGGATGTGCCTTCACGAGCACTAACGACCGGCACACTGGGGCCTGAGAACGTGACTCGGACGTGGCAACCAGTGCTTCCAGAAAACCTGTTGCTTGTGTAAAATGAGAGTGATTGTTGTGTGTGCATCTTGAAAATTTTCTTGATGACTTAAAAGTGTAAATGGTTTTCTGGTGGGTCTTCCATGTCATGTGCTCAGGCTCAGGTTTTCTGATTTTCTTCTTTTGTGTGTATGTGTGTTGTGTCTTAAAACAACTCAGATTTGTTATCTTATGGTGCTGAAGGTCAGAGGTTCACAATCAGTCTCACTGGGCTCAATCAAGGTGTCAGCAGGCCACACTCCTTCTGGAAACTCTGGAAGGGTGTTTCCTGCCTCTTCTAGCATCTGGAGCCACCACACTCCATGGCTCATGGCCCTTCCTCACTTCTTACCTCTGAGGCCAGCTGCCCTGCTTCCCGTGCACCCTAGAGGACTGTGGTGACGCTGGGCTTGCCTGGACAGTCCCACGCTGGTGGGCAGGAGTGGACAGCTCTGGAGGCACAGGGTCTTTAGGGGCCTTTGTGGTCTTTGTGGCTACCTATAGGAAATCAAGGTTATTTCATGCTGTCGTTCGAGTTTTTTTTAATTGCCAGAAACATAGTTAGTACCTGATTCATCTTTATTTCTCAGAGAAGAGCATTACTGTAGTTATAGCTGAAATTGAATGTTTTTTCATAGTTTTTTAGTTTTCACGAAAGAGTCTAAAGCCTTTTTTTTTATTCTGTTTACTTTTTGTAGAATCTGCTATTCTTGGATAATATAATATTCCGACACTTATTCCGTGTGTCTTTACCAGACACGGCCCTCAGCATTGGCAGTCAGGGACACCGTTTCCCTCCCGTTCAGAGCCGACTTGCCTTTCTGTGGTGCTCTGGCACCTGGGCTGTGATCACCCAGCACTGCCTCCTTTTGGCTGTGCAGGAAGAACGGAAGTGTCCGTAGCCCAGCCTCTCACGACATGTTCACTATGGTGGGGCACAGGGTTCTGGGCTCGGAGTTGATGGGAGCCTGGCTGCAGACATGTCGGAGGTAACACATGGCTGCCAGGCTCCGTGTGGCCTTGCTGGGTGGAAGTGGCTGGCTTGTAGTTAATAGTTCCCGCACCAGTCTTCGGGCCGAGACTCACAGCAGGGTAATGAGGGGCTGTGTAAGGAAGTGCTGCCTGCAGCTTCCGGGCCCTGCATGCGGGATTCGTGTGCTGACCCGTGTGCTTGTTTCCCAGGTCCGGGCTCACCAGCTAGTCCTGCCGCCCTGTGATGTGGTAATCAAGGCTGTGGCCGACTACGTCCGCAACATCCAGGACCCCTCAGACTTGGATGCCGTAGCTAAAGATGTGTTCCAGCATTCTCAGGTACGGGCTTGGGAGGACGCCTGTGAGGTCTGCTGCTCCCAGATTCTTTACCATGATCAGGACCTTTCTCCTAAGAAAACAGACCTGTCACGTGGGCTGAGTAGAAGTGTGGACATGACTTGTCCATCCTTTCGGGCGATGGTCAGGGATTTCTTCCACCTTTTTCTGGAAAGGAATGTGAGTGGGTCAGGGTAAATAGAAGATGTGAGGTTGGTGTGAACTCCCTGCCTCTCTGGAAAGGTGAAACCACTGCCCCATTTGCGGGAGATGGGAAGGAAACCCTCTCCCGGCAGCAGGGGAAGCCCGGGACCCGCGGGCTGCGTTGCAGACCCGGCTCTCCTGACTGCGTGCCAGGAGTCAGTCTGAGTAGCGTTTGATTTATTGATTTTCCAGGAAGATTTTAACATTATTCTAATCTGTTAGTAACTTGAAAGCTGCAGGTTATGACACATGTGCTGAATTGTGAAAGTATGTTCGTGCACATGACCAGTGGCATGTGATTTACAAAGGTTTTCCTACGTTTATTTCAGTCTAGAACAGATGACAAAGTTATTCGATTTAAGAGAGCAATTGGATATTACTCAGCGACTAGTAAGCCTATGGCATTTCACCCACCACATTACTTAGGTAAGTAAATCAAAGCCTCTGTGAGGGTTGCTGACATGCAGTCATCGAAGAGATTTAAATGTTGGCCCAGTAGTCTTGGAGGTTTCTTCATGTGAAGTGAGGCATCCACAGTTACAGGGACGCATAGAGCCGAGCCCCCTGGGAAGACTCCGTAGGAGCCCCTGCAAGGATTGAGGAGCAGGAGAAACGGACCTGGGAGTAGGGGTGGGCTGGGGGGTGTCCAGGCGTGCTCTGCGGGGATGCCCTCTGGGCCACTTCAGCAAAGTGGATGGCTGTTTTCTGTTTTGTTGCCTAGGTTTTTTTGTGTTTTTGTGAAAGACCAAATTTGACTCAGATTTGAAATCAGGCAATAAAAATAATTATAAGCCATTTGCCTGAGCCTGCTTGGGAGTAATGTGTCATGGGAGGCTATGAAGCCGAGTGGACGTGCCGGACTCCTTCCTGAGTCCAATGGCCTTTCTCTGGGCCCAGAGCCATGGAGGTCTGAGAGATTGTGCTGTTTGTCTCCAGTTCCTGGGGTGGTTAGCAAGCTCCACTGTTTACTGGTTTTAAAAGATTAATCCCAGAGTCAGAATGTCCCAGATAATTGTTCTTTATGTGGTACATTTGTTGGCTTGCTTAGGCATAGCGCTGCAGCAGTGTGCATGGGGGGCCCATAGGTCACAGGTGAGTGCTGGCTGCTGGTGGCAGTCTCTAGGGTGCCGAGTGGCTGAGGAGGGCCGGGTGGCATTGGCTCTTCTGCTGGCCTGTCTGCTGTGACCCACGTAGGGCGGGGCTTGTCTTCCTGTGCCTGGGACATTGCAGTTTCTGAGTGTCACTGTCCAAGGCCATCAGCTACCAGCCATTGTGTCTCAGCACCTTGCTTTAACTCTCTGTGCACCGGCTCCTGCCCCTCCCCTAGCAGTGTCGGGTCGGGGGCAGCCAGGGCCCCACCGGCCACCTTTACCCTCCTGCTCCTGTAGGAAGGTATTTGACCGAGTGATTTAATCCAGGAAGAGCTGTTGAACCAGGACAGTGAGAGGACCGTGGTTTGGGGTCACTCTGCTGGACAGAGGGTGACATGGTGGGGCAAGGTCACATGGGGCCGTGGACACCGCTGGGACAGGTGACAGGCAGGGTCTGACGCCAGGGGCGAACATTCTGACCCCACGGCCTCTGGCCTCAGGCTTCCTGGTTACGGAGATGGCTGCCTGGATGCATGTTAACATGGAAGATATACATGACATGCTCTGTGACACTGTCCTCGTTCTCAGGGGGAGGGGATCTAGAGAAGACAAGGAGCGGTCTGCAGCCACAGAGCTGAGGAGGAGCTCGCAGAAGGGTGTCCTTGCCCCTTGTGTGTCTGCCCTGACGCCTGGTCCTCCTGTGGCATGGTAGTCGAAATGGTCGCTGCGGTGCACCTGGGACTAGAACGTTGATTCAGGAGGGGGAGGCAGGACGGAGAAAAAGGTACTAGTTGGTGCTGGTCTGAGCTGCTAACAGGGTTGGCAGTGTGCAGAAAGACAGGATGGGCTTTAAATTAGCTTTTAAGTTTGTGCTGCTGAAAAACTTGTAGGGTCATATGAAGTGCTTTCATGTTCTTAAGTCATCAGGCAGCACGTGAGGTAAGCATTTTATGGATGAAGGTGACACTCCCGGAATTTAGTTTCACTTCCTCTCAGTAGGTTTTGGAGAGCGGTGGTGGACTGGTGAAGAATTTGAGTGTTTGGGGCGATATTTTCCAGCAGGTCAGTGTGGGCAGTAACCAGCCGTATAAGCCTTCTCTGCAGCGTCTCCTGGTGCTTCTGACTGTGGCAGAGACCTCAGCCACGGGGCAGGGGTTTGGGGCAACGGAGAGTGTGGGGTGGCAGGAGTGTGGCCTGAAGTGTGTGGTGACTCAGGACAGAAGTCAAGGGAAGACTGGGCAAGGAAGGTGCATTTCAAGTTTCATACACAATTTGGAGCCAGCAGAAACCGAGTCATGCGAAATTGCCTCTGTTGTTTTTTTTTCCTGACAAATGTAAAGAAACAGTAATGTGAAGATAGTGCCTTTTGCCTGTTAAGTGCTGTTAGGTTCCCGCTATGGCACTGAGCAGGGAATGGAGAGCCTAGAAGGAGCAACTTGGAACTGGGGAGAGGCTTTCTCTGCAACTCAAGGTAGAACCCAACACATATTTTCCATAAAAATGTTTTTGTAAGCAGTAGACAGATCCGAAATGGTCTTTTTTGACCTTGGCCCGTTACATTATTGTCTAGGAAGACACATTCAGAATTTTCAACAACCACTGTTGGAAGCTAACTTTCTCATTCATTAGAACCTGTCTGTATTAATCATTTTAGAAACAGGAATATGTATAGCTTTATAGATCTTTTAAGCATCATGCTAGCCCTTGGAGGCTGTTGGGAGTGAAGATGGGGAGAGTTGGCTCTAACCAGAGCTTTCTCAACCTGGTTGGAATCGAGGTTCTACCCCAGAACTGCGATATCCGGGTCTTCACTGGGCCTCAGGAACCTGTGTCTTCCGAAGGAAAACCTCCCCAAGTCTGGCCCAGGTCAGGTGGACCAGCGCTGGGCAGGGCTGCCGGGTTCAGGCATCTTCTTTTGAGCCCTGGTCCTCTGCAGCATCGAGGAAGCCTCTGCTCTCCACACAGGGGCCGAGGGTGTGGAGTTTACAGGGGGAGATGCACACTCACCTGCCCCGTTGCCCCACGGGGCTGGGAGGCCTGGTTTGCACAGTGTGTGGTCCTTTTCAGGGTGAAAGATGGATCCAGTCCATACTGTCACTGTAGAGTGGGCCCCCAGAAACTATCTGTTCTTAGGTGGGTTTTTAAAATCAGTTACAGGTGAAATTAGTATTTATTTTGTGGGAATTTATTTGTCAGAAACACGGTATTGGGACCGGGGACCTAGAGATGGTTATGTTTTGTGCTTTCCGCCCCAGCACACGGTGCCTGCCACGTCCACCAGAGTCCCCAGTCTGAATGTAGGCGCACGTAAGACATGTCAGAATGGAGTTGGCAGCAGCGTGTGTGGTTCCTGGATGAACCATACTCCTTAGACCCTGGCTGTGCTTCAGAATCATTGCTGGAATTTTTGAAAAAAAAAAAAAAAAACGACAGAGCTGCTAGAGGCCCACCCACCTCAGGTCTGTGAATGGAGATGTTGTAGGCTCTAGCGATCCTGGTGTGTTTGTTCAGAGCTATGTGAGTGAAACCGAGGCCCAGTAAGTCTGAAGATACATGTGTGTTGTCTTCCTGGCCTCCCCCGTGAAACGTCGATGAGCTCCTGCTGCACATTCTTCAGAACCGCCGAGGTCTGGAGCACCGACAGCACCACGTGCTGGTGAGGAGGCAGCGCGGCAGGAGCGCCCGGTCACAGCTGCCAGGAACGCAGACCGGCCACCGTGGACGACCACGTGATGGTTTCTTGGGAAACTGCTCATCCTCTTACCATAAGGTTCCAGCAGTCACGCTCTTTGGTATTTACCCAGAGGAATTAAAAGCTTATGTCCACACAAAACCCCGCACACGATGTATACAGCAGCTGCACTCACAATGCCATGACTTGGAAGTAGCCGAGGTGTCCTTCAGCAGGTCAACGAGTAAATAAATGGTAGGCCCTCCAGGCAATGGAATGTTCTTCAGTGCAAAAGAAAACGGGTTATCAAGTCATAGAGAGACGTGGGTGAACCTTGATTGCATTCACGAAGTGAAAGAAGCTGATCTGAAAAGGATTCCACCTGTGTGACATTCTGGAAAAGGCAGAACTGTGGAGACAGTAAAAAGTCCATGGAGGGATGAACAGGGGGATGATAGGATTTTAGGGCAGTGAGACTATCGTGTGTGACATTGTAGGGGTGGATGCATGTCCGTGTACGTTTGTCCAGCCCATAGAATGAACACGTAGAGGGAACCCTAACGTAAAATATGGGCTCTAGTTAGTAAGCACGATGTGTCAAAATGGGGTCATCCGCGATGACTGCTGTGTCACACTGACTAGCAAGGTGTATGGTGTGTTTCTTCCCTGAGTTTTCCTTACGCTTAAAGCTGCTAAAAAAATAATGTCTTTTAATTGAGAAAAATCTCCTTGATACATCCGGCCCATGCCAGCACTTGCCGGGTGCTGGGCAGCGTGGCCGCGCAGGCATGCGGTCCGGGCCCTTCCTTGCACATGAGTGAGATGCGGCTCCCATGGCGTGTGAGCAGGTGGTTCAGACTGAACTGATGCTGATGAAGTCAGGCCCTGTTCTGCTTGTGGAACTAGTGTTTGAGCTGAGGTTTGAAAGTAGAGTGGGAGTTGAGCATGGTGATAATGGGGAGGAAGTCTCTTCCCTCAGGGGAGACGGAGGAGATGCGTGTGCGCCGGCCCTGAGGTGGTGTGCAAGGAGCCCGGGTGGCGGCGAGGGGAGGAGACGGCAGGGGCAGGGGTGCAGTTGGGTCCCAGCATGGCCCAGGCTTTAGACTTACCGTAGGGGCCGTGAAAGAGGGAACGGGTTGTTACAAGTTGCTTTGTAACTGTCACACACCCGTGTGTGTGGGTGCAGTCAAAACCAACTTCAGGGGAATGTTCCCGACAGCCCCTCCCCATCTCCCCATCAGGTTCCCTGCCCACCAGCTCTCCTAATTTTGTATCAGTGGTTCCCTTTGCTTTATGTGTGTACCCCGAGTGCTAAGTGGAGACGTGGAAGAAGGCAGGCTTCCCTGGGGGGCTCCGTGGATGGAGTGGCCCGGGTCAGGGAGCACAGGTGGAGCCAGGAGTAAGGTCGGCTCGTAGGAGATGGGAGCAGTGTGGCAGGAACTTGTGTGGTCGGAGGTGAGGAGGAGGCTCCCGGGGCTCCCCCAGGTGTGTGTGGCCCTCAGCAAGGTGCAGGGAATTGGAGGAGAAACCGGCTGCTACCACCCTGAGGGGCGTGGAAGAGGGTGGGGTAGGCGGCGGGAGCGGCCCACCCCCCAGGCCTAGTGAAGGGTAGGGCTCGGAATGGGAGCGGATCGAGCGGGCTTGCACTGTCAGAAGTGGGGGTCTCGTGGCACCTGGTGCACGCGTGGGGGCTGCGGCAGGGAAGTCGGGGATCTCAGAGGGCTTCGCAAGTCACCGGCCCCAGAGCCTACAGGCCAGGGGAGCCTGCCGGAGCAGGACTGTGCCGGCCTGTCAGAGGCGGTCTCCCGGGGCTGTGCCGGGACGGGAGCTGCCACCAGGAAGCCGAGACCTCTGGGTGCCCACGTCCTTGCTGGCCTCCTTCCAGCAGACCGGCCGCAGGCTGTTGATGGCCGGTGATGGGTCTGCAGGAGAGCATACCTGCCTGCTGTCTCACCTGGGAGGAGGGGGACTTGCTGTTGGCGTCTGGGGGCCGGGGCTCGAGAAGGTGCGTGTGCAAATGTGAGGGAGACGAGGGCTGGTCGGTGACGTCATCAAACTGTCCCATCAAGTGGCGCTGGGCTTTCTGTGTTAACAGTCTCTTTGTAAATACAGCTCTACCTCCACACAACATACCTCCCAACACGTCGGGGCAGGGTCAGCAGATGTCACCCCAGAAACGGAGACACTGTGAGTAAAAGGATGTGGTCCCCACAGGACTTCAGCTGATAAGACAGGTCCGTCTCTAGGAAAGCAGGGTCGCCCAGGCATGACCACACAGATGCAACGGTCACGCGACCTGCTGGGAGCAGAGAGTGATGGCATCTTCACCTGCGCCAGTGGAGCGAGTGTGAGTGAGGAGCCCACGCTGCCCCGTTCTGTCCTGTCCGATGCCACCTTGGCTGGCCTGCCACTGGGCTCACCCCTGGGCCTCGGGGCCATGCGGACGGCCCTACACGCTATACACGACCTGCCTGCTGCCAGTTGGCGGTGCGTGGCTCAGGCCCATCGCCCCAGTCACCATATGGAGGTCTGCCTTGGTCCCGCGGGGCAGGTGCTGCGCCGTCCTGGCTGCTGCCTGTGCGTGTCCCCTGGAGCACTTCCAGCGTTGTGCTATCGTAACGATCACTTTTTAGCATCCCCAGATGTTGCACACTGTACTGTTGCTCTACTTTACTAGTAAGTTTTTGAAATTTGGCATTTAAAAAAAATTTACGTGATAGTCATATAGTTCTTACTAAAGCCACCATTCCTGTGGTTTTTGCTTAAGCTTTTTTGTTACGGAAAGACTTTCTTTAAATGTGACAGTAATACAGAGGGCAGCGTCATGAGCAGCTGTGTGCCCACTGAACGGCTTGAACAGATGATAAAGTTTGTTTCACATCTTTCTTTAAAGAAATACATTATTAGGCTTTTCTGGAAGTCACATCTATCTACCTCAAGCAGGTTTTTGTATTTTCCTGCCTCATTCATATGGAGTAACAAATGGTGGTGTTAATCTGTGATTAAATGCCGTATTGTACGTGTCATTCTGCCCTTGCTATTTTTGGCGGTGTGTCCATGTTCATCTCTTTCTGTTTTTATCTTTTAAAAGCCGATGGGCATGGTATTAACGTCAAGCCCCCAGGGGTCTGACAGCGTATTCTGCCGCAGAGAACCGTGGTGTCTCGTGTGGAACAGAAGGTCTGCTTACTCTTCCTCCCTTTCGAGTCTTGAGCATCGTCCTCAGACTCACAGTCTTTTCCCAGGACCTTTCATTCAGATTTTTGTGAGTTTATTTTAGTCCATGTGCTATGAAGTGATACAGGCCATCTGGTCTCATGTCTTTTTGAAAGGTCATTTTTTAAAAAAACCTGAAAACCAGTCATTTTTTAGGAACAGAAACCGCATCTGCCTTTAGCAGCCACTTGGCAAGGTGTCTTTGGGAGGTGGACCCGCTCTCCGTGGGGTCTCCTGGTGGCTTTTCAGGGTGCGGTGACAGGAGGGCACGGCCTGTCCAGTCCCCAGTGGACAGAGACTGGCTTGTTCTGTCGGGCTCACACAGCCACGTGGATGGTGTGCCTTCCTGCCCCCGTCTCCATCGGCCCACATGCACGGCGTTCTTTGCTGCGGGGCGCTGCCATTCCCGCTCAGAGGGAGAGGGTCAGGGGCTAGACAGATTTGGATATGACTCAGGACACGTCCATCACTCGTGAGACCCCTGCTCTTGAAGACTCGGGCACCGTGTGAGCTTTGGCAATGCTGCACCCCGTGAGGTCCACGTGTGCTGCCCAGACTCGGCAGTGGTGGAGGTGCTGGGTGAGCACCCCGCTGGCTCCTGGCCCTGGGAGCTCTGTGCCCACAGTGCCGTGGTCAGGAAGGCAGCCCTCATCCTGGGGAACCGCTCGCGTTCCTGGAGTTTGGGGCTCCTGCTGGCCCGAGTGGCTTCCCCGGGGTCCCTGGTTCTTTCGGGTGCCCGCTTGCTTTTATTAGCAGAGCTGTGTGGAGCCTTCTTCTCTCCGGGTGACAGCCTCTGGCTCCCCTCGGGAAGGCCTTGCCTGGTGTCAGCTGCCCCAGCCGCCCTGAGCTCTGGGAGCTGGTGCTTCTGGAAACTGACAGCGTTCAGCCCCTCCCGCCTCTGCCTTCATGCCGGTCTTTGGCCCGTGGGGCCTGCCTTCCAGAGGTTACTCATCTGGAAGAGGATGGAAATAAGTTACACAAAATTCTCCTTCATGTGGCTTTATGTCTTAACTTCTGTAGAATATCACTATTGAGTAAATACATCCCTTTGAATACAGTTAATGGCGTTGGGAAATTTGACTTTTTTTGTAGGTCTTGAAACCTAGTATTGGTGATAGGGAACATATTGACTTACTCTTTGAATCTGAATTTTCAAATCTGTGTTTTTTATGCCACACCTGAAAATCGTGCATCGCGCTCATCGGCATTAGAGAATTTAAAAATTCGTTACTTTGTCACTCTTGTTGGTTTTGGCTAGCGTGGCTTCTCTGTGGTAACGTGCCTGGTGGTCAAGTCCGTGCTGGCTGGCTGGGCTAGCTGGTTCCCGGCAGAGCCTCCCGGTCGACACCGTTCCTTCCAAGATGTGTGTGGTCTTTAGAGGCCGCTGGGGGGCGGGGGGCGGGGGGGGTGTTGCTGGCGGCATGTCATCCCGGGTGGCTCCGCTGTCCGGCCGCCGTGTGTGTTTTCCTCATCGTTCGCAAAGAAGTCTCTAAACATTGTTTTCATCATGAGAACATTTTTCATACGGCGACTAAATGCCTTTTTCACGTGCCTCTCTCAGTCTGTGTAGTCTGCTAACAACAGCTTCTCTTGATAGAGCGTCTGTGACAGGAGAACAAGGACCCCCATGTGTAGCCGGGGTCAGTCCTGAGAGGCGTCCTTGTCACGCAGCACAGTGCTCCGCTTAGTGGTGCGAGGGCACTGAGAACCAGAACTGGTGCACAGGGAGGCATGGCCTGGCTTATCGGGCAGTTCTCCAGCCTTCAGAGAAGTGTAGACAGGTTAATTCACTTATTAGACTGGGTTCTGAGAGATTAGTAGCTCACTTTGCAGGTTCTCAAAGGTTTATTGGCAGTCAGTGACTTCAGTATGATTTTAGAAAACGTTCTTTCTTTGGAAATCTTTGTTCTTAAGTTATGGTTTGTTTTTAGGGAAAGTCTGTGCTTTTCAGGAAGTTTGTAGCGCATGATGGTCAAAATTTTAGGGAAACAAAAGGGTCCCCTTCCCTTGAATGCTGCTGTGTATTGGCATGGCCGATGTTCCGTGTGCTTTCTCAGAAGTTTCGTGGAGCAGGTCAGCCACAGGAGGCAGTAAATTGCACTTCTCACAGTAAGTTGGGGTGTAGTGTTAGAGCTTGAATGGAGTTCATAGTGTTCTTTGCAACCGAATTTGGCCACAATTCAGAATCACCTGAGAAGGGACTTAACCAGTTACAGCATCGTGAGTCTCAGACTTTGAGGCTCTAATCTCCTGGGTCGGAACTGTTTGATCAGAAGTGTCTCCTCGTATGTTTGCATGTGCATATGTGTATGTGGGGTGAATATGTGTGTATGTGAGGTGAACATGCATGTGCATGTGTGTGTATTTGGGGTGAGTGCGTGTACATGTCTGTGCAGCGAATGTGTGTGTGTGCATGCATGTGGGATGTGTGTATGGGCAAGGGTGCATGTATTTGTGATGAACACGTGCATGTATGTAGGGTGAGTGCGTATACGTGTATGGTGAATGTGCGTATGTATATGCACGTGTGGTGGACGTGTGTGTGAGTGCATGCACATGTATATAAGGTAAGGGCATTTGTGTGTGGTGAATGAGCGTGTGCATATGCGTGTATGTGAAGTGAGTGAATGTGCATGTGTTTGCATTGAACGTGTGTGTGTATGTGGGGAGCGTGAGTGTATGTGTGGTGAATGTGTGTGCCTGTGCATAAGTGTGTGTGTGGCAAAAATGTGTGCACGTGCACATGCATATGTGGTGAGCATGTGTGTGTGGGGAGTGTGCTCTGTGGTGAATGTGTGTGTGCGTGTGTGGTGAGTGTGTGTGTGGTGTTGGTGTGCATGCATATTGAGTGTACTGTGGTGAGTGTGTGGAGTGTGTGGTGAGTGTGCTATATGTGTGGTAAGTGTGAGTGCAGGTGCATGTTTTGGTGAGTGTGCTGTGTGGTGGGTGTGGGCGCATGTGGTGAATGTGTGTTTGGTGAGTGAGTGCATGTGGGGAGTGTGAGTGTGGTTGTGTGCGTGTGGTGAGTGCATGTGTGTGAGTGTGCTGTGTGGTTAGTGTGTGTGGTGAATGCAAGTGCATGTGTGTGATGAGTGTGCTATGTGTGATGGGTGTGGTGAATGTGTGTGTGGTGTCAGTGCATGTGTGGGGAGTTTGTGAGTGGTGACCATGCATGTTGTGTGTGTGTGTGTTGTGTGTGTGGTGAGTGTGCTGTGTATGTGAGTGCGTATGTGTGGCGTGTGAGTGTGCATGGTGAGTGCATGTGTGGTGAGTACGTGTGTGTGGCAAGTGTGCGTGTGTGGTGTGTGTGTGTGTGTGTGTGTGTGTGTGTGTGTGGCAAGTGTGCGTGTGTGGTGAGTGTGTGAGTGATGTGCACATGTGCCAGCACCATCACTCTTAGCTAGTTGCCCTGCAGTTGTGGAAGTGACATCTCAAGCTTCCCTCCCAGCAGGCTGTGGGCTAGGCACTCGGAGGTGGGCCCTCGCATTGGACCGTGACCGTGGCCTCTGGGTGCGTGGGTACCGTGGCGGGGAGAAGTTAGTCACCGTCCGGTGCTGCCTGGACCGGGTGGCTCTGGGAGCTCCGGTTAGGCACTGGGGGGAGTTCAGAGAATGGGAGGGAGGGTTTGGGTTTAGGGATGCTCGTTCGTTCTTATATTTATTTAAATGAGTCTCGGAGAGTTGGCGGGGCGGGGGGGGGGCAGGGAGAGGTAGGGTTTGTGGGCTGCTGGTTTTCCTGGTGTTGCCCAGATTCTGAAGTCGGAGGAACGCTCTACCTGGTAAAGGATGTTGGCGTCCAGGGGTCTCTAGGCTTGGTTTTGTTGGGTTTCCAAACAAAGCTTAAGGAGGAGATGGTGTAGCCTCAGGGCCCCGTGTCTGCTGTCTGTCCCCACTGTTTGGGCTGTGGGGACACTCAGGGCTCAGGTGCCTGAGGCCTGACTTCATAGGCACCCCATCCCTGGCTTGTGTGGGGGAGCAGAGCCTTGAAGGGTGTCCTTCTCATTTTTATTACATTGCTAAGCAGTTTATGGTATTTGGAAGTGTTCTGATGCTGAGGCCACGGGCCCCGTCAACACACATTGGTCACCACGTGTCATGCTGGCCGATGGTGCCCTCTCAGACTCCGGGAGACCGAGGTCGTGGGCATGCAGGTGTGCGGGCCCGCGGGCCCAGCTGATCATCCTGCCTCCCGTCTGCTGTGGGGCCTGGTCCTGCGTGTGTCCACAGCCATGTCTCCGCACGCTTGTTCTCGGGGCTGTGCTGGCACGGTCAGCACGAGGGGTGGCAGAGTGAGTGCGGCGTCCGTAGGACAGGTGTATAAAGTCACGTTCTGAGAGCGCAGATCCCAAGTTCGGTCCATGATGTATGTGAAGCGTGCGGCCTGGTTGTGGTTTTGCCTAATGGCCGCAAACTAAGTATAGAGGCAGCACCTGCCACATTTCACCGTTTGTATCAAGAAGCTTGTCAATAGCCGAAAACTGAATTTTAGTCTCAATAGGAAGATTCCATTGCCTCACAGACGTGAGGGGAAGGGTCTGTCCCCACTGTGTCCCTTCGGAGCCTGTAGTCTTAGGGCTTTGAGAAGCCGGCAAGGGGCGGAGGGAGGGTGGTCCGGATGCCTGCAAGTTAAAATCCTAGCTTCAGTCTGTAACGTTGATCACCGTAAAATTAACTGTGTTTTAATGTTAAACATGAATTTCCAAAGGTGTTTGGGTAGTGGGATCAGTGTGGTGTTATCCCCTGAAGAGGGACAGGGCAGATGGGGACATGTGCTTGCCACTCTGGTGTCCTGAGCTCGTGCTCTGCTAACAGCTGCGTCGTTTTCTTTCCTTGTCGACGGAACAGCCAGACCAAATCCGTTCGGAATGCCTGGGATAGTGCCACCGTATGTCCCCCCCCAGATGCTCAACATTCCGCAGACCTCTCTGCAAGCAAAGCCTGTGGTGAGTCCTCCCCCCACCCCCCACTTCCTGCTCCCAACCTGCCTGCCTTGGGGGCTGCTGCCCTTGGAAGCTGCACAGACATCCGATTTTCGCGAAAACTAAGATCATTTCTGAAGCTGTCAAGCTGCTCTGTGGAGCAAGTGCCAGTGTTCGTTGAATTAAAGCTTAGCCAAGACCAGGCAGTGCTGACCGGAGTGCGCGCGTGACCTCTGCCCTCTCTTTCAGGCCCCGCAGGTGCCCAGCCCAGGTGCCGCGGGCCAGGGTCCGCACCCGTACAGCCTCGCTGAGCCTGCCCTCGCGTTGGAAACGAGTGGGAAGAGTCTGACCGAGCACAGCACCTACAGCAACATTCCTCACGAAGGAAAGCATACCCCGCTGTATGAACGGTCGTCCCCGATCCACCCAGCTCCAGGCGGCAGCCCCAACCACGTGGATTCAGCCTACTTTCCAGGGTCTTCTACGTCATCGTCTTCCGACAACGATGAAGGCAGTGGAGCGGCTGCAAAGTGAGTGGGTTGTGGAGCAGCTGTGGCTTCCCCGGGGTCGGTTGGCCGTGTCAGGCGCATCAGGCAACCTGGGCTCTGGGGCGGTCGAGAGCTGAGCACGGAGGCGTGGGGGTGTTGTTTGTTGCAGGAAGGCGATGTCACTGTGCACGGGTTGGGCTTCTTGGACATGGGCGAGGGGCAGTCAGACGCTTCCTTGAGGCTTCACAGGCTGGAAGTCTGTGCTCGTCGGCCGCGGCCTCGGGCCACTCCTCTGCTGCAGTGGAGGTTTAGGAAAATTGGTTCGTGTGACCCTTTAGACGTGGTGAAGTTATCTGGTAAAGTGCTGCTGACTCTTCCTGTCACCTGGCCTGGGGGACCCCAGTCTCACCCCCGAAAAGCATTTTAAGTTAGACGCTGGTGGCTTCTAGTCTTCGCTTCTGGATTGAGGGGACCTTGAATTTCCTTCCCTCCTGAATTGAATCCAGCAATTCAGATCTCAGCTCAGCAGCTCGTAGACTATTCCTTAAATCATGCTGTTCACCTGACTGGAACCAGAGAAAGCTGCAGTCAATGTTGGAGTCATTGCTGGAGGGGAGGTTTTTTTTTTTCTTAAGTTTATTTTTGAGAGAGAGAGAGTGAGAATGAGAGCAAGTGGGGGAAGGGGCAGAGAGAGAGGGAGATAGAGCATCTCTAGCAGGCTCTGCACTGTCACCACAGAGTCACATGTGGGGCTCAATCCCACAACTCTGGGATCGTGACCTGAGCTGAAATCGGGAGTTAGATGTTAAACTGACTGAGCCACCCAGGCTCCCCAGTAGAGAGGAGTGTTTTAAATGTGTGTCCCCGAGTAAATGAATTTTTTTTTTTTTTAAATTTTTTTTTTTCAATGTTTATTTATTTTTGGGACAGAGAGAGACGGAGCATGAACGGGGGAGGGGCAGAGAGAGAGGGAGACACAGAATCAGAAACAGGCTCCAGGCTCTGAGCCATCAGCCCAGAGCCTGACGCGGGGCTCGAACCCACGGACTGCGAGATCGTGACCTGGCTGAAGTCGGACGCTTAACCGACTGCGCCACCCAGGCGCCCCTTAAATACGTAACTTGTTAAGAGTCTGATCAAGAAAGTTTTCAGTGCACTATCTTCCTTCTCTTCTTAAAAACTCTTGAGTTTTAAGAAACCTGACTCACAAACAAGGAAGAAAAGGGGAAAGGAAAGGAAAGGAAAGGAAGGCCTTTCTTATTTCTTCATCTCCTCTTCTTCACTGCACTCTGGCTCATGGCTGGACATCCAGGGCCCCTTGGCCCTCCATCCATGGAGATGGTTTCTCGTCTTCTGCAAATTCGCACTAGGCATGAAGGCTGAGGCTAGACGTCCCCTCTCTTGTTCTTTCCTCCATCTGTAGAGTGGATGCAAGTGTCCCCTGACCTCAGGCAGGAGTTACTGAGGGCTTTGCTGCCATGCAGGGGCCGTGTGCTCCGTGGAGCAGTGGTGCATAAGTCCATGCGGTTCTGAAATCCCGACATGAAGTATTAAGCTGGACTTTGCATTCATTTTTCCCAGTTAACTTTCTGGGAAGGGCGTATAGTGGAGACTGAGTGTGACTGGGCCGGGGCCTGGGATCGTGTGTGTGGAAATGAGAACAGCTGGTCGAGTCTCAGAAGCCCTTCCGCACTGAAATTCTAAGGCACTGAGTTCTCTGTTAATAACTGGTACAGATTTGGTCTAGTGAGAGACATGCTTTCTAGATGGCTGGGAGCAAGGCCCAAAGCAGGAGGGTGTGTGCCTGGGCCACCCGCGGGGTCCCCCACAAGTGTGCCCAGCCGCCTCATGGGCCTGGGAGATGAGGGGGATACTTGCTGGAGGGCCCTCAGCTCTACCCTGACCGTGTCACTTGTCTGGCCCTGCCCTGTGCTTTCACGGTGCTCTTTGGGGGAGCTGCTAGAAGGGGGCTTCGTGTGTGGGGCAAGCATCCTCAGCCTCAAATGCAGACATTGGGAGGCCTTGTCGGCCTGTCACACTTTAGTTTTCTTGAATCTGCTTCGCCTCCCCGTTTATCGTGATCAGCAGACATGTTAAAACAGAGAGGAGGAGGGAGGGAGAGGAGGGGGATGGCAGTTGTGCCCGGGGCTTTGGGGCCAGACGCCAGGCAGAGCAGGACCTGGGTCAGCCCTCACAAACGTCCCTGGCCCGCATTCCTGGTCTCCAGCGTGAGCTCTTCAGCCTGAGCGTGTTGTGTGTTGTGTGCACTGGCCACGAGCACAATAGGGTGTCTCTATTCTGGCTCAAAATCTTGGTAGGAGTGGGAGGTCATGACTTGCTTTGGTTTGGACTTGAATTGGGACCTCTGGACTTGGATCTGTTGTTGGGATGGTCTTCAGGGAAGGAAGTACATTAAGCCAAGGGACACTGAGCACTTGTATGCGACGGGAACATGGCAGCTTTTGGCATGTTTCTAATGGATGGTGCTGATAGGTGACAGGGACCACTACTGAACAAAAGCGAATTGACCTGTCCCCTCCCCCAAAACATGCTACAAATGAAAAAGACAAGTATTTCAAGTAGCAAAAAATATAACCTGCAGTTCACAGAAGAAACACAGATGATCAGGAAGCATAAAAGATGTTCACCCTCACCAAAGAAGAGAAAAAAAGAATGTTAAAACATAACGAGGTACCTTTTTGTGTAACCTATAAAGTTAGCAAACATTTATTTTGAAAGATAAAGTTCAGGGGATGCAAGGCTTCGGCAGACGGAGAGGCTCTCCTGGCATGTCCGGGGGGCACAGCTCCCTGCCACGAGGAGGACATGAGGTGCGCCATGAGCACTGCAGGTGGGTGTGCTCACGGCCACCGCTCAGGTTCGCACGGTGGCACGTGAACTACGCATGCTCGGCAGGCCCGCCCCTAATCCCCCTGCTTGCATACCTCGGTGGCAATCTTGGCCCTGGAGGCGGAGGGGCCATTGTTGTCACAGGTGCCTGCAGAGCCCCAGGCCAAGGGGAATTGGGCATCCTTAGTAGGCATGGCTGCCGCCCAGGCTGTGCTGGCTCTCTCACTGTGGCCCTGTTTCAGTCGGAGGACAGAGGCATCTGAGGATTATTTTCTTTCTTTTTTTTTTTTTAATTTTTATTAAAAAAAACATTTTTTTTTAACATTTATTTATTTTTGAGAGACAGAGCATGAGCAGGGGAGGGGCAGAGAGAGAGGGAGACACAGAATCCGAAGCAGGCTCTAGGCTCTGAGCTGTCAGCACAGAGCCCGACGCGGGGCTCAAACCCACAAACGCGAGTTCATGACCTGAGCCTAAGTGAGACGCTTAACCGACTGAGCCACCCAGGCACCCCCCTGAAGATTATTTTCAAGTGACGAAAAGAAATATTCTGCTTTCTAACTCCGTGTTTTTTCTCCTGTTTTATTGGAGTGTCATTAGCACGTACTTCTTGCTCTATTCTCGGTTAGGTCTTTGTGAAACGAAAACTAAGGCACTTGTCTTTCTTCCTGGCCTTTGTCAAATCTTTGTAGTGTTCTTTTGGTAGAATTAAAAAGTATGATGGAATCCTTGTGGAGGTGTTTGTCTTATATTATTTTCACATATTCATTGGCTTTTAGATACTGAATCTGTTCTGAGTTTGCTAATTTAAAGTTTTTAGTTCTTTGTTCTATATGTTTTTCTAAGAAATACGGAAATCTCTGTAAAAGTCAGAAAACTGAGACGTTAGAAAATACGGTACAGGAAGTCTCTCAGGAGCCACCTCTAGAGACACAGGTGTTTTCACAGACAGGTGAACACACAGGTACCTTGTTTTTCACTGCGTGTCCTAACGTGCCTTTCTACTCATGGGGTCTGATCTTAGGGTCAGCAGCTTGCCTTCTTTCTTACACGTGGTATGCTTCTGTAATAGTGTGTTCATGATCGTGTGTGGAGATGGGAGTGTGCGTGTGTGCACTGTGCATCGCTTCAATGTTTGGCTCTGATTACTGACATCTTGAAATGGATGTTTGAAAGTCCTGTTAGGAGAGAACATGAATATAACATCTCTGTGCTCTGTGGCGTTGTTTGTATGGATTGCTGTTTCGTGTTCCTGTGCACGTGGGTGTTGGTATGGGGTCAAGGTGGCATCTGTCAGATAGGATTTGCCGGCTCCTGTGAGTCCTGTGGGATCAGATCTGGGCTGTGGAAGGTCCCTGTCGGTGCCGAGGGCCTGCACACCACTGTGGGGACACGGTGCTGTGGGGACCCAGGCCCCAGCCTCCTGTGGCTGGTCGCGCCAGGTTTTGGTGGCCTCGTGGTTGTGTGGCCTGGAACTCACTGGGCCAGGCGTGGATGGAAAGCGTCTAGCTTGTTTGTGAATTGAATCAGCTGATGAGTAACCACAGTAAGTGATAGGTAGCATCACTATTTTTTCGGAACGCCAATTCCATTTTAATGTGAAACACCTCAAGAATTTCATTCTGTGCCCTTGACCTAGTGGCCCAGGAAACGTGCTTCCTCTGCCAGGTGGTAGTGATGTTAGGCTGCTTGTCTCCTATTCTTTGTCCTCTCAGGTTCCTTTCCCAAAGAAACGTGTGGTTCACAGAGAGAGCTACATCTTACCCTGCCTGATCGCCCCCAGCCCCTGACAGGCTCAGCACAGCTGCAGCCTTTTCTGTCCAGATTCTTACCCTCTTTATGTGCTAGACTAGGGCAGCATACCTTGTGTATCCTCATAAAAACAATTCTGAGTCACTTTTATGTGTTGGTCAGGTGTAATCCCGGAGATGGGTGTCTTCACATGTCCTGGCCATGCTCTGACATGTATGGGTGTTTTGTGTTGAGCTCGTCTGCCTGTGTTAGGGGTTTGAACCCTCCCTCGATGGCGGAGAGTCGTGAGGAGTCCTGGCAGTTGCATGAGAGGCACACATGGACGTCCCATCTGACTGTTGGGTAGGAATTGGAGCATCACTTTCCGTGTTCCCAACTTCGTGTGTGACAACCTGAACGTGTGACATTAGCTTAAATCAGGGCATTAGGAGAATGTCCTTGCAGGGGTGTTGGGGGTGTGATTCGTGGTCCCCCATCCCGGCGCCCAGTCCCCCGTGCTCTGTGGTGGGAGTCTCAGGCCTCCTCAGGGCCCTGCGGGGCTAGGGTGGGAACAGGTGCGCGTCCAGGCCCCTTCTGTCCCAAGCTGGGGAGCACACAGAAATGAAGATGTGTGCATGCCTGTTGCAGGCTGGCCACACTTGGTCACCACATCTGTGACCTCGTGCATACACTGGATATTTCTACTGGGAGTTTGGTCTTTTATCTTTCTTTCCTGTTTTGTTGCCTCCCTTCTGGTTTTATTTGCCTTCGCTCCTTCATTCCTGTTGACAAGTCACTCAGCTCGTGGTCAGTGCCCCTTCGGGCAGCCTGCACCCACGTGGTGGTGACGTGAGTGAGAAGTCAGCGTGTGGGCCAGACGCTTTCACCTCCGGTGCACGCAGACACCAGCACCGCGCCAACGAGACCCACAGGCAGGAGGGTCAGGTTTGCTGTCTCCCCCGTGTTCAGTGCAGGATGACCCCAGGTGTCCTGCTGCAAAATGAGGTCCGCAGAGCCCGGTGATGTGTGCTGGCCTCTGTCCTCACCACTGTTCTGGGTGTGCTGATGGCCTGCTGCGACCCAGTCTGTGTACAGTCCCTTGGGATGGCCTCATCCCGTAGCGGCACAGGGTCACTGGAGGGATGGCGGGCCGTGGTTGCCTCCAGTCACTGTTGCCGTGCTGCACATGGGTCCTTTCCCTTCCCTCTGAGCCTGACTCCTGTCAGCAGGATTCAGTGTGAGCTTGCAGGCTTCCTGTGGCCTGTGTGGGTCCCAGCAGGTCTCTCCAAGGCATGGCTGGTGACAGGTCGCCTTTCTGAGCAGTTGTGGAGAGTGAAACCAAAATGTGTGTTCTTCGAGGCAAGGCGTCTGTCATACACCCAGTAGCTCGTTTCACGTTGTAAAGTGACATAGTCATCCTAGTGAGATGTTCTGGACTTTAGAGAAACTGGCTTTTGACAAGATGCTTTTCAGGCAGAATTTTAGATTTTATAGTATGGTTATTAGGAGGCCATGTGATTATCTAGATTAGGACATTACTTTTAGTTTGGTAGTGACCTATAAACAGTAACACTGGTAGTATATGTAAATGTAGGTTCTGTGTGATCTTCGGTGGGACAAGCTTTCCACTTCGGTGGCAAGTAGGGCATGGCCGCCCCGCCCCGTGCTTGCGGGCGTGGGGCCCATCGTGAGGGTCGCGTGCTTACGGGGCTGCACGTTTGACGAGGCTCTGTGTTGAGCTTCGTGTGGTATGGAGGAGAAGTCAGGCTTTTGCCGTCTCCGCCGTATACCTTTTGGCTGTGGTTCCGTGATTCCTTCTTTCAGCCGTTGGCTACCTGCTTGGTGGTGGCGTGAGGGCTTATCTTCACGGCGTGTGTAGTCTAGTGATGGAAATGGACGCCAATGCAGTGCCAGTGTGACACACGCCGTGAGGGACATGGCCGTGAGAATAGCAGACGGGCTGGGCAGGGAAGCCTGCAATGAGGGGACGTTGCCTCCGAGGCCTGAAAGACGAGGCGTCATAAATAAAAAACTCTTCTGTCGTGAAGAGAGGGGCTGGAAGTCCCGACAGAGTGCGGGGTCCCTCTGCCTCGCCAAGAGCCTGTAGGACACACGACTTCCCAGAAGTCCGTAAGAAGAACATGGTGCACTTGCCGTGATGAAGGAGGAAGTGTGTGGACTATCTGTGCAGGCGGCCCCAAGAGAAGATGTCACACGTGGAGAGGTGCCCGTCTCCGTCTTCATCAGGGAAGTGCAGACCACCAGACCATGCTGGGGGTCACCGCACCCCAAGAACGACTGCCAGGGGAGCCACAGAAGACTGGGCGCATTCAGGGCGGTAGCTGGACCAGAGCCGCAGCGGCAGTGTGCTGTCCCGGCGGCCCATCTAGCAGGGATGCCGGGTCCAGGCCTCTCGACGCGGGTGGCGCGTTTCCAGGGCACTCAGAGCCTGGGAAAGCCCGAGTGTGCTGTGAGAAGTCTCGTAACCCTTACCCTTGGGAAGGGGTCTGGAGCGGGGCGAGGGGCAGCCTCCGGCGGGTCAGCCATGCCTCAGTTTGGTGACTTGCGTGCGTGCTCAGGTTGTGGACATCCGCTGAGCTGTGCCCTTGTAACTGGTGCATGTTTTTATAGGTATATCCTACTTCCAGTTTCTAGAATTGTGAACGATAGAGGTTATGTTTCTTTATAAAACCTGTAAGTATCTGAGTAATTTGTTCTAAAGTTTCACTAGATAAATGTCACTGACTTTTTAGTGAAAAAGTACGTAAGCATCTCTATTTATGCCACGTTTTGGATCACTGCAGTGCCGCTAACCTTTCCTTCCCAGTGCTGGGATGCTCCTGCTGGACGCAGCACAGCTGACAGCTTGTGCGCCGAGCCCTGCTCCAGGCCCCCTGCCCCCACAGTTGGTGCCTTGTTCTTGACTTTGAACAGAATGATCTTGGAATGATCGTTGTGCTCCTGGAATACTCACGTTCAGTTTGGTGCCTCCTCATCGCAAAGGATCCTTCTAGTCTTGCAAAGCTGTGGCCTCAGAGGGTACAGGTGACTCGGACCGAGCACTGGTCGCCCTGAGTCCTTGCAGAGGACCAGGAACTGGACGCCGGGCAGCTGTGCAGTGTCCCTTCACATGGCTGGGACCGAGGAGCCGGATCGGGCTCTGAGAGGTGCCGCATGGGGCCTCTTGTTTACTGTGGGCGCCTGCTCCTCCTCTCTCCTTCTTTTTGCTGTTTGTTTGGTTTGGTTTGGCTTATTTTATTTTATTTTATTTTTTTAGTAGCAGAACTGACATGAAGTCTGTTGGAAGATGGGAGAATTAGTGGGTCTTAAAAAAATCTGTCACTTGAGTCTGTTAGGAGGCAGGTCCAATAAATTGCGCTCTTCCCTGGCCTGCCCTGTGGCCAGCACTGATTTCAGAAGCTGGTTTGGGCGCGGGCCCTGTGGGGAGGGATGGGGGGAGGAGCCCTGCCAGGAGGCAAGGGAGGCCCATCTGCGGGGAGATCCTGTCCGTTCCCCGAGCCCGTGGTGAGCTTCCGTTTATGTTGTGGTCTGCGGTCTACAGATGAACAAAAACGTTTATGAAATAATGCCATGTGTACCACGTTTACTGCATTCTGTTCCATTTCAGTGTTTATAAAATGCTGGTTGAACTCTTCTGGAGATACTAATGGGTCACAACCTACAGTTTTTTAAAAAAATGCCGATTGGAATACCTCAATCTGGCCTGTGAGATGCTCAGTGCTCTTCCCGCTGTCCCTTTCCACACCCTGATTTTTACTGCCTTCCAGTGGAAGCTGTCCCCCAAATCCCATTCTGCCGCCCACTCTCTGAGCGCACTCCCTCTCCTGGGCCACGTCCCTGCGCTCCCAGGGCCTCTCAGAGAACAGGCCGGGCGCCCCGTGTCTGGTTTCAGCACGTGATACATTACACATATTTATGAGTGATGAGGAATATCCGAGCCAGATAACATTTAATCCTCCTCTGCCTGATATCTCTCAGTGGAGTGTGATTGTTTTATCCTGTTTCTCCAAGACGACTGAACTCCTTGGAGGCAGGGCTGTGCTGCCCGCTCTGTGGCCCACCCTGTCATCTTTGAGGCAGGTGCTGAGGTTGGGTTAGGTGCTCTGTGTTTCCTCTTCCAGGGAGTGGCTGTTGCTGCCCAACCGAGTAGGCCGAAAGCACCCCCAGCGTAGGGCTGTCTCCGAAGGTGGTTTGTTGGGGGAGGCGAGGTCAGTAAAGCTGAGGTGTCGCCGAGTCTGTGGGCTCCACATGGGCTACTGTGGTGGAAGGCCCACGCCATTCAGTAACCATGTTCCTTTTGTTTATGTTCAGCCATATCAGCGGGAACAAAATTGGCTGGGAGAAGACGGGAAACCACTCAGAGCCGCAAGCACGGGGAGACCCAGGAGACCAAACAAAGGTAGTGGGTTGGCATTTATTCCTTCACGTTCTGACTCTTTGAGCCTGTGATGTTAGGAATTGGTTTAAAGCAGAGTACTCTCTCTTTTAAAGCATGTTATGAGTAAGAGACACTGGCATGGGGGTGTCACACATTTTGGGGATGGGAGGGGAAGGGGTCACATTGGTGAGGGGGTCACAGACATGGGGGTGGGGGTCACAGATGTCTGTGCAGGGGAGGAGGTCACAGACATTGGTATGGGGGAAGGGGTCGCAGATGTCAGTGTGTCGGGGGGTTGGGGTCACCAACATGGTGGGGAGGGGTTCATAGAGGTTGGTGTGAGGGATAGGGTCATAGATGTGAGGGGAGGGGGTCACAGAGATAGGGAAGGGGAACGGGGGGCATCCTACTGTCTCACGGGGCGGGTTGAGGGCCTGGTGGAAATCCTCCCATCTGCTGGCACATGCTTTTGTCAAGACCCAAAGCCTTGCAGAGTCCTCACCTCCTGCAGGGTTTTGTGGGGATTAAATGAGAAATCACTTGGGATGTGCACATTAAAGATGAAAATAAAGTAAATTCCATTCCCCCTTTGGTCTGCCTCTGCCTGTTGCTAGTGATATCTAGAAATACCTTTAACTACAGTCACGTCTGTTCCCACATGCGGTCACTTAGGATGTGCCTGTCTCTAGCAGGAGTGCACTTGTTTTCTGCACAAGGTGACACAATGTAGGAAATTCATTTAAGACTCTGAAATACTCTCGCTTTTGAAGGGTTATCCTATCAATAAGCAACAGAAATGCTTGCTGGATGCTGGTTTTTAGCAAAGCACCTTCCAAAATTTTTAGCTATTATTGTGTCTATATTCTGAATGGAGAGTATAGAAAACACTTATGAGTTATCCTTGAGTTTTTTTTTTTTTTTTAATTTTTTTTTTCAACGTTTTTTATTTATTTTTGGGACAGAGAGAGACAGAGCATGAACGGGGGAGGGGCAGAGAGAGAGGGAGACACAGAATCGGAAACAGGCTCCAGGCTCCGAGCCATCAGCCCAGAGCCTGACGCGGGGCTCGAACTCCCGGACCGCGAGATCGTGACCTGGCTGAAGTCGGACGCTTAACCGACTGCGCCACCCAGGCGCCCCTCCTTGAGTTTTTTTTTAAGACCAGTTTTGGTACTTTGTGTTTTAAAGGATAAAGTTAAGCACTTCTATACCATTGTAAAGAATAACGTTTTGTATCAAAACAGAGAAATGTGTACTCCTTAGATTGGCACAAAGTCAAGCAATATGCAATTATTATTTCCAGCATTTATCATGAGAAAGAATAACTCCGTTTATTGTGCAAATAATAATTGGTCTCAGCAAACAGTTTGGACTTGGCTACAGTTTATAAAGACAACAGGAAGGGTGTCCCTTTGCCCTCCATGTCCTTAGCTGCTGCCTGCCACCCTACATCCCTGAGTCCCCCACTCACTCTCTCCTGTGCAGCTTACACACATTCTGTTTTGGCGGTTGGTTGTTACTGAGTGGGTATTTTTTCATAGTGTTTTACTGTGTACATATTTCTGTCATGTAGGTCTGACTCCTCAGTTTTAATGGAATTAGCTTGTTTTTTGCTTTAATTTTTGGTAAATGGTTTCCTGTGCCTACTTAATTTGGGGCTTTGTAATGACAGACGAGAATGGCCAAGTTAGGGTTTCTGTTTATTCTCCCCCTGCCGGCCGTGGTGGTGAGGAGTAGGTGTGAGCCCCTGTTGTGTGCACTGCTGGGCAGGGACACCGCCTTTCCGGGCACCCGCTTTGTCATCTGGGCAGAGGACCTTGCCTTCTTGGCACTAGGCAGGGCCTCCACGGAACTTGAATCACATGGATGGGCCACATGGGCCACACGGGGCAGGTGGGACAGGGTGGCTTCCCAGGGGTCAGCAACCACAGAATGCCACTTCCCCCCTCGGGGGCCCTGGGTACTAGTCATGTGAGGGGGGTCACCCGGCAGAAGGTGCACCCCCCCCCCCCCCCAGGCTCAGGGGGCAGCTCCCATCCCTGTCTTTGGGGAGTGGTCCTTTGCACAGGGGCACGGTGAAAGAAGGGAAAACATGAGCTGACTTGTTCCCTCCCAACCCCGCTTCCCCTGCCTGTGGCTCTGCAGACAGAAGGCTCGTCTACGGCCTCCTCGGGCAGCCAGCTCGCTGAAGGGAAGGGGAGTCAGATGGGCACTGTGCAGCCGATCCCGTGCCTGCTGTCCATGCCCACACGGAACCACATGGACATCACCACACCGCCCCTGCCCCCGGTGGCACCTGAGGTCCTGAGAGTGGCAGAGCATCGGCACAAGAAGGGGCTGATGTACCCCTACATCTTCCACGTCCTGACCAAGGTACGGCGGGCGTTTTCTGTCTTACCAGGCAGGTATCTGAAATGGAACGCATTTCTGCTTCCCAGACCTGGAAAGGGCGGAAATGTGTACCAGTAAATGCAGTCGGAGAACTTGGGAAAATCTTACTTTCCCTTCCATTTGGTATAAAATACTTTTGAAACTTCAAATTAATGGCACATCGTGTTATCTTCTGACTTGTAAATTTATTTCTAAGTTCAACATTTCTTGCACCGTGTTGATGCTCTAATGTTAGGTTTAATTTGATGTCACATACAAAACCTGTTCTGTCATGTGTCCTGGAAGTGCCCCTCTGGAGTGGCCGCTGGAGGGCTTGCTTGTCGAGTGCAGCTTCTGTGGCACTGAACAGAGAATCCAGTACGGGATTGTGTAACACGTTAGCGGTCAGAAAATGCAGTTTTCTGTTTACACAGTGTCATAATTCCACTTGAGTAACGTCTTAACAAATGTACGCTTAAATATACATCCAGCGTGGCATTGGTTTTGAATCCTGGTGTCTTGAATGGATCTATGTGTCCATTTAAATTTTCTCAGTGATTTGTAGTCTTTATGTTGGTGTTTATAACCCTGGACCCACAATTTAACATGTAACCTTGGTGACCAGATTTTTCATGTAAAATTGGTTTATTGCTATCCTGTATTTTTAACACCTTTTCATTGGTGTCTGTACCACCACAGATCATCAGATGTTTTTCTCCCTGTTTTGCAATCCATCTGTGGTTTGTAAAGCAGGGTCTGTAAGTCAGAAGCCCCCTGCCCCACAGCAGTTGGACGTGGCTGCGACCGTTAACCGGCCGACCCGAGTGTCGCTCGCTTGTATCAGTCAAAGGGCACCACAGTAACTCAGCTCCTTTCATTTATTTTTAAATTACGGTTGCCTCCAAGTCTCACGTACTATTTGCTATGGGTCTGCACGTATGCTTTCGCTTTTCAGATTATGGTTGTGAAGTAAACATTTTATTTTTCAGGGGCAACGCATATTATAAGGGTAAGTGGAAAGTTCCTCTCGCGGGAGAAGGACTTGTTGAGTTTAAAGGGGCCCAGGTTCGGGGGAAATCGCGCCCTGTGCCGTGGGGTTGTGTGGGCTGTGAGGTCCCGGACCCCTGTGCTTCTGCCCTGCCCGCTGTGGTCTGATTGGGGACGGTCTGAGTGACAGGTGGCCTGTCCTCTTCCACCACTCACTGATCTGTCTCAAGGGCAAATAGTAATAAAGTGACTGTAGTTGACAAAAGTAAACAACTATCTTTTCAGATTTTAAAATGCCACCTAAAATTTTTCTGTATGTTAGGGAAAGCTTAGACTGTCAAGCACGCCGTTTCCTGCAAGCTGCGTGGCTCTGGTATTAAATTTTCAGGCCAAGATGTCCTCAGTGGGCGAGGCTTCATGCTCACGCAGGCAGCCAGCCGAGCCAGGGGCCTGGAGAGAGTGCCCACCACACAGCGGTGCCGGCTTCGTGAGGATAGGGAGAGACCAATTTTGAAATTAAATTTATGTGAACAAAGAGCAAATACTATGGAATTCTTGAAAGATACGTATCGATAAATTTAACAGCCATTGGAGGTCATATGGACGTTCTTACATTAGGAATACAACTGAGTAAAACTCCTGCCGAATCTCTTGATGTATGTTGACTCCCTAGCACATCTGAGACAGACGGGGCCACAGAGGTCCTGCCCCCACGAAGGTGTGGGACACATGGCCCCTCGTCTTGTGCCGAGGCCGGCCACGTGCCAAAGCCTCGCAAATCAGCACTGAAGAGAGTGCCCGCAGGGGGACCGTGCTTGCACGTGGCCGTGTTTTACGGAAGTGCTTAGTGAAGACAATTTGACCATTTTGTTTTCAGGATACTCATTTCTTGGATTGTACATAGGCCATTAAAAATTACGAATTTCATGACTCATAGTAAAGTTTGCAAGTTCTCAGCATTTTCTATTCTATTTGTTGTCTGCTGTTATCTGTCTAGATGGTTTCAAAGACTTGGGGATCGTCTGTGGTTTCTTATGCTTTGGTTCCAGATTCAGGATGAAACCACATAGATTTTATTTTGACTCTCTGAGCATATGTTTTGACAACTGCTAATGAACTCCCTAAACATCCTGCTGCACACAAGTGGTTAAGCATTGATGTGGAATGGAATTGCAATGTCGTTAACTGGAGATAATACAGTATATTTCTGTGAGTTTGTTGTGAATTCAACATGAAAAATGTGCAATATTATTCTGCTTTCTTCCATGCAAAGGGTGAAATCAAAATTGCTGTTTCTATTGAAGATGAAGCCAGCAAAGACCTGCCTCCCGCCGCCCTGCTCTATAGGCCAGTTCGCCAGTATGTTTACGGAGTGCTGTTTAGCTTGGCAGAAAGCAGAAAGAAAACTGAGAGACTTGCTTTTAGAAAGAACAGACTTCCACCAGAATGTATGTACTGTGAAATCCATTGTTTGTTTTCCTCGGTACCTCGTAATCTCTTGTGCATTTTCTAAAGCCTTAGAGGATTGTGACTGAGTTCGCCCTGAGCGTCCCCACGTGAGACGGTGGGCTTCACGGGGCCCTTCGGAGAGGAGGACAGGCCCCGGGCTGTTTTCCTCAGTAACATTCCAGTCATGGTGTCTATTTGGTAAACCGTTTCCACTTTAAACTGGACATTGAGCTGGAAACGGTCTAGACGAGCGCCATCTCGCCGTGGCTAGCGCGTCCCGGCAGGGCGACAGTGGCATCCGCTCTGGTGTCCGCAGGCGCGTCCGGACTACAGAGTCTGTGTTCCCGGGGAAGACCTCACCGCGTTGCAGCTGCTTCTGTGCAGGTGGCACGTACCTGCGCACTGCGCACGGCCCGCGGCAGACAGGGTCCTGGTAGCGGTCTCCCTCCAGGGCTGTACCCGACCGACCCTGGGGTGGAGGGGAGTGGAGTGGAGGGACACAAGGTGCTGCTTGACATGCTGGCAAAAGCTGAGGTCAGAGCGCGTGTTTTCCATCTTCCAGCGAGTGGGCCGGTGGAATACTCGGGGAGAACTGTGCCTTTCCGTTCTGGGTAATTTTATCTGCTAACGTAGGGAGTGTAAAAGTCACTGTATATTTCTTAGGAAATATAGGAAAGTTTTCCAAAATGTACAGTCTGAATTAAGAATACCCTCAGCTGTGGAGAGTAGGTCACCAGATCATCCCCTCAGCGCAGGCTGTCTGGGGACAAATCCCCTGCGTGTGTACTGGGGCAGCGTGGGCCTGGTCGTGCTGCAGTCGGGTGGCACTCGGGGACGCAGGTGACAGTGGGTCTTACCTTTGGACTCTAACCTGGAGAGATTCTGGCAACTTTGAAGACTTGATCTGTAGATCCTGATGTCTTGTTTCTGATTACCGTGCCAAAATGTGGTTCTGTAAAAAAATGAAGCCTCTGTCAGTGAGGCCATTTGAGGATGGCCGTTGAGCTCTGCAGCCCCTGCTGACACATCTGCCACTTTGACTGGGGCTGGAGGTGCCACGGGAGACACCGAGCATCGTCAGCCGGCTCTGCGTGGCCGGGACGTTCCTGGTGGACGCATCTGCTTTCTCACTTTGCACAGGGTCAGCCACTTTTCCGCACCGGCCACCTGGGCCCCGTAGCTGTGACCTCCCCTCCAGTGTCCACCAGCCCTGAGCACCCTAGGCCCCTTGCTTCTCTCCTGGGCCTGGCCTGCCAGCTGCTGCAGAGCCCTGGGCAGCCCCACTTCCTGCCATGTGCTTGGCTCCAGCGCACCGTTTTGACTTCGGTGGTAAAAGCCGGTCTTTTCCTCATTTGCTTCTGTTCCAGAAACACACTTACTATTATTTAGCACCTTCCCTGGAAGTTTTCAGTGATCACAGCTTGGGACCCTCAGGTGATCTCCAGGATGGGTCCCCTCTGCAGTGCCCACAGCCTTGTAGAGCAGTCCGGGTGGGTGGGTGTTCTCTGCTCGCGCCCCTCCTTTCCTGGGGGTTCTCTGCTGCCGGTGAGCTGTGGGTGTGGGGGATGGGTGGGAAATGAGAACTGCTCTCCACCTTGTGCGTGCGTTGTGACCCTGGGCGGTGCAGGTGTCGGGCTGGCCTGTGGGCAGGCAGCAGGCGACCAGGAGGCACGGGACAGCGCTCACCGCACAAACCAGCACCCTCTGGGCATAAGCGAGAGAGAGCAGCGCACTGTGCTGCAGGCAGGGTGTGTGTGCACCCCATGTGGTGGGATCTGGCACTGCGGAGGGAGGACAGGTCAGGGCTCGGGGCTAGGACAGTGAAGAGAGGAGGGGGTGGGGGGATGGTACAGATGGGCTCTGCCAGCCCTGAAGCTTTCGTGCATGGGGGTGCATGGACCGGTGGACGTTCTGGGGGATATTGGTGCTGAGCGTGCCGCGGTCTTTCTGCTCAAGTGACGAAAGAAAGTGGGTCCTGACTTCTGCGTCAGTGACCACGGGCAAGCCACTGAAGGTGAGGTAAGAGTGACATTTCTGTTCAGGAGGATGGGCTGGGTAGGGACAGGTGACGAACTGAGGCAGCGGGAAAAGAGGGGTGCCCCTGCCTACGTGGAGCTGAGGCAGCCCTGGCACGTCGGTGGTACCCAGACAAGTGTGTGACTAATGTGCGTTACAGAGAACCGTGGACCTCTAGGTGGAGAGGTTTGTCCATCTGACCTCTCAGTTTACAAGTAGAGAGGTCTTAGTTCGCTCTCTCAGGAGCAGCTTTGGAACCCAGGCCTGTTTGGTCTTTTCGGGGACCTGTGGATTTGTTTCATGCCTCGGTCGTATTAATAAGGGAAAACAGCCTATGGAGAAGGTTCTTATGTCGGTAATCCGTGCTGCTGTTTGCCGGCTGTCCCGCTAACTGGAGTGCTAGCTCTCCACAGGGAAGAGTTTTGTCCTTCAGAGCTTTTGTGAGCGCTGAGCCCGAACACTGTCCGTTCCCTCGGAGCAAACCTTGTGCAGGAGACGAATGTGCACCGGTGACCTGACGCGGCTCATTGACACTGCGCCACGACCGTTTCCTGAGGCCCACTCCTAGATGCCAGCCGACTCTGAACGCCAGTGTGGTGACACCCCTGCCGTGGACTTCCTGCCTGAGCTGTGTCCTAAGTGACTACATCTCAGTGTCCTTAGGAAGCAAGTTCTTGGGACTCTGGATGAGGTGAGGGTGATAATGCTGGTCGTGCTGGAAGGAGGCAGCTGCTCAGGAGGCCCCGGTCAGCGAGCTTTGACAGAGGAGCCTGTTAAAACCCCGTTTTACCTATGGCCACTCTTAGACTGTCTGCGGATGAAATGAGGTCAGTGTCATTTTGCAGGAGTTCTGAAAGCACTGACTGTGTGCTGTGAGGTCTTTGGGGCAGGTTTGGTTCTCAGATGCCCTCTGGTCCCGCCGTCCATTCTGTGGGTCCCAGGTGAGCCCGCCTCCTGTGGCAGGTGAGGCTCCTGATCCAGCACGGTGTCAGCATGCTGTGCATGCCAGTGTGGGCTCAGCAGGCTCACCGTGACCACTGGGCTTCCCCAGAATGGCTTTGTTGTCAGAGGACTAGTCCGAGAGCATGTGGAAGTCTACAGGGTTGTTTAGAATTACTGAGCTCTGGTCACATTTAAGACCTATATCCGTTTGGAAATGTGGTCTCTCAATCGGTCTACATCCCATACAGTGTACATGACATACGAGTGCTCGTGTGACTTTGCCAAGCTTCCTTTCTAAAGTCATCATATGGTTAAAACAGGACATCCACTCTCAGGTCCCTAAAACTCTGGCCTGTGAAAGTCATACTGAATTACATGCCGGCAGTTTATTTTCTGTGTGCCCATCCCTGGTCTCCATCGTGTTACTGTTAGGAAATTCATCAGGATCTTGTTCATTAGGACAGTAAGCTGCTTGCAGTCACCATCGGGGGCTCTAGGCCCCTCCAGCAGGCCAAGCGGAAGACCACAGACCTGGCACAAGCGCTTTGCCCCGGGTGCTGGATGGGGACAGCGCAGTTGCTCTGGGGCAAGGCGGGACCAGGGAGCTGCCTCTGTGGCTGCTGGGATTTGGGCCTGGGGCCGGTGCCCCGGCTGGGGGCTGGAGGCTTGGAGCGTGATGCTCCTGGCCTGCTGGTGGCTCTGGCCTGGCTGCCTCCTGGCGGCACCCCTCAGCTGCCCCTCACCCGGCCAAGGGGAACAGGAGGGGCTGGAAGAAAGGGTCAGGTTCCAAAAAGACTGCAGGGTAACAAGACTCCTCAGCTGTAGTTGATGAGGAGAAAACCCAGGAGGTAAAGTTCTGTGCTGTGCACAGTTTAAAATTATTGTCCACTTACGAAAACTGGCCTCTGTTTTCTGTAAAAGACTCCCCAGGACCTCAGAATTAAGTAAATGATAGAGACAGGCTTGTAGAAAACAAGTGGATGTAAATTACAGACACAGGAGATGGATCTGTGGCTGTAGGAAGCAAGTTTATGTACCTGAGTACTATTTTAGAAAGGATTTCCCCAGAGTCTCCATTTTATAAATCATCAGGAAAAGCCAAAGGGAACATGGATTTTTTTGTGTTCCAATTTGCTATAGAAATTTTGTGTCAAATAATTGGGACTGCTGATGAAAAATGAGTAAAATTAAATTGGTTCACATGGATTATAGTATAAAATTTTTTAATGTTTACTTTTGAAACAGGCAGACAGAACATGAGCAGGGAGGGGCAGAGAGAGAGGGGGAGACACAGAATCCAAAGCAGGCTCCAGGCTCCGAGCTGTCAGCACAGAGCCTGACGTGGGGCTCGAAGTCATGGACTGCAAGATCGTGACCTGAGCCGAAGTCGGACGCTGAACCGACTGAGCCACCCAGGCATCCCCACATGGATTATATTATAAAACAAAATACTTTAATATGGCCAACGTCAGTGTGCTGTTTTAGAATGTGTGGAAATTGGTTATCATAAACATTTTCTCCATGATTTTACAAAGGCTGTTTATATTAATCTGAATTTCTTTATTTTATGAAGCTTTCCAGAAGTAACATTACCAACTCTTTTCCTCACAGACCTCTGAGTACCCGAGCCTGTGGATCAGTGCTGTGGGCTGGTGTTCAGTGGCAGTGTTCAGGGGGGTGTTCGGTGGCAGTGCTGTGGGGCACTTTTTCAGAGCAGTATTTGTCATAGGCCCTTGAACTCCCAAGCTTCTGATGCCCTGGGAATGATGTATGTGGAGAAAGTGAGGACAGGAATAGTTGCGGGCATGGTCTGTAACCACACGTTGTGTGTGGTCTGTGGCTTACGAGTCCTGGAGGGTGTCCCCACACCTGTTCGCACGAGGAAGTGGAGATACAGCTGGACCCCACCACCCCGCATGGCAGTGTCCCACGAGAAGGAAGGAACAGCCGCCATTGTGCCCAGTTTTCTGTATCTGCGTTGATGTGAAGGAACCAGAGTTTGTTTTTACATATATGTGTGGTTTTGTTGTTTTTCTGTGACCTTAGTTAGCGCAGCAGGTAGACCAGGACCCCCCCGCCCCCGCCCCGAGCCCCCGATGCACATTTGCACACACGCCCGCATAGAGACCAGAGGTCCAGCCGGTTGCAGTCGTGGGGGGTGTTTGTCTCCATCTTCCCCTCAGCCGCACCTGTGTTGCACACTGGGCCGGTGACCGGTGTGGCCAGCGCTCACGGTGCTCTGGCACTGAGCTCAGAGATGTCCTTCATCTCGTGGCTCGTAGGCAGCCACCACCGCTTGGTTGAAATTGGCTTGCAGAATGAAACATTTTCGTTATTCCTGGTCTGGGATGGATCCCAAGTCGGCATTATAACATTTATAGCTGGTGGTCATGTGTTTATATGTGATACCGTGGACCGTGGTTAACGTCTGATGGAAACGGGTTCTCACGGACAGCTTAGGTGTAATAGTGTTTTATGTCCCCAAATTGTGTTTTGCAGAGGTACTTTCTGTAAAGGAGGTGCAGTAGCCTCTACTAATACAGAAAACAGATACCTTGGGGTTTTTGCTCTAGCGTAAGCAAAGGAAGATGATCTCATGTTGAGTGTTTTCAAGTCTGCCTGAAATGGTGAGTTTTTTTTGTCAGTGGAAAAGCCGAGATGGGTATTTGTTGATGGTGGCGTGGGTTTATTCACCAATAGCAGCTGGCTTTGCAGACCTCTGGGCGTGAGGTCACATCTTTGAACATGTCTTTCTAAAATGGAGTCGTCATGGACATGCTTTTATATCCCACTGCTCTTGCCTGAATGGCAGACATGTATGCTCACTGTGTTCTTAATACCCCAGTCCCCATATGCAGTCCCCATATAACCAGTGTTTTCTGCAGACTTAAGAGCCCAGATGGCTTACTGTTAGCTGGCCACTCTCATCTGTTTGTTCTGTGAGTGGAGTCACAGAGCCCGAGCCCTCCGTCCTGGGTGGGGCCGGGGAGGGCTGTACACATTCTGGGGGGGGGGGGGGGCACATACGTGTACACAGAGGCAGCCGTTTGTCACCCTGGAAATGGATGTTCCTGGGATTCTTTATCAGCACTAGTCTTTAATTAGTCAGTCCTGGGTAACGAGCCTGTAGTTGATCTCACACGGTTGTGAATGGCTGCAAGCCTCGTGTGTCCTCATCAAGACTGTGTTAAAGGGAGTCCTTGGCCCTTTTCCCTATCCTGGTCCCAGGGCTGGGCCTCAGGGTTTAAGGAGACCCTGAGTGTGGTGTGGCACATGGGCGTTGGCCCCTCAGCCATGTCCCCCACCCCTATTTGGTACATAGAAGGTATCCTATAAATGTCTGTTAGGTTTCTCGTCGGAGGTTTCACCACTAGTAAGTGGTGGCATACAAGATCTCCGAAAACAGATACATATAGGTTAAAAATAAAGCAAGTCAGGACAGCTTTGCTTTTGTTTTTGGAACAAAGTTTTGTGTTCCTACACCTTGATTTTCTTAAATTAGACATGCATTTCCAAAACTAGATTTGAGCTGCTCATAAGTAGTGGAGATGAGAGGAAGTGAGTATGCGAGACCCTCCATCACAGGGAGCAAGGCCCCCTCCTGCCTCCCTCTTGGTGGGCGCAGAGCAGGTTCCCTGGATCTCCGGTACTTCCCCGAAGCCTCTGCCGGCTGGGAGTACGTGTGCACAGCAGCTCCCTGGAGGTGGAGGCGCATGTGGGGCCCTTTGAGCCCGCCCTATGCATGGGCTGCTGGGGGGCGGGCCCCCAGGGGAGGGGGACAGGTGGGCGTGAGCAGCTGGCTCAGCCCCCTTCTCTAATGGGGCCTGGACCATAAGCATTCTGACCTCAGGAATGAGTATGTGCTCCTCAAACCTGTTTCTAACTTTTTTAATGTTTATTTTTGAGAGAGAGACAGAGACAGAGTGTGGGCAGGGGAGGGGCAGGGAGAGAAGGAGACACAGAATCTGAAGCAGGCTCCAGGCTCCGAGCTGTCAGCACAGAGCCTGACTCGGGGCTCCAACCCATGAACTGTGAGATCATGACCTGAGTCCGTGATCAGGTTCACCGACTGAGCCACCCAGGCGTGCCTCCCCAAACCTGTTTCTAGGTGAAAGCAGGAACTGATAAAGTGGGATGACCATGGAAGGTGTTAGAAAGCAGTGGAGATGGAGCTGATGGAGGGGAGGTCACAGGCGCAGGTAGAGACGGACTTCATGGGGACGCCTCCAGAGGGGGTCAGATCAGAGACCGGGCACTGGGCAGCCAGCCTGTGTGTGTGTGTGCGCGCGTGTGCACGGGTGTAGGCGTGCACGTGTGGTGGGGAGAAAGGGAGAGGAGCTACATTAGCTAATCCTACAACCAAAGATAAAATCTAATCATCGCCTTTAAGTCTTTGCCACAAAAAGGAGTATGTTACAAAATAGATTTGTTTTTGCTTTTTTGGCATGAAAATTAGCTTTGTGGATCAACCAGTGGACACACAGCCTGCTGGTTAAGGGCTTGTTTTGTGACCAACCTTGGCCTGTTTATCTGGAGCTGACGATTGCCAGCCCCTGATACTAGTCAGGCAGAGGGGACCTCGTGGCGATGATGGCCGCCCTGTGTGTGCCGAGTATGCTGGGGCTTGGCAGGCGTGGGGCTAGATTGTGAGTCCAAGGACAGGGTCGGCTGGGCAGTGGGGACTGCGTGGGGGTGTGGCCGGCATCTAAAAGTAAGGATGAATACAAAGGTGCATGTATTTATATATACATGTGTATCTGTTTGGACTTGATGGACTTTAAAACAATCATTTTATGTGTTTTAGATTTTCCTTTGATATTTAAACACTGAGATACTCAAGTGTGAATGAAAGGGCTTTTTTTCCCTGTGACAAAACAGTAACTTTTTTGTAAGAGGACGATTTGGGGGAATTTTGTTGACCTGCACCCCTGCTCCAGCAGCCTGCTCCTGGGGTGGGAGTCCTGGGCTCCTTGCGCACACTTTCCCTGCCTTGTCTGGGGCTGGGCAGCTGCCGATGACCCGCAGGACCCTATGCCGGTGGGAGGGGTGGGGCTGCAGGTGGGCAGAGTCTGGGCCTTCAGTCTCCTGTCTGCCTTGGGCACTACTTTAGGGAACATGAGCCCCGCCTGGGTGCTGCCATTTGGATAGAACGGCCTTGTGGAAAGTGCCCGGGGAGTCACTGCGCCACCCTGCTTCTGTTCTGACGGTCACGGACCGAAGTGAGCCTTAGTTCCCTGGCAGTGCACACCCCGAGCCCAGCGTCGGCTTGTCCCTTAGCGCCAAGGAGAGGGGCTGGGACGTGCACTCTCCCTGGTCTGCACTGTCTCTCCTGCCACGCTTCATTCCGACTTCATTCAGAATGATGTGGGGAATGGTGCATGTCGTGGTTTAAGGATTAACTGAACTCAAATAGTGGTAAAGCAACTGTAGATGAGAGGCCACTGTTGTTTCTGTTACATCAACTTGGACCTTCTTGCCTGTTTTGAGATAAAATGGGGAATTTTATGCTTTGTCTTCAGTCTTCCTGAATAGAATTACTGTAAGCTGATGTCACTGGGGTTTCAGAACACTGACTGTTGCTCCTGCCGCCTTGCTAGGCTTTTGGGGTCTCACTCTGGGGTAGCTTATGCTTACCAATCAACGTTTGTGGAAGGAGACCTTTACACGAAGTGGCACCAAGTGCAAGTTATTTCTGAAATCTGATTAGTGAAAGTATCTGTTTATGTAGAAAAAGATGAGCTATCTAAATTGGATTTCCCAGGATATGTTGATAATCACATACTTTTGTAAATTTTGCCAGTTGTTACTATTAGAACTTAATGGATTGAAATAATAAAATTTTTCTAACATCTTTGATTTATACGTATTAGTTATATGGGGAAGTCAAGTCATAATTTGATCGAGAAGAAATTTATCGGTAGCCTGACTGGAAATCCGAATGTGCCACGAAAGTGTGCGTAGGGGACAGAATGTTCTAGACCTGAGGACTGGTGGCCGGTGGCTTGCTGATGAGAGAATGCGTTGGTGTGTGAGCAGTGGCACCTTCAGACTGTGATTACTGGAGGGTTGGTTTTGTTCGGCCTCCAGTGGCTGAGCCGGGGTGTAAATGGTCTTCCTCTGCTCTTCCCCTCCAGTTCCCCCCGTGATCATCAAAGAGTGGGCAGCTTACAAAGGGAAGTCTCCGCAGACGCCGGAACTGGTGGAAGCGCTGGCCTTCAGGGAGTGGACCTGCCCCAACCTGAAGCGGCTGTGGCTGGGGAAGGCAGTGGAGGACAAGAACCGCAGGATGAGGGCCTTCCTGGCCTGCATGAGGTCGGACACGCCAGCCATGCTCAACCCGGCCAGCGTGCCCACCCATCTCACGGTGCTGTGCTGCGTCCTACGGTAGGTTAGGTGTGGCTGCCCCCCCCCCGCCCACAGTCGTGTGTGTTGTGGGGACACAGTCTGAGGCAGCATGGCGTGGGTTTGAACTGATCCTGGGTGGTCTGTGTGCAGAACAGGTGTATTTGGTGAACATGTATTTTTTGGAAATAACCATAATGATTTTAAATGTACTTTATCCTCTCAATCTTAAAGATCTTGAAGGCTGTACATATTATGTATTGTTTGGAGCTCTGTAGGGAAAACATATCTCTCCCTGCATGTATTTAATCACGTGTAGATCAGTGTGGACTTGAGGTTATCTGTTTTAATTCCTGGGGTTATAACTTGATGTGTGGTTGATTTGGTTACTCAGATGTTCCAGGTCAGGCTTTGGAGTGCTCATTCCGTGGGCCCTTGTGTCGTCTGTGCCTCCAGCATATTCTTGCTTTCTGGCCCCCACAAGATTAGCCCTGGACCCTGCCCTCTCCAGGGGGCTGGCTCCTGTCCTTGGAGAAGGATTGAAAGCCAGATTGGGGTGCTGCATGCTTCCATGCCCTCAGCTGACGGCCCCCTTAAGTCTGTGTGGACATTGTTGGTGTCTGGGAGTTAATTTGAGTTGGCATGCATACCTGAATTAGATTCAGTAGGTTTTTGAGGGTTTTTTTGAACCAGTTTTCAACTTGGGAAAAGGTTGCAAGGACAATACAAAGAGTTGGTTTTTTTTTTTTTTTTTTTTGAAGAGTTCGATTTTTTTTTATCGAAGTGTAACTGATACATAGCGTTATGTTAGTTTCAGGCATACAACACATTGATTCAGCAGTTGTACAGGACTCCGTGCTCATGGCAAACAAACAGATTCCTATATACAGAGAAGAAGCTGGTGGTTGCAGAATGGGAGGTGGTGGTTGGGGCCAAAATAGAGCTTTTTTTTTAAACCCACATACTTCAGTGTGACCGTCTAACAAATCAGGACATTTTCTAATACAGTCATCACAATCAACATCATACCTTCTTTCTGTGTGAACTTCAGGGTCCATTTAAGATTTTCTCTTTGTGTTTGGAGGTGACCAGTCCGATTGGTTTTTCCACCAAACACTGGCCATCCCTCTGTTGCGGTGGTCTTGTCTGGGCTATGTGCCTGCACCCTGGCCACTTGGAGAGGCAGATGTTCGCAGGGCTCCTGTGGGGCTGCTCTGTCCCATTTTGTGGGAGGCACTCAGTTTAAACATTCCATCAGCCTCAGCAGACTCACAGCTTCTGTCTTTTTCTGTGGCCCCTAGTCCACTATTGGCAGACTAGATCTGGTGCTTTGTGGTCACCTGCTGGGGTCGTGTCAGGCTGGCCTCTGTTCTTCTGACAGTTCTCCATCATCCTGGGAGCACCTCCCTCCTTCCCTACAGAGATATTATGGCCCCTTTTTCCCAGCAGCCCTGCTTCCTAGTGGTGGAGACAGTTCCCATTTGCCAGTCTCTCCCAGGGTGTTTGCAGTAGGTAGGCACAGTGCACATATGGACCCTACCCCTGTTGGCAACCTTGGGGCCCAGCCCTCTGCGTTTTCCTTCCTGGCCACCAGTTCTCCTGTTCCTCACCCTCAAGGAACAAGATGGAGGACACAGCCATAGCCGAGTGTTTGTTTCCTGACGTTTCTTAAGCTCCTCACAGGCTTGAAGGCCAGTAACTAATTTAGAAGCCTCTCCTTCAGGCTCTTCCCTTTACCTGCTTTGAAAATTAGCTCGTGGGAGAGACTAGATCTTCGTTTGGAAGCTTCTGGTTTCTCGAATGGAAAGTTCATTTATGGACCTGTTTTTTATTAATACAGACCTTATGTAGCCAAACATTAGAGGTGAAGACTTCGGCTGCTCTGAGATCAAATTAGCAAGAATAAATTTGTTCGATTGTACTTCTCTCTTCCAAGTTTAAATTGGTGTGTGGCCTTTACCTCAGCGGATGCTGCCTGCCTCACCTGAGGCTTATGCAGCTGACCTGGACGGAACGGCCGCACTCGGAGCAGGACGAGGCGCTGTGGTGCTGGGGCCTCCCTGGCCATCCGTGCACGCAACCTGGGATGCACCGTGGCCGCCCTCTGCACCTGGTCTCCATCCTGGTCCTCGCCCCTCCTAGGCCGTCTCTCTGGCATTGTTCAGACGGCCTTTGTCAAGCCTTCCAGATTTCAGGATTGTCCTGGTGCCCATTTTTAAGATAGTCGTTACGGTTGATTTTTTTTGTGGTTTGTAGAGAATGGAAGGATTAGTAAGTGGGACTGGCCATGTCACCAGAGGCTTTGGCACTGTGGTGGGAGGTGGGTGACCTGATTGGCTATGGAGACGTGCAATCCCCTGGGGTTTCCTTCATGGAAAGCCTCTCGTGGTTTCAGGTCCTGAGGAGGTGGAGCTGGTTGAGGAGAGGGAATCAGGGAGAGGTGAAGGTGAAGGACTGCTGTTCACGGGACAAGTCCCTGGGGGTTTGGGGGCCAGGGCCCCAGTAAATGGGCCGATCTGCTTCCACTAAGAGGGTCTGTTCTCCCTTCTACACTCTGGGCTCCAGGATGGGCTGGTGCTGGGGGATACAGGTGCTCCACGGCACACGCTCTGGTTAAGTGGGTGGACTGAGTTGGAGGCCTCACGGTTTGGAGGAAGGGGGGGTGTGTGGAGAGACCCGGCAAGGGCGAGTCAGGGTTGATGTGTGCCTTCGTGGCCCTGGGGTTGGGCCTAGGTCCTGGGGTGGGGGGCAGTGAGGTCCTGTGATGCCCAGCAGACAACCTATAGCTGGACAGAACTGGTTCTGACCTCAGGCTCGGCTGCTGTCCGCTGGAAAATCAACACTCGAGAGACGAGTGATGGTGGGAAAAGAGAGGTCACTTTACTCAGGAAGCCGGCAACCTGGGAAGAGGGCAGGCTAATGTCTCTAAGGCCATCTTCCCCGTCCAGGCGAAGCGGGTGGGTTTTTAAGGGGAAAGTGTGGGGAATGGGGAGGGGGCTGCGTGCAGGAGAAGCAGTGCCCAGGCGGTGGGTTCTGTGTCGCCGTGACCCTGGATGGACCTGCTGGCATCCGTGGCAGGTGTTTTCGAGTGTGGTCAGGCCGTATCGTCCTTCACCCTCAAGGTCAGTGGTCTGCAAACCCAAGGCAAGTAGGTTGGTTCTGCTGCAGACCAAGGACTCGGGTCAGCCAACAGGAGCACCTGAGCTCGAGGCCAGCTCCCTGCGAAGGCCGGTGGGAGTGCGGCTACAAACCCTTGGCGTTGGTGGCTTGGGGCGGGACAGGGGTGGGCAGGGGCAGGGGCAGAGGTCAGCAGTCACAAGGCCAGGCTGTGGGCCACAAAAGTGTTTCCCTTCCCTTAATTTTCTCTTTCCTTTTTCTCTCTTTCTTTTTGCATAACTTCAAACTTGAACAGACTGCGAGAGGAGTTGAAGGAGTTTGTGGCTGTCCTTCACCCCGACTTCCCACATGTTAGTGTTTTACTGCAGTCGCTCTCCTTGTGTGTCTGTGTACTCATGCGTCCGGACCCCTTGAGTGGCAGTTTTGGGTGCGACACCTCTACCCCTGAGCTCTTTGGTGTGTGTTTCTAAAAACAAAGACATTGTCAAAATCGGAAAAGTCCTGTCCGTACATCTCGTTTACGCGCCTCACTCAGATTTTGCCACTTGCCCCGTGATGTGCTTTGCTGACAGGAAAACATCGTGGCTCGTGCTTAAGTTTAGTTACCGCATCTCATCCAGTCCTGGGTGGCTTCTCGTCTTCCTCTGGGTGGATGTGGCATGAACACCGACTTGTTTGCAGATATCCCATCATGTAGACGGCACATGAACTAACAGGGTGGCAGCCCCTGGAGGCAGTGCTTGCAAACAGGGGACCCGATAGATTTTCAGTCTGCCTGTGCCTGTGTCCCGTGAGGTTCTGTTCCTGCCTCCAGGGCAGGGAGTCAGTGGTGGTCACTTATGCCCCAAACTCAACACTGTGACCGCAGTGGGGGTGGAGTGGGTGGGGTGCAGACCTGAGCCGAGATTCAGTGTGGGGGTGAAGCTAGTGCCCGAGACAGAGCAGAAGGGGGCCTTCCCAGGGTAGGGCCGAGACCCTCATCCCAGAGAGCTCACGTTCCCCTGAGGAGCCGGCTAGGTTCAGGCCTGGAGATGAGTTAAGGGAATGGAGGGCTTGAGCCCCCTGGCAGGACACAGGCAGCCTGTGGTGCCTGTCCCCATACCCTAAGGAACGCAGCCTTTCTGGGAGGGTCACACAAGGACCTGCCCCGACCCAGCTCCCCAGCATGGACAGGGCAGCAGCGGGCAGTGGAGGGAGCCCCAGACACCTTCCCGCCCCAGGCCCTGAGCAACGGGAGGCAACGGGAACACCGTCTGCCCAGGTGGAGCGGTGTGGCAGGGGGTACAGGCAAGGCCGTCGCCCTGGTACCCTTTACTCCTCACCGTGATGCCCTGGGCACGGCCTGCGTGGTGTGAGTTAGTCTGAGCATTTACGTCCAGGAAGCCTTTCTGAGGATGGAAGTGAGAAACGGGTGATGGGTGGTTTTGTTTCAAAACGACCAGAAAGCCAGGTGGAGGAAACATCAGGCATTCTAACAAAAAGACTGTTTGTTGTTCAGCTAAATTGACTTCTGAGTCTTTGCTGCCAAGAAGACCAAGAAAGATCTTGAGAAAACCAGGCTGTCCCCAAGACAGCCTTTTTTCTCATTCAGGATGTTAAAAGGAACATGTGGCTGGGGGGGGGGGGGGGGGCGTTAGTGTCTTTTGGGTTCACAGGAGGGAGAGGGCGGGAGGGGGAGGTGCCGAGCAACAGTGTGGGCGGATCTGATGCCCTCACTGTCCACTGGCACGTGGTTAAGGTGGCACTTGTTCTGTGTATTTTATCACAGTTTTTAGAAAGGAAGAACTAAAAATAGTACAGCACAGACATGCAGGCAAAGGACATTGTATGCGGAGCACAGGCGTCCCCACAGTAACTTTCTCAGATGTCGTGGGGGGCTTCCCTCACACTTGCAGGTTCTTGCACAGAACCCCACAATCAGTAAGACCTTGTGCTGCACATGGCAGGGTCACAAGGTTGGAGGCTTTGTCCTTGCAAGTAGTTTAGTGACGAAAAGCTTTTGCATTTCTTTCAGATACACGCATCTACGTCTAAATACCGTAGAGATTTAAGGTCTACTCTTGGCACTTACTTGAAATGACCGTCACTTTCCCCTTGCCCTTTGTAACTTCACTGCGAAGTGCGTAAGCTCTGTGCCTGTGTCTCCCGCCTGTAACGTGGACAGCGGTGGCCCCTCAGGATTATGGGGGCCGCGTGATGGGAGGCGGCGTGTGCAGAGGTGGAGAGGCACCGGGCACCTGGCGAACTCTTCCGTGTTTCTCTCAGGCTGTTTTAAAAATACGTGTCTTAGGGGCGCCTGGGTGGCGCAGTCGGTTAAGCGTCCGACTTCAGCCAGGTCACGATCTCGCGGTCCGTGAGTTCAAGCCCCGCGTCGGGCTCTGGGCTGATGGCTCAGAGTCTGGAGCCTGTTTCTGATTCTGTGTCTCCCTCTCTCTCTGCCCCTCCCCCGTTCATGCTCTGTCTCTCTCTGTCCCAAAAATAAATAAACGTTGAAAAAAAAAATTTAAAAAAATAAAATAAAAAATAAAAATACGTGTCTTAGTCAGTCAGCTGGTCAGAGCCCCCTGCTTTGCCCAGTTGTGTGTGCCCCCGTGAAGTATTGATTATTTCCACGTGAGGTGGGCTCCACACCGACTCGTCCTCTTTTGTCGACTTAGATTTTTCATTTTAAGCTCTGAGAAAACTTCTTTAGCAGACAGGACTGGGAAGAGTTTCGTGAGGCCTGTCGCCGTTCTCTCTGCTCTTTCTGAGCCGTTTGCCAGAGGTCGCAGGGTCCGTCACCATAAGTTAATCAGCGGCAACGTGCTGGGTCATCCTTCAGTCTGCTGAGTGCAGGGCTGGGCCCATGGGCTCTCGGGCACAGCTGGGCCGGGGCCGTAGCAGCCGCCCCTTTGCTCAGTGCCCCACGGTTGTGATAGAGGCAGTACATGTGGCAAGGTGAGTAAGGGAAGGAGCGTGGGCGCCTGGCAGCTCCCGGGCTGATGGCACACATGGACGTTGCAGATTTATAAATCGATACCCCCCCATCCCCCGCAGCACTGCTGGCTGCCCTGGGGGGTCAGTGTGTCCAGGGCCTGCGGGCACCGGTTCTGAGGCCACGGCGTTAGTTCTCGTTCCCGGGACCCCTTTCTGGTGCTCACCTGCCCGCACGGGAGCCTCTTCTGCGCACTCGTCTCCTGCAACACTCGCCCCTTGTCAGGAGACACATCTTTCTCATTTGGACCTAGAGTCTGCCTCCCAGGATTCCGGTCTTGAATTGAAAGAAATAAGTCATGTAAATTGATGCTTCCAGTGTGTTTCCACGGTTTGAATACCTTACAAGAGTGAAGTTGTATCAGAAATCACTGAGCAGCTGGTTTGCAGTCTGTGCAAATGTGGTGTGCTATTTTAATCACTCTGAAAGCAAACGTTCTGTTCAGCCCAGGTGATTAGACACGCATTTGTAGCAGGTGTCATCCGGTGTACGTAGAGATGCTGGGTAAGAGCTCTTGGTGCCCCCCAGCTCGTATCATCCCGAGTCCCCTTGGAACCTGGATGCCAGGTTGTGCGTGTGACCGGTGAGCGCTCCATCCTCACACCAGACCCTCTCTGTCCACCCCCTGTAGGTATATGGTGCAGTGGCCTGGAGCACGGATCCTGCGTCGCCAGGAGCTGGACGCCTTCCTGGCTCAGGCGTTGTCCCCCAAACTCTATGAGCCTGACCAGCTGCAGGAGCTCAAGGTAATTGACCAGCCTCATTCCTTGTCTTGGGAAGCGTTGCTTCGGAGTGGTGTGAGGAGGGCCGGCCTCACCGGGCAGCGCCGCTCAGAGTGCCAGGCTAGGAAACCGAGCCGCGGACTCGGGAGCCTTCGGGGCAGAAGCGTATCCATCCCAGTTACGGAAGCGGTCAAGTCTGCTTCTGTCAGATAAAGGTTTTCCCTTGTTACCAGTGGGCGTCTGCTCTTGTGTTCACGTCAGGGTGTAAACTTGCTTTTGTTCCAGGTGGGGACCCCGGACCCTGGGGAGGGCCTGGGCTTCAGGGTTTTCTCACATCTGGCCAGGATTCTTTTCTCGTTTCGTTCTGTTCCTGATTATAGCATTCGTTTCCTCTAAAACATAGTCTTGCCCTCCTAGACCGTAAATCCCTTTACAGACCACTTGAAGAACAATGTTACACCATCATTCCTGAGCCCCTTTTGCTTAGCATTTAACATCGTGTTCCTTTTAATTTTTCCTTCCAGTAATTCCTTTTGTTCTTTGTTTTGGCAATGTTAATTTTCTCCAAGTTGTCCCCTGATTTTTCGGGGTGCTTATCTTTTCAATGCACTTTGGTTAGTTGCTGTGTTTGCACGGCTGCACTCGCTTTCTGTAATGTCTGTGCTAAACTTTAGAAAGTTTAAGACTTTCCAGAGTTAGCTAAATCAGGGGATCTGCCTTTTCTTTTGATGTACAGGGTTTTGGGTTTTTTTCTTTGCATTTGTTTTTTTGTTTGTTTGTTTTGTTTTTTGTTTTTTGTTTTTTTTAATTATTTGATTTGTAATCAAATAATCTCTTTTGACAAATTGCCTTCACTTTTAGATCTTTTTGCCATTCTTTATGAAGGCATTCTTTCCCCTCAGGAGCATTTGAGGCTCACTTTATAGATTATCAGTATTCTACAGTTGGGGCCCAATCAATTTCTGGTTCCCCTAAACTACTGAGTTAAATTTAGTAATTTGATGTTGAGTGGCCCTTGACTGTGCGGAGCCCAGGTCACGTGTGGTCACCCCAGGCTTCTGATGACTTTGAAACAAGCTGAATAAGACAATAAAACTTAGAATCCACCCCAAATTGTATTCTTTACTTTGTAGATCAAGATTTTCTGTTTGCTAGACAGAAATTATTTTCATTTGTAATGTTTTTGAATCTAAGTTTTCGTTCTAGAGTATTTGGCTGGGTGTCCCCCGAAAGGCTGGCCCTAAGCGCAGGCTCTCGTTCCCGTGCCCCCGGCTGGTGGTGCCGTCACCACTGTCTTCGTCACCAGCCCGTGCTCAGGGGTGTTGTGAATACTTTGACTAGCGTGTGCTGCCATCCCTCTACCTCTACTTCCTGTTTCTCTTATTTAGATTATTACATCAGTATTGACATCCCAGTTCTGAAAATCAGACCGCCAGGTATCAGGTATGCCCACCAAGCCTTACTCACCATCAAGTTGCTTTTCCTCAAAGTTCATCTTCTCTCCCATATCCTTTTCATTTTGGATCAACACACAGGGTATAACTTTTGAAAGACAGCCACACTCTAAGCTTTCATTTTGGTTCTTTTGAGGTCTTAGTGCTTTCATGGTTTTCTCCTGATCCTTCATCTGAAGCCAGGTGTTTCTAGAGCTGTGTTTAGAAAGACCTATTTTATGTGCAGTGACTTGAGGCCACCGTCCCTTCGGCTCTTGCTGGTCTGGAGGCCTGCCTTCCCTTCACCACGGACGGCCTGCACCGCTGGCACCTCACGCACAAGCAGCCTACATTCCGCAGAGCTAGGGGGATAAGAGCATTCGTTGGGGGGAAAGGTAGTTTTTTTGTTTTTGTTTTTTGGTTTGTTTTTGTTTTTTAAGATTGAGGATTCTCTCAGCTATCAGAATGAGAACTAAGAGGAATAGTCATTATTTAAATGCTACAAAAGTTCCTACGCAGAACTGAGAGTCCCCAAATTCAGTGATAGAAAAGTAGACTTTTAAATTGCTTTTTCATTTAACCATTAAAATTTTTTTATATATCGAATGCAATGACGATGCTTTTCCATGAAACGCCATTTCACTGTTTCGGATATAGTCAACTCTTGATTTTGGTGGCTGTCTTAGGGGCCGCTATCCAGTTTGTGGATTGCCCAGACCGTACTTTCCTTCTCCCATTTTTGTCCATTATGTGCTTTGAAAATAAAGAGGAGAAGAAAAGAAAAAGACCCAGTTCTGACAGTTTGGCCTCTCGTTGGCTTTTCTGATTGGGAGATTCGGTGGGGAAAGGTGTTGAAAGTTTTAATTTAGACTGACTTTGTAAGAGTGCTGTCTTGTCTGTGCGTGCTCTGCCTGCCGTGACCGTGAACAGGTGCGTGTTCTATGTGGCTCCTCACAGACCCGTGACAGGGATCCACATGTTTTCCTCATGTTTTCCCTGGTGTATTTTTTAGGCGCTTCTCCTAGGTTCTGAGCATGGATGTAATGACGAAGGTAGATTAGCAATGTTTGGAGGAGGGCGGGGAGAGGGTGAGAAGGACTTTTGTACAGGCTTCATATTTGTCCAGATTCTTTCTCCCTTGCTCTTGACATCCTTGTAATTGCTTTCAGTTCTTCTCACAGTTTCACTGACTGAGTGCAGAACATAAAAGGTGGAGGAGGAGGGGCTGTGAGACGGTACCAGGCCCCTGTGGCCCCTGAAAGAGTTAGGGCAGGTGCAAGTACACATGGCCGATCAGAGGAGGGGTCTGCAGTCCAGCAGTGACACGGCGGGCAGTGCACCCTCACCGGAGTGGTTCTGAAGCTCATTGGGCAGAGATTAAGTTCCAGTTTGTACTTCCTATAAAGTCAGAAAACTGTACTTTCTTTAGTTGAGGAGCTTTGGATAATGCTGATAATTTTATCTTCCTGTGTAGAAGAGAATGAGATTGGACCGTGAATATTGTAGCCATGTCTGTGATCAGGCATTCAGATTCTGGTGCTGCTAGTTAACAGTTTAATGGCATTGAGCTTTCTGTGACTCTTCCTCCATCTGTGACACGGAGTACGAGGAGCAGTACCTGTGTCATACAGTTGCTGAGACATCAGTGAGATAACGTGTGTGGAAATGTGCAGAGTGTACCTGACAAGTCCAAGTCTGTATTAAGTCCCCTGTAGATATTACTTAGTATTATTTGTGTAATTACCATGTAGGGAAAGACACATAAAACACTATGTGAAGTGATTTAGAAAGCTTTTTGGATAAGCCAAGATCTGCATGGCAGAGTTGAGATTTTATGTACATTATTTAAATAGCTTTTATTTTGAGAACTTTTTCTGTGAAATTAATGGTAGTTGCCATTACTAAGCGATAGGATATTCATTTTTGAAACCCATGCAAACAGTTTCTTCGCTGATGGCAAGTCCAGTTAGAATAAACAGATGTGTGTGCATGGCTGAGGCAGACTTCCCCGTGCCCCCTGTCGGCTCACTGGGAGCGCGCTCGTCCTAACCTGGGTACCTCCTCCCCCGGCCCGCCCGCCTGGGCGGCGGGGACTCTGTCTGCTGCATTGAGGGTCGGCGTGTCCACATGGCCACCTCTGGGGACCAAGCACTGACGACAGCACTGTGCTTCCTGGGCTTCCCTAGAAGGCGCTTGCTGGGCTGCAGGACAACACTGGGTGGCGGAGTGGCCTCCATGCCACCCCTGGTATCCCCTCGCCCCGTGTGTGTCGGGGCCACTTTCCCAACAGTGTCAGCTGGACGCTGTTTCAGGGAGGAGAAGCTCCCTCTTTCTGCCTTGAGACTCTCAGAGAAGGGAGTTTCCACTTCAAGTGAATTCTTTCTCCATTTTGATTTTCTCTTTCCCCACTTTCTGCTCATAAATATAAAATGCATGCAGCCCCATCACCCAGCCCTGCCTGCCCTCAGCCGAGTGCACTGTCCTTCCCAGCGAGGCTCAGGCTCCGGAGAAGCAGGGGCCAATGGGGCTGGGCGGCAGGCGGGGCCGGGGGTATGGATGGGCTTCTCCAGGTTTGGAAGGTTCTGAACTACATTGACTGAAAATCCAAAAAACCAAGGTTGGAAGACACAGCATTAGCGGATTGTGGGGAATGGTGGCCCCTGAGCACAAAACAGCAGATAGTCAGAAATTCCTCAGTGTCGGGCATGGGAATGACCTTTTTTCTTGTTAATGAAAAGCCGGCGTACCTGCCACATTTAGGCATTGCTTAGGGTGATACCCCGTAGGGTCTGTGTTCTTGAGATACCCTCGCCTTAGAAAATAAGCGTGAAAGGTGGGAAGACAGAACCCTGGCAGTTAAAACTGCCTTCTGGATAATCCACAAACGAGGTCCTTCACAGACAGACAATCAAGAGTTGACTGTATCTGTCAGTGTTCCTCGCCCTGCGTGTCAGGTGCTAGGAGCCAGGGCCGTGCGCGCAGGGAGGTGCAGCGCCATGAAGGAGGGGGCAGGAGAGATAGTCTGCATGGTCCAGATACCGTGTTTTTGTTGTTGTGTTCTTCCATTTATAAGCTATCCATTTCTCCTGAAGCATTTGACAGTCTCATTAATGAGTTGCTACCTAAAACATTAACATGAAATAATGTAAACATGAAGTACAGGTTTTAGAATGGAATTATGCTGAGTAATTTTTAATATACTTGAAAAAATGCAGAATCTTAACGGAATGTTGCTTGTTATAACTTTTTGTTCATACATTACCAGTGTGTAGAATCTGAAGGGTAACTTATTTTCGTAAGTGGACAGTGGACTTCCTAACTGCTAAGGAGACTATTAATAATCTGTTACTTTCTCATGTCAACTTCAATATAGTATTACTTTACGCTCCTATGATGCTTTACAAATTCCAAATTGAAATACTTCAGTATGTTTATAAAACAGTCTCTAAAATTTAAATCTGTTAAATAACATAAACAGTCTCTGTGTTCAGATAGTGCTAGGTCACTGTAAGGAAATAGCAGGTGTGCGTAGGGAGCGTTTGGTGGAGGGGTGTCCACGCTAACCGTGGAGAGCTGTAGTCAGAAATGGTGAGAATCGGGTTCTGCGGTGTTCTTACTCCATAGAAATCATTCTTTTCCATTTAAAGATTGAGAACCTCGACCCCCGAGGCATTCAGCTGTCAGCTCTCTTCATGAGTGGTGTGGACATGGCCCTGTTTGCAAACGACGCGTGTGGCCAGCCGGTGCCCTGGGAGCACTGCTGCCCTTGGATGTATTTTGATGGGAAGCTCTTCCAGTCCAAACTCCTCAAAGCCAGCCGGGAAAAGACCCCACTCATCGACCTCTGTGATGGTCAGGTCAGTCTCAGGAACGCCGGCCAGCGGGGGGTTGGTTGGCGGGTGGGGAGAAGCCTCTGGCCACCTCGGCGGGATGGGAGGAGTGCTTGCAGGCTGGTGAGCTGGGCTGTCTGCGCAGGTTGCAGGCGCACATGTGATGTGCTGCACTCGCCTGGACCTCGCTCCCGGCAGGACCTACAGGCCTGGGTTCCTACCGGCCCCGGCCACATCTTTGTCAGCCACTCAGTACGCTTCCTTGTTTAATGTGTGTTTCTGTTGAAAGTCCTCTTGATGAATACATATTGTATTGTTAAATTACTCACCTTATACGTGTGGTCAGCAGCGCTGGAACAGCCCAAACAAAGCACATGGGACACACGCGGTGTCTCCACAGGGCACATCTCACGACCTGGCACTTAGGGACATGAGCCAGCACTCGGCACTGTGCTTGGGCCCATTTCAAACAGAATCACCCACAGAAATGTGAAAACTGTGGCACTAAGTGGATGGTGAACAGGACACTTGTTTCCAGTGTAAAGTCTGAAACAAGCGGTGCCCCCTCTGCGTGAGGCCTCGGGCACGATTGTGGGTTACAAGTACATTTCAGCAAGCGGGTGGGTCCACAGACGTGGAGTCATGAATAGCGAGGACTGAGCGCATTAGTTGGAAGTCCTGGCCTGAGCAGAAGGTGCGGTCCACCATCAGACCGTCTTGTTCTCTTGCAGTCGCCTCAGGCTTCTGACGGCACGTTCTGCCCGAGCTGCCGTGACTCTCGGGTCAGGCTCAGCATAAGCACAGATTTGTGGGGTGAGCAGGTTTTCAGATTCTCTGGTTAAGGATCGGTGTTGCTACTTGAATTTATGTATTAACAAAAGACACTGCAGGTGAATGTCGTACAGACTCTTTCACAGTGGATCTGATGCCCACTAGCTGTGTTGTCCGCATCCTTGGGAGCGATGTTGTTCACTGTGATGTGATCCCCTCAGGCAGCCTCCCGCCCCCTGTCAGCACGGTCGCTGGGCCTTGGTGCCCTCTCTGCCACACGGGGCACACAGCTGGCCGAGTGCTCGGTCGGTGGGCATTGTCTGCGCTGCAGTGGGACCTCTCTGGGCTCAGCTGTTGGCTTCCAGAACCAAAACCACTCTTTCAGTTAGTACCTTCGGTAGTGAATGGTCCTCACCTGGAGATCGGCTGAAAGCTGTGGCTTAAGTTGATGTTGCGTCTGTGGGAATGATGTAATGGAAGCAGGCGGTATGTGTTCATTGATTGCATTTTTGGTGTGCTTGCCGACCGCACCCAGTGTGGCTGCACAGACCGTGACTGACTCATGGGAAAAGAGCACATGCATCCTGGCAGCTGGTGGGTCTCACTTCTTTCCTGTCCATTTCGATTCGAGAAAACTCTGTGAACCGAGTTTTCACATGCCGGCGCTTGACTTGCAGGCCGAGCAAGCCGCCAAGGTGGAGAAGATGCGGCAGAGCATTCTGGAAGGGCTGAACCTCTCCCGGCAGAGCCACCCGCTTCCCTTTCCGCCGCCCACGGCGCTGCCTTTCTACCCTGCCTCCGTGTACCCCCGGCACTTCGGGCCGGTCCCCCCGGCTCAGGGCCGTGGGCGGGGCTTTGCAGGTGAGCGCACAGGCGACGTCGGGAGGGACCGTGGGGTGGTGGGGACGGATGCGCCGTGTCATGCTGTGCTGGGACCTCGTTCATGGTCAGGCTCATGACGAAGTTTGCAGTATCAGCTCCTCACCATAGACAAACGCAGATCCCCGAAGAGATGCGGGTAAGGGAGAGAGGGAAATACGAAGGCTGTTGCAGAGACTGGATTTTACGATTGGTCGGCACAGCTGAAAACTCCGCTTGTGTTTGTGGCTTACGGTTTGCTCACCTGTGGGGTCAGAGGAGGCCTCTCCACTAAGGCCACCCCCTGCCCCCAGGGATGGTTCAGACGCGCTCCAGTGTGGACAGCAGGGGCTGGGAGACCCCTCCCCCCGCCCCGGCAGCCAATGGTATGGGAACAGCAGGTGAAGGAGATGGGGTCGTTCTGCCCAGAGGCCCACCGGTGGCTCCCCTAGAACCTGCTCCTCACAGCTTCTCCGTCTCTCTCCACCCGGGTCCCACAGGAGTCTGTGGCTTTGGAGGCCCCTATGGGGACACTGTAGCGACAGGCGCTTACCGTGCCTTCCGAGTGGCAACAGCAGCGGGACACTGCGGAGCCTTCTCAGGCGGGGACAGCAGCAGGACTAGCAAGTCGCAGGGCGGTAATTATGCCAGCACGCCTTCTCCTAGAGCTTCGCCGCCCCGCCTGGCCCCCCTCCGCGTCCTCCCCGCCAGGCCCGCTCCCGGCCCCGGCCGCCCCCAGGTCTCTGCCTTCCAGTGGGACGGGCGGGTGTCCACGCAGCCCTTGAGCCCGGCCCCAGCGCCGCCTCCCCGAAGGAGCAGGCTGCCCTACAGGGCTCGTTGGCGGGCTCCTTCCCCGACGACGGAGGTCCTGAGGCCATAGCAGTTCCTGGCTTGGAAACTGACCGCAGCTTGTTTCGTAGGCAACGTTTTTGAGAAAGATCTAATAACACATACATAAATGAGCTTATTTTAAATTCCCTTTGCTTCTCTTCTTGTACGTATTGGTTTTACAAGGGAGAAAAAAGACTTAACATTTAGTTTTGAAATAATGTCTTGTGATTTTGCTGTAATTAAAGCCTGTGACTTGTAGTTTTGTCACACGTCCTGTATTTGGGGACCGCAGAGCCAGACGTGGCCATCAGGTCCACACCACAGGGCTGTTCAGATACATTTGTGAGTAACTTTAGGGTACGCAGGCTTTCTATCCTTCCCAGGAATGTTCTTCCAGCTCTGTTCCTTGGGGTTGGCGGGAGACCTCTTTTGCAGCAGTAAGATGCACAGGCTAGCGCAGCCCCCAGAGGGGCTCTGGGGCCGTCTCCCCCTGCACCGGCCCCGCATGCCCTCTCCTGCCTCCCACTGGCTCTTGCAGCTTCCAGGGCGCTTTTCTTCCTGCCCACGCCATGCAGCGTGCAGTGACGCCTGCTCTCTGCTTCACCATCGGCTTCAGCTCCTTGCACCCCTTGCCTGGACACTCACGTCAGCGTGCAGTTGGGATAAACCTATGGGTAGGGTGGTGGCTATAGACATTGTAGGGTCAGAAGTGGTTTTGTAGGCTGAAACGACCAGAGGAACTGCTTTGTAACTTCCCCCAGATTGTGTCTGGAGCTCAGCTCTGCTCTGTCCAGTGTAGTAGCCACCGGCCACTGTGGCTCTTGAGCACTTGACCTTGCTATAAAATACACGCCCAGTTTTAGATCTAATATGGAAAAAAGATTGCAAAATATCTAATTAGTAGTTTTTATATTGATTACATGTTGAAATAATACTATTTTGGATATATTGGGCTAAATAAAACAAATTATCAAAACCTATTTTACCTGTTTTTGTATTATTTCATTGTGGCTACTAGGAATGTAAGGCTTGTAGATTTGGATGTTGGGCAGCGCTGTCTGGCAGCTAGAATGGTCATGGTGAACACCTGGATGATGGAGACTTAATTATAATCCATTCCATCTGCCAGAAGATAGGAAGCTTGAGGTTCTATTCTGTTTGGGTTTTATCAGAAGTTTTGCTATCAGTTACATATTTGAGAATTTTCTTAGTTAAGTCAGAAATCCTTAGAATATGCAGGCTGTTGGTGGTTAATAGAAGTTACTGATACAGTGGTGTTGGTGACCCCACTGATTTAATTTAATTTAATTTAACAATAAGAAACAACAGCCACATTTACTGGTTAACTTCTGTAATGTTTGGTTAAGGCAGGAAACTTGGAAGCAGTTCCCCAAAGAGAAAACATGGAGTTTGCAGGTATCCACGTTGGTAGGGGAGGAGGCCGGCTGTGAGCGCCCAGTGGCCACGCTTTATTGAACTGTTTCAGCCAGAAAGCCTTGCACATTTTGCTTTTTAAACTCAGATCAGCTGTTGTGGGTTCTCTGAGTGGCCAACACTTCTGTCTGACTTTCAGGTGTATTTTCAACAACAGTTAAAACCCGTAAACAATATGTACATAGATACTTTATGTAATAAATAAGAAGTCTTCACAAAACTTCAGAGGAGGGGGCTTTGTATGAAATATAAACCACAGTGAAAACAAATTGCTCGCTTGTTTTCTTTTTGCTGTTTTTAATTCTCTGATTGTCAAGATGTATTTTGTCTATTTTTCGTGCAGGAATCCAACCTATACCTTCTCAGGGAGGGAAGCTAGAAATAGCCGGCACCGTGGTTGGCCACTGGGCTGGGAGCAGACGGGGCCGTGGGGGCCGCGGGCCTTTCCCCCTACAGGTAGTTTCTGTTGGAGGACCAGCAAGAGGGTAAGTTCTGAACAGTGAAAACATGTTTGTGTTAATTAGAAAATAGCCTCTTACTTATTTTAGTCACGAGTTTATTAGAAACATTTTTTCTTCATTAGATATATTCCTTAATGTCATTGTGGTTATGTAGGATTCCATTGTATATAGCATTATGTAACTAAGCCATTATTAAATAGTTACCCACACATTCAATTAACAATTTTTTAATATTTAAAAAAGCATTTTGAAGTATATTATTTTTCAAATTGAATGCACTGGATAGGGACCAAAAAACTAAGATTGATTTCTTGGAATCTTGAAATAAGTCCACGATGTGACCATGATTTATTTAATAGACCGGTGCTTTCTACAGCGTGGGATCGGCATCATTTTAAATGTTCCAGCTGCTCAACAGATTCAAGCCTGTGTGCTTTTGTCCTCTTTTATCCGTTCAGGCGTCCGAGGGGAGTTATTTCCACCCCGGTGATCAGAACGTTTGGAAGAGGCGGACGGTACTACGGCAGAGGCTATAAAAACCAGGGTGTGATTCAGGTAATCCATGGGGCAGCGGCGCCTCACTCCGGGCTGGTGGCTCAGTGCCTGCGTCCAGAAAGGTCTGCCGGGGCCTCTCTGTAGCTGTCGAGCGCAAGGCAGACGCAGCGGTGGCGCCACTTGCTCGCCGGCTGTGACTCCTCAGCCCACGGTGGCCGGCGTCGTGGGTGCTGAAGAGTATGGTCTCCTGGTCACTGCTGCCCGGGGAGTATTCTGGGGCTGTTAGCGGCAGTTATATTCTAAAATGTTATTTAGGTAAATAGCAGTCAGGATTTAAGAAGAAAACTGACGTCTTTTTCTCCTCCTGGACTGTCTTGACTAGCACTTCGCTGAAAGGCTGAGCCTGTGAGGAGACAAAATCACATACCCATCTTCATGACCGAGCTGGAGTTTCCTCCCACTTTGGATAGACCATGTTGGGACATGGATCCTGATGAATTTCCCCTTGAGAAGGATCTTTTAGAAATGCCAGGCAGCCTTACTGCTGTGTTTGATGTTTCATCAAAGTGTGCCTTTCTTCCCGTGCTGTGCATGCAAATGTCCCAGCTCTCCCTTGGCTCCCACATTAGTAGCCCACGTGTGGAAATGTATTGGCCTGCCTTTACCAGGTGATCTCACCACCTTGGGAACTTCTGTGTTGATGAAATGCATCTAGTGAGTCAGGTACAAGGGCAGCCCCCTCTGCAGTGCAGCATGCCCCAGGATGGGGCATGTGCTCGGCTCACTTTGCCCTCCTCAGGCTCACCTTGACCTTCCTCTGCCTTCTGAGCCCTTTTAAGCTGAAGGCACTCAGCCTCTGAACGGGTTTATAAGGTGGGGGGGGAATGCACCCGTGCTGTGCTCCAGCCCGGAGCCCATCCTGTACAGACAGCCCCTCGTGGAGCCATCACCCCTACGATTAAGGGGGCCTTTCACGTAAAACACAGACACCGGAACCACACAAGACAACTGGGTGGCCTGGCCTCTTTCTTGTTCCCGTGGGGAGCTCACCTTCTTTTATTTTGCTGCATCTTTAAAGTCCCTGAGTCCACTGGCTTCCCTCCCCCATGCCTGTCTCCTTTGCTTTGTGTGTGGAAGGACAGACAACACCGCCTTTTGCGCCCAAACGCCCAGACTTTCTGCATCTTGCCGAGCATGTGCTGAGCGGGCTGCCCCCCTATGACCTGACCTTTTCTTTCTTGCATCCTGGTAGTGGGTCTAGGCACTGAGCCAGACTCTGCACTGGTCTGCGCCTGTGGCAGAACTGAAGTGGACCTGCGTGCTTTTGTCAGGGGCACGAGTGTCTGCTTCTGCACATTGGGACCCTTTGATGTGTCACAGGCTGGATCCATTCATTCGCTGGAGATTGCCAAAGGAAGATAGTCTTGTTGCATTATTTCTTTTTCGTTATTTATTGGGGTGTTTTTATAAAGAGACGCTTCCCATTGGCTCCCATTTGGTACCTGAGTATTACAGTGCTTGCAGGACAGATACCTTGCTGCCCTTGGCCACAGGCCCTTTGCGTGGCCTCTGGTCTGCGGTGGCTTTCTCTGTGGGCATCGCCCGGCCCAGCAGAACCACCACATTTCTCTCGATTCCTTGTCTCTTTAGTGGGAAATGGCATTTGAAAACCACCGTCTGGGCACCCTGAGTGCTGGAGGGCCAGTGACTGTTCCTAGTGTTCTCTGAGCACAGACCTGGACATGCAGTCCTGGTCTTCATGCATGAACACACGACATGCGAGCTTTGTATTGTCTTTTTCTTTAAAGATAAAATCCTCATAAATTCACACTGACGTTTCCAAGTTAAACTGAGGGCTTTTACTTACATCTCTGATGTTACATCTATGTGTCCTTTCCTCATGCTGAATCACTGTTTCTGGGCTTCTCTGTGAACAGGGCTAGAGGAGATACGTGTACTCGCGTGCACCAGGCACTCAGACCCGCACATGCTTGTGCTGCTGCACACTCTTGTGTACCACACGCACAGGGGAATATGTATGTGGATGCCGCTGTTTTTATCTCAAGAATTTATAGCGACTCTTCTGAATCAAATTGAAGACTTCAGGAATTTGATTTAAACTTTACTGTTCGTGTCCATGTCTATTATCTTCCACCCTGAGAACCGGGGCTCGTTAAGTTAGAGTCAGAGTGCCCCTGGCTGGCCCTTGGCTTCGTCCACGGGCAGTCACGGTGTTGACAGACTCACCCTGTTCTCCCCCCAGCTCTCGTTGTGACAATAGCTGTGCGGTTATCCGCTGCATTGTCCCAGCGTGCAGCCTCCACCCACCGCCCCACCCACGCCTCATTGGCCTGGCCTCTGTGGACCCGCGTCCCCTGCCCGCCGGCCTTGTCCCTCCAGGCTCTCCTCAGGGGACTCCACAGGCAGGACCTCACAGAAACCAGGGGACGTTCAGAAGCACTTTGCTTTCCTAACAGTTGAAAGTGGTGGCTCATACCTCCTTCTCATGCGTCTCACGTATATTGTCATTTTCTTCTGTCATAAGCTTTGTGTCAAAGACCGCTAATAATTGAATTGTCTTTCCCTCAGAAGACATTCGCGGTTTGGGCCTAAATGCCCAAATTGTTTTTGTTTCTCTGCCAAGGTTTCGTGATGCACCCCACTGCTGGTCATTCTGGGCCGGTGCACTCAGCACACAACGTGTTCTTTCTAAACACAGTTTCATATCTTGTCTTACATCAGAAGCTTTTCTTGAATTACTGGGTTTTCATTTCTGTTGTTCTCCCTTGCTTTGATTTCATCTCTGGTGGTTCCTGTTGAGCTAGTCTTGTGTCTGTCGCCAGTGTTTGGCACATTCTTGACTCCCTTTGATGTCTTCTTCTTTTGAGATAGAACTCACCTACTATGCAGCTCACCTGCTTAGAAAGTACAGTGCGGCCTGTCCTCACTGTCATGCAGGGACACTGCCAATTGCAGAACGTTCATCACCCAAGAAGAAACCCCTTACTCCGTTGCAGCCACGTCCCAGCCCCCGGCGGCCACGGATCTGTTTTGCTGTGTATGGACTTGCTCTGTGCCTGTCATGTATGCGCACCTGTCGTGGCGCCACCGGCCCTTGGGTCCTCGTGATTGCTGTGAGGGCTCCACTGAGGGCGAGGCTCACTTTATCCATTTACCAGTTGCTGGGCATTCAGGTGGTTTGCACGTTTTTGGTTATGAGTAATGCTGCTGTGAACATACATACATAGGTTTGGGTTTTCCTCCAGCTTTACTGAGATGTAATCAATATACACCATCATGTTAGTTCTGGGTGCAGCATAGTGATTTGTATTTGTATGCATTGCAAGATGATCACCACGGGAAGTCTCGTTAACATGCATCTCCTCAAATGGTTACAAAAACTTATTTTCTTGTGACGAGAACCTTTGAGATCTCTCAGCAACTTGCAGATATGCAACAGAGTATTGTTAACTACAGTGGTTGTGTTCAGGTGTTTGTGTGGACATATGTTTTCATTCCTCTTGGGTACATACCTGGGAATGAATTCCTGGGTCCTTGTGTATCCTCAGAAAAAACAATTCTGAGTTACTTTTTTGTGTTGGCACCCTGGAGATCCTGCTTCAGGCGTTTGGCGTAGCGGCCGGTGGGCTTTTCCCTCCGAGACTGAGGGCTTAGAGGTCTGAGCAAGTACTTGAAATCTTCAGTGTTATTTCCCTCTGCTTTGTCCTCTTATATATTTTAATTTTTCTCAGGATTCCAAGAAAATGGCAGTAGTGTTGACTTGGGGGAGGGTTTACATGCATATTTCTGAACTCTGGGATTGAGCACCGAAGTGAGAAGACCTGTGGGAATGGAGCCCAGAGGGGAACAAACGCAGGGACCACTGGTGTGAGACAAGGCATCCCCAAGGCGAGGGTAACACATATCTCCAGCCCCACTTGGCTGAGCAGAGAGGGCCTTTATTTGTAACCAGGCAAAAACCCTGGTTCTCAGCAGGGAGGACTAGAGGCACCCGACACCCTGCCATCTGGGGTTGAAAGGCAGCTTTCCTGTTTTGGGTCTCAGTTTCTTCACTGAAAAATGACCACATAAGGGTAAGACCGTTAAGGTTTCCTTCAGCACTGAATCCGCCTCCAGCAGTGGTTCTCAGCCCTGGGATGTTGGCCCCAAGGGCCATTGGCTTTGTTTGGGGACATTGTTGATCATCATAGCTCAGTGTGCAAGTGCTTCTGGTGTCTTCTGGGGAGAGGCCAGCGATGCCCACCACTCTGCAACACACAAGATGGCCCGTGACAGAATTACCAGGTCTGCAATGTTGAGGTGCCAGGCTGAGAAACCCACGGTCTAAGATGTAAACGGCTGAAAGATCTCGGGCTGTCTTCCTCGTCTCTTACCGAGAGGTCTCATCTTTCACTCCAAAAGTTCATTTTTCCTAGAATTACTTTTAAGTTTGTTAAGAGGAGCAGGGAGACCTGTTCAGAAGAGATAGGTCACAAACACACCTGGCGATTATCAGCTTAGACTTGTTTCTTGTTGGGTTGTCCAGAGAGGCCTTAGGTTTGCTTCCATTTTCCAGTAGAAATGGGCCTCCCACTGCCCGCGACAGGTGGATGTGTAAGTTGTTGGTGGACACGTAGTGAGGATGGTGGTTTGTAATTTCAGAGAGGACGTATCGAGGAGCGGTGTTAGCATAGATGACTTGGTGCTGTCCAGAAGGATTAGGTGGACCTCTTCAAGTGGGGTCTACTGCAAGGTCAGGATATTAACTACAGAGAAGTGGAGGGAAGGGGCCCCAGGACGAACCTGCTGAGACCAGCTTTTGCCAGCTGCAGGTCAGTCAGAAGCAAAACAGAGTGTGTTAGAGTATAGAGTATAGACTAGAGTACAGAATAAACAGATTATAGAGAGTAGATAGACTGTGTGAATGACAGAGAGTATAGACTAGAGCACACAGACCATAGAGAATATGTAGACTGTTCAGGTTATGGAGAGTATAGAGTACACAGACCATAGAGAGTAAGGAGTATAGAGAGTATGTAGACTGTGGACTCCGGAGAGTATAGACGAGAGTACAGAGTACACAGACCGTAGAGAGTATGGGGCATAGAGAGTATATAGACTGGACCACGGAGGGTATAGACCATAGTACAGAGTACACAGACTGTGGAGAGCATGGGGCCTAGAGAGTATGTAGACTCTGGATTACAGAGAGTATAGACTAGAGTACACAGACCATAGAGAGTATGGGGCGTAGAAAGTATGTAGACTATGGACTACAAGAGTATAGATGAGAGTACAGAGTACACAGACCACAGAGAGTATGTGGACTGTGGACTATGGAGAGTACAGACCAGAGTGCAGAGTACACAGACTGTGGAGAGTATGTAGACTGTACATAGACTGTGGAAAGTATAGAGTGTAGACAGTATAGAGATTAGAATGTATACACTAGAGTATGTAGATGATGCAAACTATAGACTATAGAGTACATAGGTGATACTATAGAGAGAAAGAATATATATTACACAGATTACAGAGAATGTAGATTCAAGTATGGAGTACAGAGAGAATACAGACTATCAAATATATACAGTATATAGCCTATGAAGTATATACACAGGTTGTGAAAAATACAGACTGGAGCGTATATAGGTATAGAGAGTGTAGAGTAACGGACTGTACAGACCACAGAGGATTAAGAGAAGGTATAGAGCAGAGAGTAGAAAGCGTGAGGAGCACACCCATGCAGTGTACTGTGCTGTTGAACCTGAAGCACAGGCCTCCATAGGCGTCCCTTCTCCCACTGTGTATCACAGCTGCCTTATTGCTTGTTATCCTTGATTTTGACCAGGGCAAGCCTCCTTATGCTGCTTCAGCAGAAGAAGTGGCCAAAGAACTGAAGTCAAGATCCGGGGAATCCAAGTCGTCTGCCGTGTCTTCAGATGGGTCCCTGGCTGAAAACGGAGCGGTGGCTGAGGAGAAGCCTGCTCCCCAGATGAACGGGAGCGCGGGCGATGCCAGGGCCCCCAGCCACTCGGAAAGTGCCTTGAACAATGACTCTAAGACGTGCAATACAAATCCTCACTTAAATGCACTAAGTACAGACAGTGCTTGCCGCAGAGCTGATGCTCTGGAGGCTGCTGTCTTAAAGAAAGAAGAGTAAACTTATTTTTTATAGAGGGTGAAGGATGCTGGAAGGGTAGGATTCAGGAATATCTGGAGAGAAAGAGAGCCTACAGTTATGTACATTTTTTCCTTTCCGTAAGAGAAAAATGAGGACTTTGGAAATTCGGATCCCTCTTTGATATCAGAGATTTAAACAACACATTTTTAGTTTTAACCAGTTGTAGTCAAAATGCTACAATAAAACAAAAAGAGAGAAAGAAAATGAAGAGCATTTGACTCCCACACTTAAAATGAAGTACACACAAAGTTTAAACTGGTTATGACAAAAGCCTATAGTTGTGTTTCTTGAACTATAAAGAAAACAAATTTTGGCAGTCTTTAAGTATATATAGCTTAAAATATCATTTTTAGCATTTGGCACCATATGTATGCCATTATCTTTGATTTTGCATTACTGTTCACAAGGAAGCTTTGTCTAAGGCTTTGATTTTATGATTATGAAAGAAATAAGGCACACCACGGTTTTTCTTTCTTACTTAAATCTCATCACTGTTGATGTGGTTCTTTTGTGTTAAAAAAAAAGTGCAACTATCAAAACTAAAAAATTATAGAGTAATATTGCCGTTCTGCTGATTTTAAATATGCAGTACATCATACTTACTTTACAAGCAAGTTAAATGGAGATAAAGTTGAAATCATAGAAGATGCAAATGACCTTTCAAAATCAACACAATGTGTTCTGAAACTTTTCGTGACTTAATACCATGCATCTGTGATCAATGAACTATGTGGTTTTGAATCGGATGTAGACCATTAGTGCTACTACTTGAGCTAACCTTCTGCATGGTTCATAATTTTTAAAGTGTGTAGTTAATATTATGCATGTTATTGTCCTTCCATTCTTACCAGTATGTGCCCATTTGCAAAACAAAATGCTAATAATCAGTAATAGTCCTATAAAAGATGTTAACTCTGTTTAGTCACTGACTGATCTTGCTCTAACCTTAAAATTTTGTGATTATTGACCTCTGTTGCATTTATTCTAAAACCCCCCCCAAAATTATCTAGCTGTTTCAAATATCAACATTACCCTGGTGTATTCACTGCTGTATGCATTATTGTTCTTTGTTGCTGTTTTATGCCTTCATATTAGCAAAATATGAAATTCTGTGAAAAACAAAAAAAAAATCCCTTTGATCTTAAAAAAAAAAAAAACAAAAAAAACAACCCCCCTTCTGTAGCAGGAAACAAATTGCTTGTTCTTGAGAACTTTCCCATCAAGAATTTAGTAGAAGCAGGTATACTTATATCATTTTGATGTTTTTGTTAATGTTTCCAAACAATGTACTTTGAAATCAGAATCACTTCTTATTCGTTTTCATATAATTCTCCTGATGCTCTTCATCACACATTAGTGATCAGAAATGAGATGTAATTCCCCAATCCCTGCCCGCAAGACCTGAGTAGGATCTTACTGTAAGTTGAAGGGAGTTCTGCCCTAACTCATGGATTGTGCAAGAATGAACTGCTGTTGGGTCTGACTGATTGTAGGTGGGTTGTGGCGTGGTGTATCGAAGGCTATTGAATGCAACTTACAATGCTTAATAAAAATCTTTATTCTTTTAGTATAAAGTACGGTGTCGCTTTTAAATTTCTTGTAGCAACAGATGTTACTGAGACTTAATTCAAGTTGGGACCGCTACCGCAGGCACCAGACCTTCTCGGTGCGAGGACGAGGTCTGGGGATCCTGACTTTGAGTCCACGCGTGTGTCGGGGGCGAGGGGCAGTGGGGGAGTGGACTTACATAATTAAAAAGCTCAACAGCTGCCTGAGAGCTCGCTAGAGTGGGTGCAATTCAAAACTGTTCTGCGAGGGGGTTACGGTCTCCAGCCCGAAGGGACTCGCGCTGTCATCCTCGTCCCCATGCTGGGAAGCGGGACTGAACGTGGAGAAAGAAGCCCAAGGAAGAAACGCACCAGATCCCGATAGAAGCACGTGTATTACTGTCCCTACTGACCAGACCCACCCTTCATTGTGGTTTTCTCCGGGTGCACCTCGCGCCCTTGGGCCCACCACCCTCCAGGGCCGACCCTGCGGGGGCCACACGACTCTGACCGCCCGCAGCTGTGGCGTCCCTAGGGTCGCACAGCCGGCAGCAATGGGGACAAGCCCCGCCGCGGCGCTTAGAGAAACGGGACAGAAATCCACCTCCCCAGTCTGAGGAGCTGGGCGCTTCCGGTCTATACAAGGGGAGGGACGCAGCCACCACTGTTTCCGGCCCCAGCTTCAGGCGGGTTGGGGCGGGGCCGTGAGCGCTTCCGGCCTCTGCGCGGGGCGGGAAAAGGACGTGTGCGCTTCCGGCTTCTGTGCGGGGCGGGGCCGCGAGCTGCTTCCGGCCTGTGCGCTGGACGGCGCAGAGCGGTGCCGTGAGGGCTTCCGGATTCTGCGCGGTTCGGGAAAGGGTCGTAGACGCTTCCGGCTTGTGCGAGAGGCGGGGCCGTTTCCGGCCTGTGCTTAGAACGGGGCGGGGCCGTGGCCCGCTTCCGGCTTGTGCGCGGGGCGGGGCCGTGAGTGCTTCCGGCTTGTGCTTGGGACAGCTCGGGGCGGAGCAGTGAGCCCTTCCGGCCTCCTCTCCACCTGCGCTGGCGGTGCGTGCGCACCGTCCACGCCCCGCGGCGGTCCGTGTCGCTCACCCAGCCGCTGGTCGAGCATTCTGGTTCACCGTTTTTTTGTTTTCTTTTGTGAAAGAGCTCTTACGGATCTCGTGTGTTTCAAACGTAGTATGTCTATTGTAGAGTTTCAAACACTGCCGGTGCACAGAAAGGACAGAAAACCCCTAGTGATGTACGCATACGGACACACCTGTTCACACCTGGTCCTTGTGCCCCCGCCGGCCTAGCGCGGATGAACCCCGCGCACCTGCTGTTCAGGGCCGCAGGGGCCGCGCCTATTCACGTTTCGGGGCGCAGGACAGGTGTGTACAAGCCAGGCCGTATCAGGTAAGAACACGGGAAATAAAACAGGGAGGGGACTGGGGGGACGGGGGTCTGCAGGGCGAGGCTGGGCTCAGGAAGCAGTGTATAGAGAGAACCCACCAACGAGGGGAGAAGGGTGCTGCTGGCCCCTGGAAGGTGGCTTAACCCTCAGCATTGGGCCAGTGTCACAGGAAAATGGGCCTCCCTCCTTGTCATCTGTCTCCTTCCAGGCCTGTGGGCAGGCATGAGGACACGAGCTCCTTCCTGATGCGCTCCCTGCAGGAGCGGTTCTCCCCTCCAGCGATCTTATTCTCCCGCTGATTCTTTGGAGAATGCCTGTTTACTGTCCTTTCCCCTTTACTGCTTACCCTCACCTGGCAGAGTGAGCTCTGCACAGGTTGCTTCCCTCCAGCCCAGGACCCTTGGCTGCTGGGCCTCCGCTCCTGTCCCTACCACAGCCGGGGGGGGGGGGGGCGGCGGCAGGGGCCTCACGGACCCACAGATGGGCCAAAGCAGGCTCTGTACTAGGTGCTTCACCCAGTGCTGTGGGCTGGACTGTGCAGGTGTGAGGTCTTGGAGACTCCATGAGGGGCCACCTGGGGGCTGGCTGGAAATTACTCAGGCAGAGCGCTAGCCACTTAAGGGTGGTGTCTGGGATGGCCTTGGCCTGGTGTGCCCAGAAGGCACCAGCAGCTCATGTGGCAAACAGCTGGAGGCACAGGAGCAGACCTCGTCACACCATGTCCACTCCTGGCCATTGTGCATATCCATCTCTTCAGACATGACTGACCCCAGCATGGGTTATATAAGTGTTACCCTGGTGTTGGTTTTCCCAGAGTGGCCCGTTTGTCTTGTCTTGTCCTGGTGTTTTGTTAATAGCACCCTTAATGTAAATTATATGGTTATTTGGCAGAGGGGCTTTGGTCTATAAACTCATTGCTTCAAAACATCACAGGGCCATCCTCACGATAGTCAACAGAAGGGCACTCTCATAGCTATCAGAAAAACCCAGAAGGCTCCCAAAGTTCCCATGGGTCACTGTTCATTTCACTGGGTTCTGGATCAGGTCTCCCAAGGGCCTGCTCTTAGAACTCTCTTGACATTCACCAGATTGCTTCATGTGTCACCAAAGCACACATCCAGCCTTGAACTAGTATCTCCTGTCTGTCATCTCTGCCATATGAACTCCTTGGAGGTGGGACGTGTCTACCTGGTTCACAGCTTTAAAACCTACACTAGTTGTGCACCAACACGTTGGATAACCTAGATGAAGTGGACAAACCCACACACACACAATCCGCAACCTCCCCAAACTGAATTACAAAGAAACAGGACATCTTAATATACCTGTAATTATTACAGAGAGTGAGTCAATAATCAAAAGCCTCCCAAAAAGAAAAGCCCATGACCAGATGGCTGGTGAATTTTACCACACATTTAGGGAAAAATTAACAGCAATCCTTAAATTCTTCCCAAATGTTGAAGAGGAGGGAATGCTTCCTGACACTCTCTGAAGCTAGCATTGCCCTGATACCAAAGCCAGACAAAGACTCTACAAGAAGACTTACAAAACAGGGGTACCTGGCTGGCTCAGTTGGTAGAACATGTGACTTTTGATCTCAGGGTCATGAATTTGAGCCCCACATTAGGTGTGGAGCCTACACACACAAAAAAAAACAACAAAAAAGGAAAACTACAAAACAGTATCCCTCATGAACCTTGATGCAAAATTCTCAGCAAAATTCCAGGAAACTAAATTCACCAGCGTGTTAAAAAGATTCTACACCTTGATGAAATGGAGTTTGTTCCTGAAATGCAAGGATGGTTCGGTCTCAAAATCAATCAGGGTGAGACATCACACCAACAAAGGGGGAAAAACCCACAGGATCATCTCAACTGATGCAGAAAAAGCATTTGATAAAATTCAACATGTTTTCATGATAAAAATCCTCCATAGGGGGGCACCTGGGTGGTTCAGTAAATTAAGCGTCTGGTTCTTGATTTCAGCCCAGGCCATGATCTCACAATTGGTAAGTATGAGCCCCAAGTCTGGCTCTGTGCTGGCAGGGCACAGCCTGCTTGGGATTCTCTCTCTGCCTTCTCTCTTAGCACCTCCTCCACTTGCATGCACACTCCCTGTCTCAAAATTCAAGAAATTAGAAATAGAAACTTTTTCAGCATAGTAAATGCCACAGATGAAAAGCCCAAAGCAAACATACTTAATGGTGAAAAGATTAAAAAATATATATATCACAAACACATGCACAAAACCCAAAACAACTTTTCCCCTGAGATCAGAAAGGAGAAAGATGCCACTGCCACTTTCACCACTTCTACCCAACACAGTATTGGAAGTTCTAGCAGGAGCAACCAGACATACCTGTGTAAACAAGCAAATAGCATCCAAATTAGGAAGAAGTAAAATTATCTCTGTTCATAGATAACAAGATGTTATGTAAAATCAAAAAGACTTAGGAACTCTAAAGATTCCACAAAATACTGTTAGAACTAGTAAATTCAAAGTTATAAAACTAATCCTGTAAAGTTGCAGGATAACTAAATAAACACTAAAAATTAGTTTTGTTTCCAAACACTAAAAATAAACAATCTCAAAAGGAAATCAGGAACACAATTCCATTTACAATAACATTAAAAAAAACCCCAAAACCTAGGGGTAAGTTTAACCAAGGAGATAAAAGACTTGTATGCTGAAAACTGTAAGACATTGCTGAAAGCAATTAAAGAAGACAAATAAGTGGAAATATCCCATGTTCATGGATCAGAATATTAATATTGTTAAGATGGCAGTACTACCCAAAATGATCTATAGATTCAATGAAATCCCTGTCAAAATTATCATAGTCCCTTTTGCAGAAGTGGAGAAGCCAGTTCTCAAATTCATAAAGAGTGTTAAGGGGCCTGGAAGAACCAAAACAGTCCTGAAAAAGAAGTGCAAATTTCGAGTTTCACCCTTCCTGATTCTGAAACTTACTACAAAGCTACAGAAACCAACACAGTATGGTATAAGGTTAGACATACAGACCAATGAAAGACAATAAGAAGCCCAGAAATAACCCCTTGCCCACATGGTCAAATGATTTTGACAAGGGTGCCATGATCACTCAATGAGGAAAGGACAGTGCTTTCAACAAATGGTGCTGGGAAGACTCCATGTCCACCTGCAAAAGCATGACATTGACCCTTACCCCAACTCAAAAATTAACTTAAAATGGATCAAAAGCCTAAACCTAAACCTATAAAAATCTTGGAAGGAAACACAGGATGAAATCTTCATGACATTGGATTTGGCAATGGTTTTTTGGATGTGACATCAAAATGCAAGGGCAACAAAAGAAAACAAAATAGATGAACCTGACTTCTTCAAAATTACAACCGTCTGTGCATCAGAGTACATCATCATGGAGTGCAAGGACAACTGACAGCATGTGAGAACATTTGCAAATCACCAATCTGATAAGAGATTAGTATCCAGAATATATAAAGAACTCCTATAATTCAACAACAAGAAAACCCAACCCAAATCAAAATAAGGAAAGGGCTCAAATAGACATTTATCCAAAGATGTACAGATGGCCAATAAACTCATGAGAAGATCCCCAACATCATCAGTCATTAGGGAAATGCAGATCAAAACCACAGTGATCAGAGTTTCAATGGAACCAAATTTTTGCCATCAAAAACTAGCATATTGAACTATACATTGAGAAATTAAGAATTTTTACTTCAAAAAAAAAAAAACCCCACAATGAGATATCACTTCATCCACTTTAGGACAGCTATAATCAACACATGTACACACACACACACACACACACACATACGTACAGAAAATAAGTGTTGGCGAGGATGTGGAGAAATTGGGACACTTGTGCACTGTTGGTGGGAATATAAAATGGTGCAGCAGCTGTGGAAAATGGCATGGTTCTTAAAAATGTTAAAAATAGAATTATCATATGATTCACCAATCTCACTTCTGGGTACACACACAAAAGAAGTAAAAGCAGGGACACGAACAGATATTTGCACACCCACATTCATAGCAACATTATTCACAACATCCAAAACATGGGAACAACCCAAGTGTCCTTCAACAATGAATGGAGAAATCAAACATGGATCATAAACACAATGAAATAATAGTCTTAAAAAGGAAGGGAACTCTCACATGTTACAACATGGATGAACCTCGAAGACATGATGCCAGGTGAAGTAAGCCAGTCACAAGAAGGCAAATACTGTAGGATTCCACTTACTTATCTGAGGTCCCTACAGTGGTCAAGTTCATAGAGACAGGAAGTAGCTGGTGGGTGCCTGGGCCTGGGGGAGTAGTGATGGGGGTTAGTGTTTACTGGTGGGACAGTGAAAAACTTGGCGGAGGTGCATGATGGCGGCTGCAAACAGTGTGAACTTACTTCATGCCAAATAACCGTACACTCAGAAATGGTCAAAATGGTACGTTTCATCTTGTGTATGTTACCACAATTAAAAGAAAAGCCTGCGCTAGCGTTCAGTATATTTTGTCCAGAGGGAGTGAATCAGCAGGTCCTGGAACGTGCTGTTTTTCCATTGGGTGATAAGGTGAATAATACGCGTCTCACGCTTGGGACTGGCTGGGGGATGCGGGGTGCATGCTGTGGCTGTGCTTCCTTGGAGCAGGGTGGGGGGGAATGCTTCTGGGGAGTCCATCCTCTTACCCCAGCAGCATGCCTGGCCACTCGGGTGGGTGGTGGTCTTGATGCTTAGACACAGACTCAGGAGTGGGGTGGACTCGGTGGGCGTGGAAGCAAAGAGCAGACCATGTGAAAGGGCCAGAGCTTGGGGGACACCTCATTTCAAGGCCACTGCCCCTGCTTCCTGGGGCCTTGAGTCCAGCCCCTTGTGCTCCCCCTCCCTGTGTGACCTGGCCTGTTCCAGGCCTGTGTCCCCAGGGCACTGTGGGGCGTGTGTCACTGTCCCCCTTGACAGCAAAAGGACCTGCACAGGAGTTGGGACTGCTACCAAACTGCGAACACAGCAGGCGCTCAACACACAACGAGTGAGGACTCAGAAAAGGAGGGCTTTCTGGGGGGTGAGAATGGGGAAGCCCAACAAAGGAGCATTTGGGACCCACGTGGGCCCTTAACTTTCGTCTGGAGTTGGCCCACAGCGTCCGAACAGCCTGGAGTAACAGGAAAGCATCTCTGCGGACACACGCAGAGGCCGTGGACACGTACAGACCAGGAGGGCAGGATGGCCAGGCACCTGGGGGAGTCTGGGCTCCCAGCCCGCTCCTCCCCGTGGTCAGCCAGCTGCCTCCTCTGGGAGGCATTTCACTGCTTCCAGCCTGCGTTTTCTGGAGAATGGCAGGAGTCCCCCCCCACTCCCCAGGACTCCCATTGGTCCTATATACCTGTCTGTGGAGCGGCAGTGCCGAAGTGTCCCTGCAAGCGCGGAGGGTGGAGTGGTCACCGCCTAGAGCTGATGCTGAGCACGTCCCAGGCACTGCTGGAGTCTGTGGGGAACCAAGCACAGGGCATGGCACCTGGTCAGTGCTTGACACACACTGGTAACTACTGTCCTCGCAGACAAGGACGGGGAAGTGTTGGGTGAGGCCCTGCACCACAGTGGCCTCCAGAAGCTTCTGACCACACTGGGCCACAAGTGGGTGGAGGTGGACACTGCGGGTTTGAGCGTCCCAGTACTGCTGTAGGGGATGGTCACTCAGCAGGGCCCAGGCCAGCCAGACTTGCAGGCCGGGCACCGCTTATCTGAACTGACCCACACCAGGGTGTTGGTGTGGGACAGTGCTTCCCAGAGCCCTCCGCACCATCTCCAGGAGGAAGGACCCCAGAGGGGAAGGGCAACCACTGCAGTTCAGGTGGGAAGGACTTGAGGTCGAGCTTAGCGAGGTGGGGGCAGTGGCAGAGTGACCTTGTCCCTCTCCCCTCCCCCACCTTCTTCTGGCTGGTGCCTCCCTGCTAAGGCGGGCGCACCCGCCGGGGCGGGAGGCCAGGGGGCAGCTGGCACAGCAGGTTGGCCTCCAGAGGAGGGAGGACTTCAGACGAACTGCTGGCACGTGGGCCAGGTGCCCTGAGGGGCTGCAGGCCTCAGCTGGGCACCTGTCGGGGGTGCTGCTGTGAGGGGCCTGCACCTGGCTTCCCCTCCAGTCTGGCATTCTGTGCTTGAGGTGGCCAGCATCCCCCAGGAGGAGGCTCAGGGGAGGGAACACCTACTGGCCCCTGGCCCCTCACTCCTCACTCCACAGCACATGGATGCAGCTGGGAGCGGGCAGGGGAGGGTTGGCTTCCAGAAGGTGGGGAGGAAGGAGCCCTCAGAGCTGGCCCTTCTCCCACGTACCACAGACCCTGACCACTCAGGTGAGGCTGCAGGGCCCAGAGCAAGGCAGTGGCACTTCTGGCCCATCCCTCCAGCCCCTGCTGTCCTGAAGCCACCAGCAGGGCTCCATAATCCTGACTTGGACTGGAGGCCTGGGGGCTCCTTGGGGGAGGGGGGGAGGGGGCTCAAATTCTAGGTAATCACTCCCTTTACAGAGCTGACCTGTGCCAGCGTGCTCCTGGCTCCCCAGAAATCTGTCCTCTAGGGGCTCAGCAACAGGAGAGTCAAGGATCCTGTGTGGGAGGGCTAGCTGTTCCCAGGAATCAGGGGGAAAGGGAGCAGGAAGGAAGAAACAAGAGGAAACCCCAGCTGCCCCTGTCCCTCTGCTGGTGGGGGTCCCTGACCACCTTCTCAGAGGAAGCCAGGCCTGCCTTCACCCAGAGGCTCCCACCTTTTCCCTGGAGGGTCCTCCTGCCACCTTCTCCCCCAGAGTGATCCCCAGCCTACCTTCTCCCCCAGAGGGGTCCCTTTGCCCTCCTTCACCCTGGCCCACCTTCTCTCCAGGACGGGTCCCTTGGCCCACCTTCTCCCCAGCAGGTCCCCCCACCCTCCTCTTCCCCCAGAGGGGTCCCCCGGCTCACTGTTTCCCCAGCAGGTACTCCCCCCTCCCTCGGAGGGGTCCCCAGGCCCATCTTTTCTCCTGGAGGGGTCTCCCGGCCCACATCCCCGGCAGGTCCCCCTGCCCTCCTCTCCCCCAGAGAAGTCTCCCCGAGCCTCTTCCTCCCCCGGAGAGATTCCCCCCGGCCCACCTTCTCTCCAGGAGGGGTCCCCTAACCCACCTTCTCACGGCAGGTCTCCCCGCCCTCCTCTTACCCCAGAGGGGTCCACTGATCAACTGTTTCCCTGGCAGGTATCCCCCACTCCTCTTCCCCAGAGGGGTCCCCCGGCCCACCGTTTCCCCGGCAGGGTCCCTCCGGCTCTCCTACTCCCCCAGAGGAGTCCCCCGGCCCACCTTCTCCCCGACAGATCCACCGGCCCTCCTCCTCCCCGGGAGGGAACCCCCCAGGCCCACCTTCTCCCCGCGGTCCCCGGCCCGCCTTCCCTCGGCGGGAGCGGCGGCCCAGGCCGGCGGGCGGAGGCGGCGCCACCCGGGGCGCTGACGTAGAGGCCGCTCGGCGGCCGGGGGTCCCTTCGGTGGGGCCGCGGCTCCCCGCCCGCCGCCCCCGCGCGTCCATTCCCTTTTGTGTCCCGCGCGCGGCCCGGCCCCGCGCACACTCGCGCCCTGCGCCCCGGGGCCGGCGGGCGGCTCCCGGCGCGGCCCTGCTCCGCGCGCCCCGCTTTGTGTGGACGCGCCGGCCGGGTGCGCGCGGGCTGTCGTGCGCCCCCGGCCCCGTCCCGGCCCCGGCCCGGCGCGGCCCCCCGCCCGGCCCGCCCGGCCCGCCCGGCCCCGACCCGGAGCGCAGCGCGGGCCGAGGGCGGGCGGGCGGCGCGCGAACATGGCGACGGTGCCCGTGTACTGCGTGTGCCGGCTCCCCTACGACGTTACCCGCTTCATGATCGAGTGCGACGCCTGCAAGGACTGGTTCCACGGCAGGTGAGCGCGCGGCCCGCGGGCCCGGCCCGGCCCCCCGGCGCCCCGGCCCCCGGCCCCCGGCCCGCCCGGCCCCCCGGCCCGGTGCGCGCCCGCCCGCCCGCCGCAGGCCCCCGCCGCCGCCGCCGCCGCCGCCGCCGCCGCCGCCGCCCGCCGGCCGCGCGCCCTTTTGTGCCCGGGGCGGGGGCCGGGCGGGCAGGCGCCCCTCGCGCGGCGCACAAAGCGGGCCCGGGGGCCGGGGGACCGGGGAGTTGGGGCGCCGCGGGCCGGGCCGCTGACAGCGGGGCCGCGGGGAGGCCGGCTCCAGGCCCAGGCCCGGCCCGCCGCCTCCCCCGCGAAGTTGCAGGAACTTTCCCCGCGCGGGCCCCGGAGAGGCGCGAGCGGCGGCCCGGACGCCGGCGGCCCCGGGCAGGGGTGGGGGGTGGGGGGCGTCCGGCGCGCCCACCCTCCGCCGCAGCCCCCGAGCCCCCTGACCCCGGCCGGCGCCCCCTAACCCCCCGCGGGGGTGGGTGACAGGACGGCGTCGGTGCGGGTGGGGGTGTCGCGGCTTTGCCGCCTCCTCCGGGGGGCCGGCGTGGTGCCCCGTTTCCCCCTTCTCCGCTCCCGACGGGGACGCCCCCCCTCCCCCGGGGCCGGACTTGACCTTATGCTCTCTGGGGGACGTGGGGTGGGGGGAGGTAAAGCTGGGCCTTTGCCCCGGGCTGTGACCTGGCCCTGCGCCTAGTTTTCAAAGCGAGGCCCCTTCCCACCCAGAAGTAGATGGGGAGGAGGAAGAGATGGTGATTGCGGTGTCCGAACTGCTCCAACAGGTTCTCACGTGTTTGGGCCTGGGCAGGACCCGGTTGCCCTCCTGGATACCGCCTCAGACCCACCAGGAGCAGGGCAGGGGGCCCGGCGGGGGGGGGGGGGTGGGGGGAGAGTGTGTGGTGGCGGCTGGTCCCTGATCCCCCAGAGAGGAGAACCTCCCGCTCATTTTAAGGGTGGATGTTGGGGAGCCAGGCAGCCGGATGTGACAGGACCTGTTCAGGTTGGTCAGCGCCCAGCCAGGGTCCCAGCCCAGTGCCTGTGACAGGGACCCCAGTGAGGAGGGGGCGGGACTCTACGGGGCAGGGACACCACTGAAATCCCCTGGGCCTCCGGGGCTGCCTTCCTGTGGATGCCCAGGGCAGCAGAGCCCCTGCCCCGGGGTGCAAACACTGGACTCCCCAGAACGGTGTGTGTGCAAGTTGCTGCTATGCACACCCACCAACTGGCATCCTCTGCAAGTTCATGGCCGGACCAAGGGTGAGAGCTGCCATCTGATCCCTCAGGGCTCCTCAGTTCCAGACATGCTGAGAAGCTGACCCTGAGCGCCCTGGATGTGGAGGGCACTCTCTCTCCTCCCCCGCCCCACCCAGGGCCTGCTGAGCTCCCTGGGTGCCCAGGCTTGGGGAAGGCCTGGAAGGACCTTTGGCTGCCCAGGGGCCAAAGGTCGGGAAGGAGGAAGGCAGGCCAGTTCTGAGCTAGGCTCTGAGTTGGGGGGGGGAACCCTAGGAGTGAGGGGCAGGCAGGGGAGAAGCTGAGGGCTGGCATGCCTGGTGGGTGGCATTTGCTGGACTGGCCAGGGCAGAGCTGGGGAGAGGGATGCATCCTGACACCTTAAAGGGGACATTTGGGGACATCTTCTCTCCTCATCGCCCATTTGTCTCTGGTGGTCCTTGATTTGACCCAACATGAGTACAGGTCCTTCCCTCAGCCCAGACTCCTCTCCACCCACACAGGGTGGCCCTGGCATCTGAAAGGGGCTCTGCTTTCCCTGCCGTGGGCACATTTTCTGTGCATGTGATCGAGGGCCCCTTGCAGGAGTGAGCCCTGAGCTGTAGCATTCCCAGGTGGCTCAGGGCAGGAGCCCGGATGGGGAACGTTAGGGTTGGGATGGGCCTCACAGCCCTGGGCACCCTTTCTCCCTGCCCCTGCACCGACCCCCTCGGCTTTAACAGGAAGGTGTGCGACATGAGCCCTGTGCTTCCCCACCCCCAGGTGCTTTGGGGCTGACCCAAGACTTTTCAGATCCAATGTCCCCTGTATCCTTTTTACTTTGTATTCAACAGCTCATTTTTAAAAGTTTGAATACTTTATAACTTTTTATTTTAGAGAATTTTAGACTTAAAGAGTTACAAAACTGGTTCAGTGTCTGTTCACCAGTCACACTGACTCCTCTGGAGTCAGCATCTCACCAGACCATGCTGCAAGAATGGAAACTGAGGCAGAAACACAGGGGCGGTGCTGTGAGCCATAGCACAGACCTCAGCAGGTTTTTCCCTGTACTGTCCCTTTTCTGCTCCAGGACCCGGCAGTGTATTTCACTCTCCTGTTTCTTTCAGAAGGAAACCTCGTATCATTCCCTGAAATAGCGCATTAGTATAACTTGTCGTAGACGGTGCATGTAAAAATAAACATAACCGTTAAACTAACAGGCTCCAACTTGTCCCACCTGTGATCCGTCACGTCCCTCCTGAGCACCTTATTTTGGTAGGACTGGGAAGGGTCTCTGAGGTTGCACACGCTCACGGTGGCTCAGGATTTGCTGGGGGGACTCCAGCGGGGTTGGTGGGTGAAGATGTGGTTGGGACGGCTGCATTTTAGGGGCAGAACCCTCTCCCGGTGTGTTTGCTCCCCAGCAGCCCTCTCTGCTGTGGTGGGCTGGAAGCACAGGCAGCCAGGAAAGCGGGAGCCCGTGTTGCACCCCATCTCCGGGGCTGGGGCACCTCGGCAGCCCGGCTGGCCTTCACCGCTGGCACCTAAGGTGGCTTTGCCTAGGGAGGGACGGAGCGTGTGGCCATCCACCTTCCGAACTGTCTTGTGTGTGTGTCCGGTAGGGAGGGTGGCAACCCATGGGCACCGGGGGCCTTCCTCCTCAATTCAGGTGCCGCAGAGCCAGTGTCCTCCACCCCTGCCCACAGGGAGGCGCGTGGCTGCCTGGGCCCGTCGCAGTAGGAGCCACCCAGCGTCTCACCTTGTCACCACCCTGGTGTGAGGAGTCTCTGTCTCTGGGCAGTAGGGAAGATTCTATTAAGGTATCAGGCATTCTAGAGCTTCCTGGTGCCCTTTCAGTCGCCTGTTCTGTCGACTCCAAGGGGCTTTGGAGACCTAACTGGTAAAATTGATTTTAAGGAGTTCGAAAGCGGGAGGTGCAGTGCGAGTACTTTGGTGACGGAAGTTTCACTGACTTCTTGGTAAATGTTTCTGGGTGTGCGTTCTTCATGGGGTGCCGTGCTGGCCGCAGAGGCTCCTGGGGTCACAAGGCAGGTCCGTCTCCTCTTGCGGGGCTTCCTCGACCAAAGTCAGGCCTGTAGATGAGGAGATCCGTGCCACCCCTGGGGGACCCTGTCCGGTCCCGAGGCAGCACTGTGGGGGCAAGAGCGGGCGAGGAGTCCGCATCAGGGACAGCCAGGGGGTCTGTCTGTCCTGGAGGGGGAGCGGAGGAGTGGAGGGGAATGTGATGGGCTCCTCTGGCTGTCAGGGAGATGCGGGGGACAAGGGCAGGGCCCAGAGCCACTTCCAGGTGAGGGGTGGTGGGCAGGTGGGGGTGGGGCTGCTGTGGGTTCCGGAGTGGATCTCCTCGGATTCCTGCTTGTCCGTCTGTCTGACTGGGTTCCTCCTCGCAGGGTCCCTGTCTCTGTGCTCACCTCCCCGGGGCTGGTTGGCTCTTGTGAGCTCTTGCCATGCCCCCCTCCCACCCAGCCGTAAGCTTTTTGGGGCAGGGCCACACCTGGGGGTCCACGGCCTCCACGGGTGCCTGGTGACACTGAGCACGGCCAGCGGAATATGTGCACGTGGAGGGGAAGGAGGGCCCACCGGGCATCAAGCTTCAGCGTCGCAGCCTCTACAATTAAGTCCTTGATCTGGGGATTCCCAAGTACAGGGGAAGGGGCCATGCACGTGGAGATGGAGTCGCGGTGTGTTTGACACGGTTGGGGAGACGATTAATCATCTTGGAACAAGGAATTCCCACTGTGTGAGTTCAAGAACCCCAAGCAGGTGGGGGCAGTATGCTGCCAGCGTCTAGAGGGCAGAGCGGAGGCCCCGTCCCTCAGGCCTAAGGGGGTGACACGGGGTCGGGCTCACTGTAATGGCCAGAGTGTGTGCGTTGCTAGAAGCCGTAGGCTGGAGGAGGGCGTGCCGTGAGCCTCTGGACCGCAGCCGCGTTCATCGCGGTCGCTGGGATTCAGGCCCGGCCGCAGGTGGCCTGAGATCGGGCCAGGGTTTCGGGGGCTTGGTGTGGACCCAGCCCTCTCCCCCGAGACACCCTCTCTCCTGGGCCATCCCCTCGCCTCTGTGCACATAGCACCTGGCCACGTGGCAGGGCTTTATTCCAAAAGCACGAGGGGACTGAGGGCGAGAGTTGGCCAGGAAATAACGTCCCTCGATGGAGTGTGCTGGGAGAGTGGAGCTCCTGAAAGTCCTGGTGTGGGGGAAGCCAGCCCCGCGGTTGGCTTCTGAACGGCTGCCGTGGCTACGGGGCTGACCCTCGCGCTGGCCTCTATGGCGTCAGGGTTAGATCTCTGGTGGTTCCCACAGTGACCTGGCTGGTCGCTGGGCCGGCCACCTCGCCCTCTCCCTTCAAGCAGAGAGGGGACTCTGGGCTCCTCACACGCGGCAGCTGGACACGTTCGGCCTCAGTCACTCTGGCTCAAGGGCCTGAACAAACTCCAGGCACCGGCGACCCCGTGCCTGTCGGCGGCTTCGCAGACACAGCGAGGGTGGAAACGCCTTTGCCAGCGGGAAGCCGCTTGTGGTGTCAGGTGGGGACGCTGGGCTCTGTGCTGCGCCCTCTGCATCTGGGCGTCTGCCCCACCGGGCCCGCTGGGAGCCGCGTCTCCGTCTCGGCCGCTCTCCCCCTTGCTCCGTCTTCTTTCCTGCCTGTCTTGGTCCTCAGCTTTTTGGTTGGGTGGTGGGTGACCCTAACCCCGCATTCTGGAACGGGGCTTGGCTCTGAGTCTCTTCACTTTCCCGCAAAGTGCTGGGTCATCTGCAGGAGAACAGAGTTCCGGCCAGTGATTGGCTTTGACCTCAGAGCGTAAGGACTGAAGGTCCTTGTGGTGTTTGTCCCGGCAAATGGAGAAACCAGACTTTTATCTTTTCTTAAAAGTTGGGAGTGAAATTTATATATGGTGGCAATAACTATTTTATGTATTTTATTTTATTATTTTATTTTATTTTAATTTAATTTTATTTTATTTTTAAGTGTTTATTTTGAGAGAGAGAGAGAGTAGGTGTGCATATGTTCGTGGGAGAAGGAAAGAGAGAGACTGAAAGAGAGACAGAGAGAATCCCAAACAGGTTCTGGGCTGTTAGCACAAAGCCTGACATGGGGCTCGAACTCATGAGCCGTGAGATCATGACCTGAGCCAAAATCAAGAGTCATACTCTTAACTGATTGAGCCACCTGGGCACCACAATAATCATTTTAAAGTGCACAGTTTGTGGCATTTAGTGCATTCAGAATAGTGTGCAATAGTCACTTCTGTGGTTCCCACACATTTTCATCACATGAAAGGAGACTCTGAACCCATCAAACAACAGCCCCCAGCCCCATATACCACCCTCCCCCCACGCCGCCCCAGTCCTGGACAGCCATGTGTTTTCTGTGTCCTGATGGATGTAACTGTTCTGGACGTTTCTGATAAATGGGATCATACGATATGTAACTTTTGTGTGTGGCTTCCTCCACTCAGCACAATGTCTTTAGGTCCATCCGGGCTGCGGCAGGTATCGGAACATGGTTTTTTTATGGCCGAATACTGCTCCATTGGGTGGACATACCACGTCTGTTTGTGCATTCAGCTGCCTGCACATTTGGGGTTTTCCCACCTGTTTGTCAGTCGTGCCGCTGTGAACGCTCGAGGACAAATATTTGTTGGAAGACCTGTTTTCATTTCTTTCGGGAATTGCCGTGTCATATGGTTATTCTGTGTTTAACTTTTTAACTAACCACAAGCTGTTTTCCACAGCGGCTGCACCATTTTACGTTCCCACCGCCAATGTGGGAGCCGTCTGATAGCACTTCATCTTCGCTAACACCTGTTATTTTCCACTTTTCAAATCATGGGTGTCCTAAGGGGTGTGGAGGAGGATCTCATTATTGCTTTGATATACATTTTCCTGAAGGCTGATGGCGTTGAAAGTGGTTAAGCCATCTTTGGAGCAGTGTCTGTTGAAACACTTTGCCCATATTTAAATTGGGTTATTTGTCCCTTTATTGTTGAACTGTGAGAGTGCTTTATATATTTTGGACACTTACCAGATACACAATTTGCCGATATTTTCCCCTTCCGTGGACTGTCTTTTCACTTTTGTGGTAACGTCCATTGACGCACAAAAGTTTTCGTCCTGATGACTTCCAGTTTGACTTTCTCTTCTGTTGCTTGCGCTTCTGGTGTCATATCTACAAATCCACTGTCAAATCCCAGGTCGTGAAGATCTGCCCCTTTGATTTCTTCTAAGAGTTTTAGAATTTTAGCTCTCATCTTTGGTTTTTGATTCAGTTATTTTTTAATATATGATTTGAGGTAGGGATCCAGCTGCATTGGTTTGCAAGTGGCTATCCGGTTGCCCCTGACCTATTGTTTAAAGGCTGTTCTTCCCCTACTGAGCGTCTTGGTGACCTTGTTGAAAATCATTTGACCGTGTACGTGAGTGTTTATTTCTGGACTCTATTCCATTCCATGGTCCGCCCGTCTCCCCTACACCACTGCCACGCTGTGTCAATGACCGTAGCTTTGTTGGAAGTTTTGAAACCAGAAAGTGTGACACCTCCACCTTTTTCTTTTTAAGATGTTGTTTCAACTTTTCAGGGTTCCTTGCAATTCCGACTGAATTTAAGGATTGGCTTCTCCGTTTCTTCGGAAACTCCTGTTGGGATTTTGACAGCGATTGTGTTGAATCTAGATTGCTGGCTGTGGGTTGTACTGACGCCTGAACAGTATTCCGTTTGCCGATCCATGACCCCAGACCAAAGTGCACCTCACTGGGGATGCCAGCTGACACCTGGAGCTCCTCCTGTAACTCTGCCACTTTGGCCATCATTTTTGCCTCCCCTTAGAAACCCCGTCGAGCCACAGCCTGGGTATGAATCTCGGGAAGCCGGGCTGAGTGGGAGGGCTACGAGAACATGCTTCAGGGGAGTATTAGCACATCCCTGGGAGGCACAGGGCTGTCACTGTCCAGGCCCCACCTCACCATCCTCTGGGCTGACCCGCCAGCGGCTGGAGAGATGGCTCCCGCAGGAATGACGGAGGCCTGGGGTCTTGCAGGATGACCCTTGGCATCCTGGAAAAATCCAGAAACTGTTGCCTGATCCAGTGTGCCTCCTGGATGAACAGGGCTGGGGAGGGCGTGGGGTGGGGGTGGGGCGCTCCTGAGAGCTCCCCAGACCTTTGGGGAGGCAGCGGTGTGGGGCCTGCTGGAGCCGAGCTGGGTTCGCACTAAACCTGTTGGGAGTTTACATCTAGTACACAGTGTGAGTCTCCCAGCGGCTGTTCCTGATGGAGGCTTGTGACAGTGGCATGCGGGAGGTGAGGGCGTTTCCTTCCACTTGCTGGGAGAGGACCACCCAGCCCCCTCTGCGCTGCAGCCAGTGAAAGCCAGTAGTTTTGTGCCACAGGCAGCGAGGAGTTCCCGGACCTCAGACACTGGTGGCTAGGTGCTGGGCGCTGGGGTGGCTCCTTGCCCGCCAAGCGGGGCAGCTGTCTGGTCGTCCGTGAGCACCTCAGGCAGCGCCAGGCACCCTCATGCTGGGGCACCCAGAGTGCCTGTGCGGGAGGGAAGGTTGGTGGGGAGGCGCCCTGGCATGTGGGCCGGGGGTGCGAGTTCCCACTTCATCCTCAACACAGTAGGATCAGGACAGATCGGGATGTTCCCTAATGTACATCTGGTTCACCAGGTTCTGTCCCAGTGCTTCAGGCTGTGGGTGGAGGGGCAGGAGGGGGAGAGCCAGCTGCAGGGGCGTGGGGGTGGGGCAGGGGGATGGGGGCCCTGGAGGGAGGGGGATCCTGCGGGGAGGGATGGGGGACCAATGGGGGAGGGAAAGGGAGAGCAGTGGGGCCACAGATGACAGAAGCTGTGTTTGGAGACTGAACAGTGGACCCGTCTGGGCCTGTCACCCTGCCTGAGCCTCGGTAAGGTCGGAGTTTCCCAGGCACTGCTCCTGCCCTGAGCTCCATCCAGGCTCTGGAGAGTGAAAGCGTGAGCTGCTGTTTGGTCTCACGGCACTGTGTCAGGGTGACCCGTGGATCCTGGTCTGGATGCTCTAGATGCCCGTGTAACAGGCCTGGCCTGGTCCACGTGTGGGTGGGACCTCTCCAGTGTCCCTGTCCCCGGCAGCCTGGGCCCCTGTCCGTGCAGGCGGCAGGTGTTTATGTTTTGGTCCCAGGCCCAGGATGTGGAGGTGGACGCATGAGTGACCTGCCCCGGCCCGGGGGTGCATGAGACAGAGGTGGGACCGCGTGTCTAGGGGCCCTGCCACATCTCTTCCCCTTCCCTGAGCCGCAGCTGGGCACGGTGCACCTGGCTCCCGCCCCAGAGGACAGGTACAGGTGCTTTCTGACTGACCTGGGGCAGTGGGGCGTCCGTTGGGCCCCCTCCCAGCCCTGCCGTGTCCTCTCCCTACTCCTCTCCCCAGACTGAAATTTCTGTGGGGCCCCCCAGGCGATGCCAGCAGTGACCAGCGGGGTTCCCCTCAGGGGTGGGTGAGGGACTGGCGGGAGCACTATCTGCCCTGCTCCATGCCCTCCTCCCTGCCCTGCCCACTGCCCTGCCTGCTGCCTTTCCTCCATGGACACTGGGAGGTGGGCGGTGGTGGGATGGAGCGTGCCCTGTGGTCCCCACCGCAAGTGCCGAACGACAGCTGGGGAAAGGAGGCAGGCAGAGCTGGGGTCAGGCTGAGAAGAGACTTCCAGGTAACTGAAACCGACCCCAGACAGGACGCATCGGGGACAGCGTGGCACTGGGGCAGCATTGGCCGGCCTGGGCCCTGAGCACGGGTGGAGCAGCACCCCCGGGCGCCCACTGGCAGGTTTGGGGCATGGCCTGGGGGGCACCGTGGTGCCCGGGGGCGGGGCGGGAGGCAGAGCTGAACTTCTGTGGGTGTATCTGCCATCATCAGGTGGGAGTCCGAGCTTCTGACTTTTCTCGAATTTATTACCGGGATAAGGGACAACTGCTTTTGTTTGCGCACAAATGGGTAGCGGGACGGATTTGCAAGTGGAGTGCTAGCGCCTGGTCTGTTCGGATGGAGAGCGAGTGAGAATTGGTCATGAAAAGCCCGTCTTCTCCCCGGACCCAGCCTGATTCCAACTTCTGGTGCAGAACTCGGGAGAGACTCCTGTCTGTGCAGCACTGTGTTTCGCTGCCCCCCCCCCCGCCCCCCACCTCTCATGCCCTGTGACCTCCGGGCTGCGTCCCGTCTGCCTCCCGCTGCTGGCCTCCTGGTTGGCTGTCAGCTCGCTTCTCAGCTTGAGCTCCCGTTTTGTGCAGGGACTGTCCTGGCTCCTGCGGCTGCCGGTGGTGGGGCCCACTGTCCACCCTGCACCTGTGGGGTTTCCTAAGTAGCCTCGTGCTTTCGGACGACGTCAGAGAGAGCAGGTCGGGCCTGAGAAGTGAAATGAGAGGCTGCTTCCTCGGGTGGATGGGGGTGCCGTCCGCGGCTGCCTCCTGCTCCGTAGGCCGCGGGCCTCCAGGGCTGGCAGAGGGTTACTGAGTATCCCCTTCCCCGTCCTTTTCGGGGCTGGTGTGAGGTCGGGCAGTTTGCTTTTTTTCCCCCTGTAAACTTTTTATTCTACACTTGCTTTAGGTTTACGGAAGAGTTGCAGACACGGCAGCATTTGTGCATGCCCCTGACTCAGTTTCCATGACTGTCAGCACCTCATGTCACTGCTGTGCCCTGGTCACAGCTCTCTGGGCAGCGACCTCTGTCCTGGTCCTCCCCACCATCCAATCTCCTCAGCCCCTTGTTCCCAAGCTGGCTTCTCAGACTGACCCCTCTGTGCTGTGATCCTGACACCAGAGACTCTTTATGGCTGGTGCACCATCGAGGAGCCACGCCTCACCTCCCCCTGCTGTGCCCTCCCCCCCCCCCAGAGGGCAGCCTGACCACGGCAGTCCGTGGGGCACTGGCTCCCCGTGGCCCTGATCACAAGGGCGCAGGGTCCTGATGCTTCCCCTTCAGGGGTTCTTCCAGTTCCCAAACTTGTTGTGGGGTCTCGATCTGCTGTTTGGAAAAGAAGGATGTAATTAGACTGGTCTTACGGACTGTCCTGTCCTCGGAGAAGCCAACCAAGAGAGCAGCCTGGGCCTCAGGCTCTGCCTCTGGGCAGGTGTGTGAGTAGAGGGGCCCCAAGCCCCTCTTTCCCACGGTGGGGGGGGACCATCTGCCTCTTCTTTCAGCCAGTGGCGTTTCCAGATCCTGGGGCGTCCTTGCGAAGGGCCCGGGCCCTTGGTTGGTGTTGACCTCGGGGAAGGGCCCCTGAGCCCATGTGGGGCGGGAGGAGGCAGCCGGATGCCTGTCCAGGTTATCTGGCCAGAGCCCCCTACGCAGGGCCTCTGTGTGACCCAGGGACCTGGCCGCCTCCCAGAGGCCCCTTTGTGGGTCAGGAGCCAGGGTTGCCAGCCTCCTCTGGAGCTGGCGGCCGCCAGAGGCCCGAGGGGGAGGGGTGACGGGGCCAGCCGGATGTCTCCCTCTGGGCACTCTGGGATTGGGGTTCGCTTTCCAGCTCCTGTGGGGTCCCTGCCCCCGTTGTGCGGGAGGGTGCTTGCCGTGGGGAGCCTGCAGCCACCACCCGCAGGGCGCACTGCTAGTTAGCAGCGGAAAAGCCTCTTGCAGAGACCCCCCACGGCACTTGGCAGCCTGCCCTTCTTACCTTCCTCAGCGAGGGAATCCTTGAGGCCTTCCCGGAAGTGTGCTGTCTGGGGTGGAAGTCCCTGACGAGGCAGGAGTGCGTGCTCCTGCCTCTGTGCTCGCTGGGGGTCCATCCGTATGAGTCCGCCAGGTCCAGTGCGCCCTGCGCAGTGAGGGCTGCGGTTCTCGGAAGCGCTCCGGGTGCCAGGCGGGGTCCCCGATTACGGGGACGACACTGATGCTTAGTGTTCCAAGCACACCACTAGGCTGCAGGTGGCCAAGCCCGGCCAGTGCCCCTCTCTGAGCTCACAGCCCTCAGGCCATGCTAGCTGCTGCTGCTGTATGTCTGGAGGTCTGGTTCGGAGTCCCTGCTCCAGGCCCCACACACCGCTGTCGTGGCCCCTGGGGGTCTGGGGCAAGGCCCTCCGGGTTTCCATATCCTAATCTTTGCATTTCTTGGCATTTATGGTTTTAAAAAACTGGCAAAGAACAGATCTGAGAATGTTCCAGCAGGACAGGACCTCGTGGTGCACCAGTCTCTGTTCCTTCCAGAGACGCAGCCCTGGGAACCACGCACCTTGCACCAGAGCACCCCACACACCCTCCAGGCTGATGCCCTCAGGGGTCCAGTGGGTGGGGACTGAGGACAGGCCTCACCTCCCTTGGTCTAGAGTCATATTTCTGTTAATATGACCTCGACTGCTTTTGCTGTCTGGTCAAACTTGTCTTCCCAGCCACCTTGTGGGTCTCTGAGAGGTTACGAGAGGGAAGGTTGCAATTCCCAGAGATTCCGACAGGGGCACTGGCTCTACATCTGCACACAATTGGTTTCCCTAGAAACTGCTGGAGTAGACTCCAAAACCTGCTTCTGACTTTTAAAGGGACCATGCCCTTTATCTGGAGGATCTGTTGCAAATCCAGTGGAACAGGTTTCGGAGTGCGTACAGAGACGTTGTGAATGTTCCTTTAATCTGTCAAGAACCCTAGACTCTTAGGCAATGAGGTACATTGTAGCGCGCACACACACACACACACACACACACACACAGTCATCAGCAGTGATGGTCACCGGGAAATGTTTATGCTGCTACCCAGGAATAAAAGCAGGATTCAGGCTTGCCTACATAGTGTGACAAATATGCCAACGTGCTAAACGGGTTAAGAGAGTTTTCTTCCTGCTGCTTTTTTATACTTTTCTGCACTTCCCAACTTGTTTTCTAGGATCATAATATTGCTTCTTTTTTTTTTAGCTTATTTTTTAATGTTTTTTTATTTTTGAGAGAGAGACAGAGCATGAACAGGGGAGGGGCAGAGAGAGAGGGAGACACAGAATCTGAAGCAGGCTCTAGGCTCTGAGCTGTCGGCACAGAACCCAACACAGGGCTCGAACTCAGGAACCATGAGATCATGACCTGAGCCCAAGTTGGACGCTTAACTGACTGAACCACCCAGACGCCCCATAACATTGCTTCTTCTAATCTGAGATAAAGTACGTGGGGAATAAGATTGCCAGAGGCTAGAGACCATTCTGCCCTGGCCCATTTCACAGGCTTTGTGGAGTCTGGGTTTGAGGGTTTCCCCACCGCACTCTCACTCTCCCCCGGACCCTGACTCTGGGGTGTCTCCGCCCCTCCGGCACCCCCACTGCTGATGTGACCCCCACGGCCTGCGGCCCCCAGGGCCCTGCCCAATCTGAGCCCCTCCTGTGAGGGGACCTGAGGGCACATGCCACCAGCGTTGGGGGACAGCAGGCTCCCTCTGTCAGGTCCTGACACTTATATCCTGCCGGCCAGCAGCTCCTCTTGAGGGAAGACATGCGGGTTTCGAGGCCTATGGGGATGTGACCCGAGAGGGGCCATTGGGCAGTGCCTGCGGATACGAGCCTCGCCAGACAGGTGGAGGGCATGGCCAGCGTGGTCTCGGTCGGTGCCAGTCCGAGAAGCTGACGCTGCTTTGCAGCTGGGGGTCCTCCTGCTCGGAGTTTTAAATCAGCCTTTGCATGTCCCACGTTGTCTGTGGGCCAGGAGGAGAGTGACCTAAGGTCAGAGTAGGAGGAGCTTTTCAGTTGGACCTATTTCATCTTTATTTCTATAAATAAACATGAACATCTATTCACGTTTATTTATCTTGACAGAGAGTGTGAGTGGAGGAGGGGCAGGGAGAGAGGGAGACCCAGATTCGGAAGCAGGCTCCAGGCTCTGAGCTGTCAGCACAGAGCCCGACGCGGGGCTCGGACTCACTAAGCGCGGGATCGTGACCTGAGCCGAGGTCAGATGCTGAACCTACCGAGCCACCCTGGCGCCCCTGCGGTTACTTGTTTCCCAGCATGCGTCTTCTTGGGTGAGCTGCCCCCCGAGCTTTCTGTCAGGAAGAGCTGCTCCTGTCCTGTTTTTTGGGTCTGGGGTCTTTGCTGAGGCAGCTCCAGGGAAGAAGCCGAGGAAAAGGCAGAACCCGGTATGGAGTGGTGGTTTTGACTTTGAACAGCTGTGAGCGGGTAGAAGCCATGGCAGGCCCCCTTGTTTCTGTCCTCATCCCATGCCAGGAGGGGACTCATGGGGGAGGTCTAGGGCTGACTGCCACGAACCAGGGCCAGACCCACCTCGAGATGCCACCTTGCTCAGGACCCCTGGCCCTGCGCAGGGTGGAGCCTGTTGCCGGGGAGGGCAGTGGTGTGACGGCTGGGAGGGAGAGCAGAGGCTGCCAGCCCTGGGGAGGCTGCCCAGCCCCGAGGAGCCATTTGTGGGCATGTGGGTCAGGGTGGTGGACTTGCAGGGCCAACGGAGACGGGGCTCAGCCCCTCCTGTGTGTGTTTGGGATGCTGGAGGTGCTCAAGTGTGTCGGAACCTGCTGGGAGAGTTCCGTGCCGTCCTGCCCCATGAGGGCCCTGGCGCGTCCTCCTGGGGGGCTAGAACCTGTCCGCAGGCAGCATTCAGGTTGTCCTGCTGTGGAGACATCCGTCCCCTACCTTGCTGGGCTCCTTCTGTGCCCTTTCCACGCAGTGTGGGAAGCCTCCATATAGCCCCGCTTGGGGGGTTTGAAGAATGCTGTCTTCCTGGCCCTTGGTGTTTGCACTTTTCCAAGCCCCTTCCCTCCCGGGGACAGCATCTCGCCTGACACCCTCGTCTTCCAGATGCCCAGAGCGAGCTCAGTGGACTGGCTGGTGACCACTCCCTAGGGGCCCAGAGGTCCCGATGCCCTCAGGGGAGGCGGGAGGGCCTGACCCAAGAGGGCGCAGCTCTGGGAACCCCACTTTCACTCACAGGTGAAAGCCAGTCCCTGTGAAAGTGGCCGTGCTCTGCATCCCCAAAACTTGGAGACTTGGCTCCCAGCCCCCCAGAAAGGCCGTGGAGGAGGCACTGGGTGCTTGCAGGCCGAGCTGCCAAGCCCACCCTGAAGCGGCCGGGCCATGCTGGTCCTGGCACCTCTTGGCCATGACAAGGCCCAGGACGCTGGGCCTGAGGCCAGGGTGGGCCCCCAGCTGGGGAGGTGGGCTTCCTCGTCATCTAGCACAGGGGCCCCAATGGTGGCCCACTGTCCTCTCGAGGAAGCTGCAGCAGGTGCACCGTGGGGGTGTTTGGGCAGCACGGCCACCCGGAGTCCCGGAGGGGGGCACAGGGCAGCGTTCCCCATGCAGGGAGCTTGTAGTCACCACCAGCTGACACGGGCGGGCATTTCCCTGAGAAGCCTCATTCAGTGCTGTCCTGTGTCCTTGCCCTGCCCCCACAGCACTGGGGGTCTGACACGAGCCCCCACCTTTCCTGTGGGTTCGCACCTGCATCCTTGGAAACGGTTTTTATTGTGTGTGCTCTTTGTAAGCGGTTTCATTCGTACCCGTTTTGTAGTGGGTTCGTCCCTCAGCACAGGCCTCAGTGAACTGACCCTGTTGGACAGCCTCAGATGTTGTGGGTCCTCAGGGTGAGGCCCCCTGGGAGGACAGGCGTCCCCGCGCCCTGCAGGGGCTCCTAACGGTAGGGCGGGCTTGCGCTCAGGCCTGTCTTTTATGTCCAGGGCCAGTGACGGGAGGGTCAGGTAGCCCTGGTCTGGCTGGAGCGTGGCGGTGCCTGAAGGCACCCGTGAAGGCCTTTCCGCAGCCCTGGGTCAGCCCCTCCACTCCCAGGGTCCAAGAAGCGTGCCCCAGTGGGACCCAGGCAGGCCCAGGCTAATTGCAGCTGGGGTGGGGAGCGGGCGGCCAGTAAGGGGATCGGGAAGCGCTCTGCTCTATGTTTGAGCACCGCTAGACCACCAGGCACCTGACTGCTGGCCGTCATCTCTGGGTTCCCGGGCCCTGGGCCTGCGGAGGCACCGAAGGCCGCAGCTGGGGCGGGTGGGCCCAGTCTTCCTTCAGTGTGTTGATTTGGTAAAGATCAGCCAACTCTGGACGTAAAAAAGTCAGTGTTGCAGATTGCTTGGCCCTTCCAAGGGGCGGTTGTGTGCGGCTGGAGGGTCTGCCCGGCCCTGAGAGTCAGTGACTTGCAGCCGGTCCTGCCCGGCCTGTGCTTCTGGGTGCTGAGCTGGCCGTGTCCCCGTCCACTCACGCTCAGCCCATTCCCTGTCCCGCCACGTGCCGCGTGCTGGGGGCTCTGGTCCCCTTTCCTTGAACTGAAGTATTAGACAAATGTGTCTAATTTGCTGCTTAAAGTGTTGGTGGAGTTTTAGATATTAGCGTCCTTGTTCATTCCCAGAAGTTCTCGTTTTGCAGAGTTGTTTGATCATTTGTTTCTTCCCGTGCGTGTACGAGTGTGTGTCACACTTCCGAATCCTCGCTTTCCTGCGGCTGTTCACGAGGACTGTGTGTTCCGTGAGGTGGTGACATGGCTGTCTTGTGTGACGTATGAGGGCTCAGTCCTCCTTTCCGTCGGGTGGGTGGACCACCTCCCGAGTTTGGAAATTTGAGCTGGGGTCCCAGGCATGTGTGCGCTGCCCCTTGGGCAGAAGCCTCTGGGATGGCTCTCCCCTCCCCGCCACTCCCCTCCCCGCCCACAGCCGGCAACCGCCAACCTTCCTGCTTCGGGGCCTGCCCCAGATGGCCTCCCTGGGCCCACTGTCCAGCCTCCCACAGCCTCCTCCGAACGAGGCCCGGCAGCCCACTCCCACTCCCAGGGCTGCCCTGGACCCAGCCAGAAACAGGTCCCCGTGTGGTGGCCTCACATCTGCCGGGCGTGCTGCCCACAGTCCCTTGGTTGGTGGCGTTGCCCCCTCAGGCCTCCTGTGTATGCAGGAACACGTGTTTGGGGCAGAGTCCAGCAGAGGGCTGTTTCGGTTAAGGGTCCAAGACGCATTGTGTGGCTCACCTCCCAGGACGTTGCCCCTCAGGGGCGGCTGCCGCGCTGGGCAGATGGGCGAGGCCCCGGGAGACCCAGCCGTTGGGTTGTTCAGCCGCCTCCCCTCCGAGGCCCCCGTGTGGGTGCCCTGATCACGTGGCACAGGTCGGGCATGGCCCCACTAGTCGGACCTGCTCCCCCGCTCCCGGGGCAGGAAGAGACCCCCGGCTCCTAGCTGGGGTGGGTGTTTCCAGCTGCAGAGCACAGAGCGATCACAATCACGGACACAGTCTGTAGCTGTTCCTGAGAAGCCGTGGTCCCCGCAAAACCCTGCTGGTGCTGGACTCCTCCTGCCCACACAGCTGAGGTCATAGACTGTCGCTTGTGCTCCTCCAGGCCAGCCCTTGCTTGCGCTTCTGGGGACTGGCCAGCTGGGATCTGACTGCACCCGCTGCCCAACCTTCACATGCAGGGCCCACCTCGTGGGCCCCAGGCACCCCCCGAACCTGCAGACTTAAGCGGGAACCCACAGCCTGAGTCGGGGCACGCTGGGTGCGCCCTGAGACCCTGCTGGCCTGTCCTGAGCCAGGACCTTTTCCCAGCCTGCCCTCACCTGCCCACCTACATGTAGAAAGAAGCCTTACCGCCCCCATCAGGGTGGCTTCCTCCCATGATGCCTCTTGGATGGCATCCCCAGGGGGCTGTGTGTGGGCCCGGCACATGCACCCACCTTTAAGCCCACCTTGAGTGACCCCATAGTCAGCACCTGTGGAGCCCCAGCCCTTGGCTGGCTCTGGCCCTGATGGACCCCAGTGGCATGTGACTGGGTCTGGGGTGGGCCGGCCTGTGCACATAGGACCCACGGGACTCTGCCAGGCTGTCCGTGGTCTGCCTGGACACCTGTCGGCCAAGGGGACATTTTTGCTGATTGGGAGGACACCCCAGCCCTGACCCGGGGAGCAGATGCAGGGGCACTGGGTGCCCCGGGGGGAGGACCCCGAGATCAGGAGACCCCTCCAAGGTGGGAGAGGGCAGATGGTGCTCCAGAGATCAGACCACGAGGTGGGTGGTGGGTAGTGGAGGGAGGCTGAGGGCCTGGAGCCTGGACTCCATCCCCGCATCCAGGAATCGCAGGGCGGGGCTGGCGTGCGGGGGAACAGGAAGCTGTACTTCCTGATCAGCAGAGCCAGTTCTGAGGTTGAGTGGAGTGAGCCTCCGACCGCATCACCAAGCACCCAGCTTCCCGCATCCTCGCGCCTGTCCGCGTGCTCATCGCTTATTTACACGGCATCTGTGACACATGCTGTTGCCATAGGCTTTATTAGCGTTCCCGCCATAGGGTTTCCGTGTCGGGCGGCTTGTCCCCAGCACCATGCTGGACAAATCCTTAGGATTCTCAAAGACACGCATGGAACTTTTATGATTAAAAAAATATATATATATGTGTATATATATATATATACATATATATATGGGCTTTAATTTTAGAGCAGTCTTAGATGAAAGATGGAGTGGAAAATGGGGAAGGTCCCCATGTGCCCCCTCACCGCCTGCAGCCTGTTGTGAACGTCTCTCACCGGTGTGAGAGTTATGTAACTCTCATCGGTGCGAGTTATGTCCGATGAGCCGATCTGGTGCATTGTCATTAATAACTGAGGTCCGTAGTTGACCTTGGGGTTCACTCTTAGTGCTGAGTCTGGGTACCCTATGGAGTTTGAAAATGTGTGAGGACAAGTACTCCGTTGTAATAGAAAAGAGTAGTTTTACTCTCTAAAAATCTTCGGTGTTCCACCTCTTCCTCCCTCCCTCTTCCCCATCCCTTGGCCACTACTGATCTTTCCACTGGCTGCGTGGTTTTGTCTTTCCCAGAATGTCGTACAGTTGGAACCGGACAGTATTAACCTTTTCAGACTGGCTTTTTTTCCACTTAGTCATGTGCATTTACGGTTCCTCCGTGTCTTTCCATGATAGCCCCTTCTTCTCAGCGCTAGTAATATCCCCTTGTCTGGAGGGACACAGTGTATTTGTCCCTCCCCCACTGAAGGACGTCTTGGATGCTTCCAAGTTTTGGCAATTATGAGTGAAGCTGCTGTAGACATCCGTGTGCAGGTTTTGTGTGGACTTAAGTCTTTAACTCATTCAGGTCAATACCTTGGGTCCGCTCGGCAGATCAAATGGTAAGAGCATGTTCAGGTTTGTGAGAAACGGCCTTCCCATGTGGCTCTGCCGCTCTGTGTTCCCTGCAGCCATGACCAGGCGCCCCTGCCACTGCGTGTCCTCGCCAGCACATGGTATTCCGTGGTCTGGATTTCAGCCTTTCTAGTAGGTGCACAGTGGATGGAATCTTGTTTGCATTTGCATCTCCCTGATGACGCGTGACGCCGAGTGTGCTTGCTTGCCGTGTGTGTGTCTTCTCTGGGGAGGTGTCTGTAGATCCTTTGCCCATTTTTAAATTGGGTTGTTAGTTTTTAAGAGTTGGGTTTTTAAGAGTTGTATATTTTGGATACAGTCACTTATCAGATACATGTTTTGCAAAGATTTTCACTTAGTCTGTGGCTAATCTTTTCATTCCTTTAAAAGTGTCTTTCACAGAGCAGAAGTTTTAAAAAATGTCAATCACGTCCAAGTTATCAGTTTTTTCTTTCATGGATAGGGTCTTGGTATCTATACCTAACAGGGCGTCACCACACCCATGTTTTCTCCTGTGTCATCTTCTAGGAGATTTATAGTTTTGCATTTTACATTTAGGTCTAGGATCCATTTTGAGTTAATTAAAAAAAAAATTTTTTTAACGTTTATTTATTTTTGAGACAGAAAGAGACAGAGCATGAACGGGGGAGGGTCAGAGAGAGAGGGAGACCACAGAATCTGGAACAGGTTCCAGGCTCTGAGCTGTCAGCACAGAGCCCGACGCGGGGCTCAAACTCACGGACCGTGAGATCATGACCTGAGCCAAAGTCGGACGCTTAACTGACTGAGCCACCCAGGGGCCCCATTTTGAGTTAATTTTTGTAAAGCTGTTAGATGTCTGAATTCTTTGTGTGTGTGTGTATGTGTGCATGTGTGTCATGCGTGTGTGTATGTGTGTGCATTGTGTATGTGTGTGCGTGCACATGTGCGTGTGTGTGTGGTTGTTCCGGCACCATATGCCTCCATTGCTCCTTTGTAAGAGGTCAGTTGACCGTACTTACATGGGTCTATTCCTGGGTTCTCCATTCTTTTCCACTGATCTTTTTGTCTGTTCTTTCATCAAAACCACACTGCCTTGATTAGCGTAGCTTTCTGTTAAGTCTTGAGGTTGGGTAGTGTCAGTCCTCCAGCTTTATTCTTTTCCTTTAGTATTGTGTTGGTTGTGCTGGGTCTTTATCTCTCCATATAAATTTCAGAATCAGTATGTTGATATCCAAGAAATCACTTGATTGGGATTTTAATTGAGATCCCAATGAGTCTATAGATCAAGTTGGGAAGCACTGACATCTTGACAGTATCGAGTCTTCCTGTCTATGAACATGAAATATCTTTCTATTTATTTAATTCCTTAATTTCCTTCATCAGAATTTTGTGGTTTTCCTCATGTAGATCTTGCACATGTTTTGTTAGATTTATACCTAAGTATTTCATATTTTTGAGTGTTAATAGTGTGTGTTTTTTATTTCAAATTCTAATGTTCATTGCTGGTGTATGAGAAAAGCAATTTACTTTTGTATATTAACTTCATATCCTGCAACCTTGCTATGACCACTTATAGCTCCAGGAGTTCTTTTGTTGATTGCTTGGGATTTTCTGCATTAGACAATCATGTCATCTGCAAATAAAGACAGTTGTATTTCTTCCTTCCCAATACTCGTATCTTTTATTTCCTTTTCCTATCTTATTGCATTAGTAGGGCTTCCCATACAGTGTTGAATAGGAGTGGTGAGAGTGGACGTCGTTGTCTTGTTCCTGATCTTAGCAGAAAAACATCTAGTTTCTCATATTAAGTATGATGTTAGCTGTAAGTTTTGTTGAGCTTTATTCTTTATCAAGTAGAGGGAGTTCCTCTCTGTTCCTAGTTTGCTGTGAATTTTTATCATGAAGGAATATTGGATTTTGTCGAATACTTTTTCTTCATTTATGGATATGATCATATTATTTTTCTTCTCTACTCTGCTTCTGTGGTGGATTGCATTAATTCATTTTTGAGTATTGAACCAGCCTTGCATACCTGGAATAAATCCCTATGGGTCATGGTGTATAATTCTTTTTATACACTGTTGAATTTAATTTGCTAATGTTTTCTAGAAGAGTTGTTTTTTTTTTTTTGCATCTGTGTTTATGAGAGATGTCAGTCTGCAATTTTCCTTTCTTATAATATCTTTTTCTGGCTTTGGTATTAAGGTAATGCTGGCCTCATAGAATGAGTTAGGAAGTATTTCCTCTACTAATTCCTAGAAGAGATTATAGAAAATTGATGTAATATCTTTCATAAATGTTTGGTAAAATTCATCAGTGAACCTGTTGGGCCTGGTATTTTCTGTTTTGGAGAGTTATTATCGATTCAATTTCTTTGACAGATGTAGACCAATTCGATTACTTATTTCTCTTTGTGTGAGTTTTGGTAGATTGAATCCTTTAAGGAATAGTTTATTTATTTATTTATTTAAAAAAAATTTTTTTTCAACGTTTATTTATTTTTGGGACAGAGAGAGATAGAGCATGAACGGGGGAGGGGCAGAGAGAGAGGGAGACACAGAATCGGAAACAGGCTCCAGGCTCTGAGCCATCAGCCCAGAGCCCGACGCGGGGCTCGAACTCACGGACCGCGAGATCGTGACCTGGCTGAAGTCGGACGCTTAACCGACTGCGCCACCCAGGCGCCCCAAGGAATAGGTTTTTTATTTATTTTATTTATTTTTTTTTTTAATTTTTTTTCAATGTTTATTTATTTTTGGGACAGAGAGAGACAGAGCATGAACGGGGGAGGGGCAGAGAGAGAGGGAGACACAGAATCGGAAACAGGCTCCAGGCTCTGAGCCATCAGCCCAGAGCCCGACGCGGGGCTCGAACTCACGGACCGCGAGATCGTGACCTGGCTGAAGTCGGACGCTTAACCGACTGCGCCACCCAGGCGACCCAGGAATAGGTTTTTTAATCTAGGTTATTAAATGTGTTGGCATAGAGTTGTTCATAATGTTCCTTTACTGTCCTTTTAATGTCTGCGGGATCTGTAGTGATGGCCTCTCTTGCATTTCTGATATTAGTAATATAGGTCTTCTATCTTTTTCTGTTACCTTGGATAGAGGCATATCAATGTATTGATCTTTTCAAAGAATCATATGTTGCTTTCTTTGACCTTTCTCTATTTGCTGTTTTCAATTTCATTGATTTCTGCTCTAATTTTCATTATGTCTTCTGCTTATTTTGGATTTTCTTTTCTTTTTCTAGTTTCCTCTGGTGTAAGTGATGATTGATTTTAGACCTTCTTTTGTAACATTTGCATTCAATGCTGTAAATCACCCTTTAAGCACTGCTTTCACTGAATCCCATAAATTTTGGTAAGTATGTCATTTCCATTTAGTTAGAAATATTTTAAAATTTTTCCTCAAATTTTATCTCTGTGTTATTTGGAAGTGTGTTAATCAGTCTCAAAGTTTAGAATTATCCAGATATCTTTCTATTATTGATTTCTTAGTGTAATTCCATTGTGGTGTGAGAGAATCTTTTCAAAGTTTCTTTTAAATTTGTTCAGGTGTGTTTTATGGCTCAGAACGTGATCTCTTTTGGTAAATGTTCTGTGTGAGCTTGTGAGGAATGTTTATTCTGCTTTTGTTGGTTAAGTATTCTATAAATATCAATTAGATCCAGTTGATTGATGGTGTTGTTCAGTTCAGCTGTGCCCTTACTGATATTTGTCTGCTGAACCTGTTAATGGTTGATAGAGGATGTGCACGTTGCCTGTACAGTAGTGTCTTCATCTATTTTTCCTTTCTATAGTTTTTGCCTCATATAGTTTGATGCTCTGTTATTAGGTGCATGAAGGATTTTAATGTCCTCTTGGAAAATTAGCCCCTTTCTCGTTATATAACGCCCCTCTTCCTCCCAGTTATTTTTCTTGCTCCAACGTTTACTTTGAGATTAATATGGTTACTCTGGCTTTCTTGTTATTAGTATAAGCATGGTTTAACTCTCTTCATCCCTTCCCCCCCCCCAATTAAACAGTTTTTATTTTTATTTATTTTTTAACAGTTTTTTAAATAATTCTTTTTTAAAAAAGATTTTATTTTTAAGTAATCTCTACACCCATCGTGGGGCTCGAACTTACAACCCTGTGATCAAGAGTCACATGCTCCGCTGACTGGACCAGCCAAGCACAGCCAAACTTGTTGTTTTTTTTCGTCCCACAAGCACAGAGAGCTTCCCCTTCCCTCCCCCACACTATGCCTTTACTTTTAGTCTGTATGTATTTTTATATTTAAAGCAGATTTCTGATAGTCTGTGTATGGTAGGGTCTTGCTTTTTTCCTCTCAACCTTACAGTCTCTTTTAATTTGTATGTTTAGACCACTGGTAATTAAGGTGATCACTGATGATGCTGGATTAATATCTACTGTATTTGTTTCTTTTTTCTATTTGTTGTCCCTGTTCTTTGTTTTGGTTTTTGTCTTCTGCTCTTTTTCTTCCTGTTCTGGTTTTAACTGAGCATTTTACACGATTTCATTTCTTTTTCCTCTTCTAGTATATCAATAATACTTCTTTTTTAACTTTTTTTTTTTTTTTTTTTTTTTAGCAGCTGCCCTTGTGTTTGCAACATACATAGTTAGGGCTAAGTCAGGCCCACTTGCAAATACATGGTTATGGGCAGATAAGCTCCTTCTTTTTAATTTTTTTTTAATGTTTATTTATTTTTGAGAGAGAGAGAGAGAGAGAGAGATAGCGTGAGTGGGGGAGGGGCAGAGAGAGAGGGAGACACAGAATCCGAAGCAGGCTCCAGGCTCTGAGCTGTCAGCACAGAGCCCGATATGGGGCTCAAACTCACGAACCTTGAGATCATGACCTGAGCTGATGTCGGAGGCTTAACTAACTGAGCCACCAAAGTACCCCAGTTTAAGCTCCTTCTAACAGCATTCCCAGATTTTCCTTCCGTTCCTTATGTAAGAGCTGTCATTCATATCATTATCCCTAAGCTATAATCAAGTACACTGTGGCTATTTTATTTTGAACAAACTATTATTTGTTATAGCAATAAGAATAAGAAAATAAAATATTTTACATCTCTTAATTTATGCCCTAACACTCTTCATTTCTGTATGAAGATCCAAATCTGTGACCTATATTCTTTCCTTCTCTCTGAAGATATTTAACATTTCTTGCAAGCCTGGCCTTCTGGTGACAAGTTCCCTCAATTGTTTGTCTGAGAAAGTCTTTATCTTTCACCTTTGAAGGATAATTTTTCAGGATACAGATTCTAGCTTGGTCCTTTTTTTTCTATCAACACTTAACATGTTTCAGTCTACTCCTCCTGTTTGCAGGTTTCTAAGCAGAAGTTTGCTCTAATTCTTACCTTTGTTCTTCTTTAGATAAGGTATTTTCCCCACTCTGGCTTTTTTTATTTTCAAGATTTTCTCTTTTTGATTTTCTGGAGTTTGAATGTGATACGCTGAGGTGCAGATTTATTTGGCATATATCCTTGGTGTTCTCTGAGCTTCCTGGATCTGGGCTTGGTGTCTAAAATTAATTTTGGAAAATTCTCAGCCATTATTACTTGAGATCTATCCTCAATTCCTCTCTCTTTTGTCTCCTTATGGCCTTGCCATCACACGTATGTTACTCCTTTTGTAGTCATCCCACGGTCCTTGGATTTTCTGGTCTGTATTTTCTTCCTTTTCCCTCTTTGCTCTTTAGTTTTGGAAGTTTGTGTTGACCTGTCTTCATGCTCACAGATCCTTATGCTGGCGTTGGCCAATAGATGCCGAGCCCCTTGAGTGCATTTTTCTGTTGCAGTGGTTTTGATTGTTAGCATTTCCTCTTGTTTCCTTCTTTGATTTTCCATCTTTCTGTTTACACTACCCATCTGTTCTCACATGCTGTCCACCTTTTCCGCGAAAGCCCTCGCGTATTAATCCTGGTCATTGTAGATTCCTGATCTGATCGTTCTGAGATCTCTGCTATAGCTGGGTTCTTATGCTTTCTCTGTGTCTTCAGACTTTATTTTTATCTTCTAGGCCTTGTAATTTTGTTGCAAAAAACGATTTTAAAGACAAGAAAACTGTCCCCCTTACATGCCACCGTCTTAGAGGTGCTCCCTCGTAAACTTTGTACATGTTTGCCTCTCTCCTGAGTGAGTTGGTGTGCTTTCCCCCCGTATCACAGCATAAGTGTGTCCCCGTCAGTACCACATTTGGGTGCGTAATGGTCTGTTAGGTGGGTCCTGACCTAACAGTTCCCCTGTTTTGGGATACTTTGGTCTGTGAGGTTTTGGTCTCTGCTGTTCCCAGGAGGCTGCTGGGCAGGTTTTCTTGCTATAGCTTGTGGACAGGGCTGCTGAGGGAGGCCGAGAGGGGCGGTGCCCAGGCCAGCTTCCTCCCCTGCCTGCCCCAGCCATCCTGATGCTACTGAGGCCCGGATTGGAGCCCAACTAATGGTGTCCTGTGGCTGCACACCAGCCAAGCGGATGTCCCAGAGAGGCCCCAGCCTGGCATCTGCTAGGACACATGTGATCCCCAGGCCGCTGGACTGCCTCTTGGTCAGGGTGTGTGCAGACCCTGTGTTGGCTGGGGAGGAGACCTGGCACCCCAGATGTCACCACTGAGGCCCGACCGTGAAGGGAAGGCTTGAAGGCCTCAGAGACTGGAAGGATCTCTCACCACCAGGCTGCGGAGGGAGGCTCAGGTGGGCGGGGCATGCTGCTCAGGTGACTCCCAAGGGGAAGTGGCATAGAGGTTGCAAACTGCCCGCCAGCCCCAGCACAACTGTTGGGCTCGTGATGTTGGTCCACGCCGGTTTTCAAAAGCAGTTCCATTAACTGTGATATATGAAACTCAGGAGATTTCGCCTAAAGATGTGCATTTGCAGATTGTCTTGAGAAACCAGGGGATCTGACAGTGGTCAGTGCACATCTGCAGGGTGCCCGATGGGCCTATGCTGCCCTCTGCTGTCATACCCTCTTCTCTGCTCCTGGCTGGGCTGAGTGGGGACCGCGCCTCTGTTCCCACACCTGTCCGCTCCCTCCCTGTGGGCTGCGTGCTGTGTCCCATGCACAGATGGTCAGGGCCTGTTTGGCAGGTTGTCCTAGACGACCCCCAGGTCCCTGCTGTGCAGAAACATGGTTGGTCTCTGGGGGCCTGTGATCACAGGGGCTTCTGAGGCCTCCCTCCTCCCTCGGGGCCCCAGAATAGCACCAACCATGATTTGTAGAAGGTGTGAACATGGGCTGGGTGGGCCCCCTGTCCACACTGGGCCTCAGTCTCTCCATCTCACAGATGAGTGGCCTGGACAGGATGGAGTTTTGCTAAGTGTCCTTTCACTTCTCATTCCATGGGAGCCTTAGCTTCTCACCCACTGGAAACCACTCTCAGAAAGTTCTGGCCACTTACCACGAGCATAGATGAGCACTTGCACTTGACCTGCACGCTATACAGGTTTATTTTTGAGAGTCAGAAGAGTATTTTTTAAAGACCGCACGTATAAGAGTTTAAAAGGCTCTGCTTTGAATCGAATCAGCTTATTGTGATTATAGTTGTTCTTTAAATTTTTTGAAGGAGGACAGTAATATGCACACACAGGAAAATATTCAACAATCAAAAACTTGTCTCCAGTGATGAGTCTGTCCCTTCCCTGCTGACCACCAGTCCTCAAGAGATGGCCACTGGGGTCAGGTTTCTGAGTCTTCCCAGAACATTCTGGTCACAGAGGGGCATGTTTATGCATTTCTAACAGTACCCAGCCAAAAAAAAAAAAATGGGTGTGCACCATATACACTGCAACTTACGCTCTTTGTTGAACAGTATGTCCTAGAGACTGTTCCGGGTCAGCACGGGAAGGGCCAGTGCATCCTGGAGACCGTTCCGGGTCAGCACGGGAAGGGCCAGTGCATCCTGGAGACCGTTCCGGGTCAGCACGGGAAGGGCCAGTGCATCCTGGAGACCGTTCCAGGTCAGCACGGGAAGGGCCAGTGCATCCTGGAGACTGTTCCGGGTCAGCACGGGAAGGGCCAGTACATCCTGGAGACCGTTCCGGGTCAGCACGGGAAGGGCCAGTGCATCCTGGAGACCGTTCCGGGTCAGCACGGGAAGGGCCAGTGCATCCTGGAGACCGTTCTAGGTCAGCACGGGAAGGGCCAGTGCATCCTGGAGACCGTTCTGGGTCAGCACGGGAAGGGCCAGTGCATCCTGGAGACCGTTCCGGGTCAGCACGGGAAGGGTCAGTGCATCCTGGAGACTGTTCTAGGTTAGCACGGAAGGGCCAGTGCATCCTGGAGACTGTTCCGGGTCAGCACGGGAAGGGCCAGTGCATCCTGGAGACTGTCTTAGGTCAGCACGGGAAGGGCCAGTGCATCCTGGAGACTGTTCCGGGTCAGCACGGGAAGGGCCAGTGCATCCTGGAGACCGTTCCGGGTCAGCACAGGAAGGGCCAGTGCATCCTGGAGACCGTTCTAGGTCAGCACGGGAAGGGCCAGTGCATCCTGGAGACTGTTCCGGGTCAGCACGGGAAGGGCCAGTGCATCCTGGAGACCGTTCTGGGTCAGCACGGGAAGGGCCAGTGCATCCTGGAGACCGTTCCGGGTCAGCACGGGAAGGGTCAGTGCATCCTGGAGACTGTTCTAGGTTAGCACGGAAGGGCCAGTGCATCCTGGAGACTGTTCCGGGTCAGCATGGGAAGGGCCAGTGCATCCTGGAGACTGTTCTAGGTCAGCACGGGAAGGGCCAGTGCATCCTGGAGACCGTTCCGGGTCAGCACGGGAAGGGCCAGTGCATCCTGGAGACTGTTCCGGGTCAGCACGGGAAGGGCCAGTGCATCCTGGAGACCGTTCCGGGTCAGCACGGGAAGGGCCAGTGCATCCTGGAGACCGTTCCGGGTCAGCACGGGAAGGGCCAGTGCATCCTGGAGACCGTTCCGGGTCAGCACGGGAAGGGCCAGTGCATCCTGGAGACCGTTCCGGGTCAGCACGGGAAGGGCCAGTGCATCCTGGAGACCGTTCCGGGTCAGCACGGGAAGGGCCAGTGCATCCTGGAGACCGTTCCGGGTCAGCACGGGAAGGGCCAGTGCATCCTGGAGACCGTTCCGGGTCAGCACGGGAAGGGCCAGTGCATCCTGGAGACCGTTCCGGGTCAGCACGGGAAGGGCCAGTGCATCCTGGAGACCGTTCCGGGTCAGCACGGGAAGGGCCAGTGCATCCTGGAGACTGTTCCGGGTCAGCACGGGAAGGGTCAGTGCATCCTGGAGACTGTTCTAGGTTAGCACGGAAGGGCCAGTGCATCCTGGAGACTGTTCCGGGTCAGCACGGGAAGGGCCAGTGCATCCTGGAGACTGTCTTAGGTCAGCACGGGAAGGGCCAGTGCATCCTGGAGACTGTTCCGGGTCAGCACGGGAAGGGCCAGTGCATCCTGGAGACCGTTCCGGGTCAGCACGGGAAGGGCCAGTGCATCCTGGAGACCGTTCTAGGTCAGCACGGGAAGGGCCAGTGCATCCTGGAGACTGTTCCGGGTCAGCACGGGAAGGGCCAGTGCATCCTGGAGACCGTTCTGGGTCAGCACGGGAAGGGCCAGTGCATCCTGGAGACCGTTCCGGGTCAGCACGGGAAGGGCCAGTGCATCCTGGAGACTGTTCTAGGTTAGCACGGAAGGGCCAGTGCATCCTGGAGACTGTTCCGGGTCAGCATGGGAAGGGCCAGTGCATCCTGGAGACTGTTCTAGGTCAGCACGGGAAGGGCCAGTGCATCCTGGAGACTGTTCCGGGTCAGCACGGGAAGGGCCAGTGCATCCTGGAGACCGTTCTAGGTCAGCACGGGAAGGGCCAGTGCATCCTGGAGACCGTTCCGGGTCAGCACGGGAAGGGCCAGTGCATCCTGGAGACTGTTCCGGGTCAGCAAGGGTAGAGTTTGTACTTCTTGGCATTCCATATATTTACCTAAGCTTTTCATGGATGGACACCTGGTTGCTGCTGCTGTAAATGTCCAGGTCACTCCTGCACCTGTGTACCTGGGCATTTCTGGAGGAGGACCGCAGACAAGGGTATGTGCACTTTCTGTCAGCTGCTCCCACCCCAGAGGCTGTGCCACTGTGTTTCTGCTGAGGACACATGAGGGTGCTTTTGTGTGTGTCACGCCACCACGTCCCCTGCAGCCCCTCAGGCTGTGCAGCAGATGGGTGGAAAGCTTCTCACAGTTGTGTTGCATATCTCACTACGGTGCTGTTGCCTTTCTTCCCATGTTTAAAGGCCATTTGTGTTTTTTTCTGTGAAGTATTTACTCTAAGTCATGATTTAAATCACTGGTCAGGCATAGTTTTGTGTTTTCCCACCTCTTCCCATGTGGTCCCGGCAGGCTCAGGCCTCTCCGGGCCTCAGTTCCCCTTGCACATGGTGCTGAGGCTCTCAGGGTGGAATCAGCAAATTCGATGGACGGTCGCTGCCCAGCAGCGTCCCGAGCGGGCCCTGCTCACTGTGTGTGGCCTGGGGGCTGTCATGTCCCTTCTCACGCTGTGGTCCATCCGTTCACATGGAGAGGGTCCTGTGGCACCTGGGCCAGTGGCTGACTGCTAAGGGACTTAGCTGCTGTTGGCACAGTTAGGGTCTCAGGGACTGTGTTGAATATGGCACAGGGCAAATGGCCATCTTGAAGCTGAGTGATGACCAAGTTGTGTCCCCATGGCTGCTCCATGTGGAAGTTGTTAATGACCAGTTTCTGGGCATCTCTGGAGACCCAGAATGGGTCAGCAGGCAGGAATGGGGGGAGCAGAGCAGTCCTGAAAGGGGGCGGCTTGACATGGGGTGAGGTTGCCACGAGGGAGAGGGCAGGAGGAGGGAAGGGAGTCACTGTGGCCGGTGATGGGGGTTCAGGACACCCCCACCATGCCTTCTGGTACTCTCTGGCTGCTCACACCTGCACGCAAGTGTCTGCTGGCCTGGCCCTCCCCCAGCAGGCCCTCCAGGGGACACCCAGCAGCCCTCAGCCATCCCCAAGGTGGGTGTCCCAGCCTCTCTGCGGGGCGCACAGCTCAGGAGGCCTCTGTGCGGCCCCAGGACCTGGGAAAGATGGGAGGAGCTGAGCTAGGGAGGGGCGCTGGGAAGCCCTTCAGACCTTCAGAATAAAGCAGGACCTTGCTGCCTCTCACAAAGGGAATGCGTGCTCATTTTCGGAGAGTGTGAAGAGGAAACAAGCTTGCCGTCACCTGGTGTGAGGCATGGGGAGCCCTCCTGGGTGCGGCTGTGCACCAGGCTATAGTTTTAGTGTCTGCAGCTCTTAAATGTCTAAACCCAAACACGTGTGTGACCTGAGTTTGAACGGCTGCGTAACATTTCCGCTGTGAGAGCACAGCGTGCCCGGGTGCCCGACCTCCTGGTGGCGGGTTTGCTGCTCCTGATTTCTGCTATTTTAAGTAATCACGGACGACCCACTTTGCGCGTCAATCTTGTGTGCATTTCTTTTTGCCTTAGAACAGGTGTGTAGGTGTGGAGTCCTGGCCTGGAGAGTAGCAACCTTTAGGAAGCTCGTGGCCGTAGCTCAGGAGGTGCCCTCCCATGTGGGTCCTGCCACGGCAGGTGCACACCCAGCACCTGCAGCCCCGCCCATGTCGTGACAGCTCGACATTGCCACTGCTGAGCTCCCAGGAGCCGCATGAGGGCAGGCTGTGCCCACCCCTCCCCGCTGCAGTTGAAAGGGGCCACTTCTTCCGCCACCCCCCCCAGGCTCCTCCTGTAATTTAAACAGTAAATGTCAAGAGAGGGCTACAGAAGTTGTGGCTTATGTTAAATCAACACTCTTGACAGCAATAATGGGAAAAGCCATGATGCAATTTAATTGTGGGTTCAGGACATAATTCATAAATCCTAGCAGTGTGGTGTGGGGTGTCCAGGCTGGGCGGGAGCTCTGTGTGCAGGGTCCTAACCCTGGGTTCCACAAAGTCTGCAGGCTGGAGGGCAGAATGGGGGGGGGCCCTTGGGACGATCTTGGAAAAGCCCCTTCCTCCCTGGGCCCCTTGTTGCCATGAGGGCCTCATAGCCAGAGCAGCTCCAAGGGGCACATGTGGGTTTTGCAGGAGGAGCCAAGAGCCCAGGCCTCCCCGGGGAGGACAGCTGCTGTACAGAGTGTCTATCGTCCCCTCCGCCCCTCAGGGCCTCCTCTTGGCCTTCTTCTTCGCTGTTTTGTCCCCCGCGCCCCCCACCTGCTGTCTTTCTACTTACTGGGCTCTTGGCACCCCATCAGCTTGAACCTGTTTGGGGCAGACTTTGTGCCAGATGTGGGGTCACTGGTGGCTCAGGTAAACCAGCCTCCAGCCTCATGGGTCACACGCCTTGGAAATGCGCCTTCTGCCTTCTGCCCTCAGTGGGTGTCACCGCTGGCTTCCAAGCCAGTGGTCGAAGGAGCTCTGACAGGAGCACAGGCACACATACGTGTACACACACACACACACACACACACACACACACACATACATGCAGGTACACTCTTGGGCGTACAGCACACACACACACACACACACACACCACCTATATGTACATGCACACCCGCAGATGCATGTACACACACCTACATGCATTTATACATGCAGACAACATATACACATTCGCCCACGCATGTACACATGCACGCACACCCCCACACGTGCATGTACACACATGCATTCATGCACACACATGCATGTACATACTCAGGCACACGTACACACTCACCCACACATGCATGTACACACCCATGCGTGCATGTACACACATATGCATGCACACACTCACCCACATGTGCACACACACATGCATGTACACACTCAGGCACATATGTACACACCCACACATGCATATACACCCACATGCATGTACACAGGCATGCAACACACATGCACACACCCCCACATGTACACATACACCCTCATATACATGTACACACACCCACACAGAGCACACATGCAGCCCCACATATACACACACACTATGCATGTACATACACACTAACATACATGTATCTACCCATGCATGCACACACCCCACACATGTACACACATGCACGCACCCATGCCTGTACACACTAACGTGCATGTATACACCATGCTCACATGCATGTGCACACATGTATATACTCACACACAAGTACACGCACAGCACCACACACATGTGACACCAGGCACACATGTACACACACACACAGTCACACACACAGACATAATTTTGTTCTGGGTTCTCCACCAGAAGGAGCTGTGCACACCTTGTGCTCCAATGTGTGTTTTCCACTTCAGGACACACTGGATTCTTTCCTCCTCAGCATGTAAAGACGTACTTTGTTCTTCTGAAGATGGTCCGGTGGCACCCTGGCCACACAGAGCACCGAGCACATGGTGACGGGTTTGTTTCCTTGACTCTCAGTGTTTGTGTGGCCACACGCCCAGAGTGGCCAGCCCCAGCTCTGGCCTGTGGCCCGTGGCCCGTGGCTCTTGCTGTGTGGGGCCCCGGTCTGTGTCCTGGATGTACACTGAGCATCTCACCCCAATGAGGGCCGCCGGCCGGACCTGCGGCCTCCGCTCCTCTAGGCTCCGGGCCTGGGTCCATGCTCCGTGCTGCCTGTCCTCTCACTCTGCTGTCACAGCACTGCCGCCCTGCGCCCCAGGGGCCTGCAAGTCGTGGAGATGCTCACTCCCGGAGCCTGTGTCCTGCGGTCCCAGGAGGGAGGGCAGGGTCAGCAGGGCCCGAGGCCATGTCTCAGGTATGCTCCTGAACCCACGCTCCTGCCTGCTGCCCACCACCTGGGTGCCTGGCCTCCCACCAGGGCCGCTGGGGCTAGGTCACCTGGGTGGCCCCCGAGGCCCCTGTCCACCTGGGGATGCTGCTCACACAACAGACAGATGATGCCGCCGTGTGGCTGCCCTGTCCCTGCCGCTGAGGCTGTTCTTGTTCTGTTATTGAACCGATGTCCTAGGGTCTTATCCTGTGAACCCATGACACCCCTCCAGCCCCTGGTTTGCTGTCTCTGTCCCGCTCCTGTCAACTACCCTGCTCGCCTCCTCCCTGTGTCCCCCTGTCCTCCCCTCCCACTTCTCCCTCCTCCCCTCCCCCTCCCTTCTTTTTCTCCCCTCCCTCTCCCCTCCTCCTTACCTCCCCTCCTCCTTCCCCTCTCTCTCCCCTCCCCTTCCTTTCCCTCCCCCCTCCTCCTTCCTCCCTCCCTCCTCTTCTCTCCCTCCCCTCCTTCTCCTTCCTCCCCTTACCCTCCCCCTCCCTTCCCTTCCTCTCCCTCCTCTCCCCCTCCCCTCCCCCCTCTTCCCTCCCTTCCCAACTCCTCTCTCCCTTCTCCCCTCCTCCCTCCCTTCCCTTCTTCTCCCTCCCCTCCTTTCCTTCCCCATCCTCCTTCCCCCTTTCCCCTCCCCCTTCCCCTCCCCTTCCCTCCCCTCCCACTCCCCCTTCCCCTCCCCTCCCCCTGCCACCCCCTTCTCCCTCCCTTCTCTCCTCCTCCCTCCCCTCCCTCCCTTCCCCATTGTCCTTCCCCCTTTCCCCTCCTCTCCCCCTCCCCCCTCCCCCCTCTCCCCTCCCCCCTCCCCCCTCTCTCTATCCCTCTGTGCCCTCTTCCCTGCTCCCCCAGGCACCACAGCTGCTCTCACTTGGTTCACAGCTCCCAGCCTCACAGACCTTCCGAGGTCACAGTCTCCGCAGGGCCAGTGTCCCGTGGGACTGCCTTGTACAGATGCCATGTGAGCGCAATGTGGGGACGGGACACAGCAGCCCGGCTCTCAGCTTATCCACACCCCTTGTCCTGAATCCGTCCCTGGACCTCAGCCGGTAACTTTGAACCCCTGCTTGGGGCTGGAGCATGGGGAGGCTCTAGTGCCCGCTTCTCATGCCCACCTTTAGGGAGAAGCCGGAGTCAGGTGTCTCCTCACCCCCCCTTGGCACACCAGGCCCTCCTGAGCCTCTGTCCGCTGCAGCTCTGCACGAGCACCCACACGGGCAGGGTCAGGCGAGGCCTCGAGGCCTCAGGCGTCCCCTTCAGACGCGCGGCAGGGCGGAGGGGCAGCGGGCGAGCCGAGCCCCCACATCCGCCCAGCGAAGTCCTTGGGCGCCCAGCTCTTGTCCTGACCCAGTGGCCGTCTCCACAGGGAGGTGATCTCCGAATCAGGGGGCCCTTACAGGGTGGGGGTGGGGGGTGCTACAGAGGACGTGGCGTGGAGCCCACCTTCAGGCGTGTGCATGTTGGGGGTTTTCTTGCCACCGACCTCTCGGACCACCTGTCGGCTGAATCTCGCCTTGGGCCGTGCAGGTTAATGAGGTGGTTGCCTCTGTTTTGCCTTTAACATGAGGGTTGCTCACCTAAGGAGATTTGAAGGCACACACCCGGGGCCTGGGCCCTAGGGAGTCTCCTCCAGACTCCACATCTTTGCTGCTGGCTTTAGGGCGGGGAAAATGCTTGTAGCTTGTCCACAGCTGTTGTTCTTTTAGATTTTGGGGTGATTTCCCCAGTAATTTCTCGGGAGGTACTGGGGAAGCCCTAACTTTGGGGTAATAAAGTAGGCGAGCTGTTTCAGGAGAACTGAGACAGCGGAGTTAGGAGGTGTGGCCTCGCACACACACAGCCAGGGGGCTGGCTCTGGGACCTTGGTTTCCACACTCAGGTGGCCCTTGTCAGGGTTACAGGCACAGGTGTCAGGGCCCGGGTGGTGGCACATGCCAGTCGTGGGGGAGTTGCTGGCATCACCCATTAGGGGAGAGGCCTTGGCTGTGGCCGCAGCACCTGCCCTGGGTCCAGGCCCTGGGTGGCCCTCCCAGGTGAGGGGCAGCCCCGAGGTGTCTTGGGCGGAACAAGGGACCCACCCCCCCACCTCCCACTCTCCCTTTTGGTCTGGCCTCCCTGTGCAGGGCAGCAGATGGCCAGCCCATCTGGGCTCAGGTTGACCAGCACCCCTAAGTGGTGGTGTGGTAAAGAAGGAGCCCCCAGGGCTGGAAAGGGGTGTTGGCATGCACATTTGTGACCCCTGGGCCTCAGCTCCCCCTCCTGTCGTGTGGTTCATGCCATGGCCCTTCCAGGGCATGATGGGGCTTCTGGACATGTGGGACCAGCAGGTGGTGATTGGGTTGGGGGAGGTTAAGGTATGTTGATGTCAGCCCCCATTCCCTCTGCTCTCTTAGAGCTAGGGTGGAGCCCCCTTCCACCGTGGACCTGACCCCTGACCAACGAAAGGGCCCCCGTCTGTGTGGCTGAGTTTGATCTGACCTCAGACATCCTATGTGCATGGTGGGCTCCTTGTGTGTCCCTAGAGTCTTGTGGCCAGGCAGGAGTACGTGATGGGACCTAGGTACCCATGGCCATCCTGGACCTCTGTCTGTTCCAGGAGCTGCCAGTGACAGGCAGCCTAGAGCAGTGTGGACTCAGGGCAGGGACTCCAGGTGGGGACACGCGGTGTGGATGTGGGGTTTGGCCATGAGGTGTGGCTCTGGGTGTGGATAAAGGATGTACAGTCAGGGCATAGACCTGGGGTGTGGACTCTGGGTGTGGATGCAGGGTGTAGAATTGGCAAGTAGACATAAGGTGTGGACATGGGGTGTGGACACAAGGTGTGGACGTGGGATGTGCACATGGGGGTGGGTTTGGGGTCCAGTTTCTAGACCCAACGGGACCTGAATGTCTGCAGGGCTCTGCCTCTTGCTCAAGCGCGCAACTGCTAGAGGGTGCGGGTGATGGGGGCTCACCGCGTGCCCAGCTGTGCTGTTGCCCAGCCCCTGCTGGCCTCACACCAGTGTGATCTCTGATCGACGGATGAGCACGCTGAGGCCAGCTGACCCAGGGTCCGGGGTGCAGAGCTCCCGCTCCCGGGGGAGGGGGCTGAGTGAGCTGCCAGGCTGCCAAGGTGGGTCTGAGGCACAGGAGGGAGCTGGCTGCCGATAGGGGGTGGGGACAGCGTGGGAGATGTGCCGTCGCTCGCTGGGGCACGGTGGGCAGGGTGGGCTGTGGAGACAGACCAGGGGTGATCTGGCTGTTTGCTGTCCCCAGGGTGCGCCCCGCCTGCAGTGTTTCCAGATCAGAGTGTCTGGTCTGGTGCATCTGCCGGGTGGCTGACCCGGTGATGTGGGTCTCGCTCCCCCCTCTCCTGGTGGTTAGTGGGCCGCAGACGTGTTCTTCCACTGGGGAAATGCGCCTCCTGCATGGTTCCTGGCGGGCAGGTAGGGACACTGCGTATTTGCTGCAGGTGTTTTCCATAGTTAGGACTTCAAAGTTTGCCATGGGCTTGGAGCTTGCTCTCAGCTCGGCAGTGTCCTCTCCGATTTGCTTTGTGTTTGTTTGTTTGTTTGTTTAGAAAGCGAGCAGACAAACGCACCCTCATAGCCTCTCTGGACAGGTTTGTCTTTTACACCCGACTCTTTAGGCCGCGGGGACTTCAGCTCGATTTGTGTTCTGAGGTGAAGAGTAGACTCCATGTGTTCAAAATCATTTGCCAGGGCCTTTCCGGGCTCAGGCTCTGCTCCCGGGATGGTGGCCCGTGGCAGCTGTGGCAGGCAGTGTCTAGGGCCCTGGGGGCTGCAGTGGCTGCGGAGGGTCTTGTGCGCAGAGCGCCCCCCTGGGCCAGGGGGCAGGGGCCACAGTGAGGGGGCGCTTGGGGTCTGGGCAGCAGCCTTACCTGGAGCACCCGGGCTCCTCCTCGTGATGGGGCGAGTGATGGTCATCGCTGCCGCGGGATCGCACGCGTCCAGTACAGTCCTCGATGCTGCCCGGTACAGAGGGAGCGCTCAGCCAGCCTTAGTGATGGCTGGGTGACGGTGGTGACCAATGACATGGGCACAGGCAGGTCCTTTGTCTTTTTGATTGACATAAAATTCACGTAACGTGAAACTTAACCATTTTAAAGTGAACACTTTAGTGGCATTTAGTACCTTCCCTGTGTTGTGCAGACATTGCCTCCACCCAGTTCCAAAATATTTGACCCCCAAAATGGACCCCATGTCCACTGAACCGTCACTGCCCATTCCGCACCCCCAGCCTCTGGCTCCGCTGGTCGGTCCTCTACCTCCTCCGAGCACTGCATACAGATGGAGTCGTCCCACACATGACCTTCTGTGTCTGGCTTCTTTCACTCAGCTTGAGTTTCTGGGGTTCACCCATGCTGCAGCAGGTGCCAGCACCCCTTCCTTTTCATGGCTGAGTACTGCTCCGTCGTGTGGACGTGCCATACGTATCATCGATTCATCAGCTGATGGACATTTTGGCCATTGGGATCAATACTGCTGTGAACATTGGTGTTGGAGTCCCCATTCCCAGGTCTTTGGGGCACAGACTCAGGAGTGGGATTGCTGGGGCCTCTCATAATTCTGTGTGTAACCTTTTGGGGGACCGTCAAGCCACCTCAACAGATGCTGTGCCATCTTTATATTCTCGCCAGCGATGCAAGAGGGTTCTCATTTTACCACATCCCCACCGGCACTTGCTGTCTTCCCCGTGTTTTATTCTTGTGAAAATTGTAGCCATTCTCATGGGTGTGGGTCGCATCTCATGGTTTTGATGCACATTCCGGTGACTTTAGATGACTAAGGATGATGCGCGTCTTTCCTGAGCTTGTGGGCCGTTTGCATCTCACTTTTGGAGAAATGCCTGTTCAGGCCCTTTGCCCATTTAATAGTTGAGTTGTGGTTCCTTTTGTTGCTGAGCTGTAAAGCTCGTTGTGCCTTTTGGACGCTAGTACTTTGCAAATATTTTCTCCCATTCTTTAGGTTACCTTTTTGCTGTCTTTGTAGTGACCTTTAATGCACAAGAGTTCTACATTTTGATGATACCCAGTTTATTTTTTGTTTTGTTGCTTGTGTTTCTGGTGTCCTATTTAGGAATCCATGACCAAATCCATGGTCATGAGGGTTTAGGCCTTGTATTTAGGTTGTTGATCCATGTTTAGTCAATTTTTTATATGGTGTGAGGTAGGGATTCCACTTCATTCTTTTGATACTCAGTTGTCCCAGCGCTGTAGTACCACCCCCTGGGACAGGAGCCCCCCCCCACGGGGTCAGGAGGGGCCTAACCCATAGCCCCGAGCTGCCCCCGGTGAAGTGGTGGGGGCAGCCCACCTCCGAGACACCCTTGGCCTCTCTGGTTCTAGGTGACAGGATAGCGGTGGCCTCATGCAGGCAGGCCTGTTGGATGGCCTGGTCCCTCTGTGTGTGCTGGTCATGCGTAGCAAGACCGTCCTTGCCCCTGCCTCCTTCCTCCTCCTCTTCCCCTGTCCTGTCCTTGTGGGCCACTGTCCTCACACATGGTCTGCTCCGTCTGCACTCACACCACTGCGGGCCCCTCCTGTGGGCTGAGCAGGAGTTGCCTGAAGTTCTGCTGGGCAAGTACTTGAGGCATTGAATGCTGGCCACATCTGTGTTTCCTCTGTTTCAGCTGTGTGGGAGTGGAAGAGGAGGAGGCCCCAGACATCGACATATACCACTGCCCCAACTGCGAGAAAACCCACGGGAAGTCTACCCGTAAGTAGGGGCTGTGCTGCTGACCCTCAGTTTGCACTCGCCCTGGCCTGGCTTTCTGGGTGAATGCCCTGGGTGGTTGCTTACTGGTGCCTGGGACCACTGCCGGCCCTGCTCACTGCCCCTATGGACCTGTCACTGCCCCTCCCGGACTTCTCCTGCCCCTGTGGACCTGTCACTGTCCTCCCGATCGGCTCCTGCCCATGGGTGCAACTGAAGCCACCCAGGTTGTGCTCTCAGAGGGGCCAGGCCCATCTGAGATGGGAACACCACACAAGGTCTGGGAGTGCCTGTGTTGGGGATCTGCTGTCCCTTCTCCAGTGCCCTCTGCTGGGAGAAGCCCTTTCTCAAACTGCCTGCTGGTCCTGTGGGGGGTGTGTGGCACATCCTGTGGGGGCTCCTTAGGGAGCAGGCTCATCCATGGTGGCTCCATGGGGGGCTGTGTCCCTGCTAGGAGGGGAGTTCTGAGGCTGAGCCACATAGGGGGTGTGCCCTGGTCTGCAGGTGTCTTGGGAGGGGCCTGGCCTGGGGACAAGACAAATGGCATGGGGGTATTAACGTGGCCTCAGGTTTCTGGCCTGGGCTGGGGGGCGTGGGTGCTCATAGAAGGTGCGGGCTGGACACTGAACCTGGCTGGGTAGCTGATGACAGCTCTGTCATCCTGAGCCCTGGGTTAACTGGGGGAGGAGGGTAGGGGCCACATTTGGCCCCAGGCACCAGGAGGCCTTTCACCCCCTTCAAAGGGAGCGCCCCTCCTGGTGTCCAGTCACAAGGCAGAGACTGGATCCCCAGCTCCTGGGGGGTGATTACTGTGGATCCAGCGTGGGTAAGCGAGGGTGCCAGCGCCCTGTTCTGTGGAGTGGGGCTGGCCCTGGCGGTCTTGGGGGCTGTGCCCTGGTCACTTGGGAAGCTGGGAGAGGCAGGTGGGGTCACCTCTGGCCTGTACGCCATGGTCACCAGGTGGCCGTGGGGCTGCATCGGCTGGACTCTCATTCTCCAGCCCCTGGCACATGGTCATCACGTGGTAAAGCACCAATGCGTGAGAGCAGCAGGAAGGTTCCCGGGTCCCTGAATTATCCTCGTCCCCCAGGAGCTGGCGCTCACAGTCTGCTGTGATTACCTGAACATCATTCTGGTCACTGCTTTACAGCAGATGTGGGAGGGTGACTGTCACCCTGTGGGTTAACCGACATCTCCCAACACCTCATGAGCCACAGAGGAGGCTCAGGGCCTGGGGGGATGAACAGGGTGGGGACTGGGCGGTCACACCATGTGGTCCTGGGGCAGGGCAGGGACAGAGCAGGACTGGAGCTAGGAGACCCCGCCTGCCCCACAACAGAGCTGAGTGGCCTGAGGGAGGGTGGGGCAAGGCCCTGAGGTCTGGGGGCTCTTCCATGAATCGGGGCTCAAGTTGGGCGATAGTGGGGTGCCGAGGTGCGTGGTGGTGCTCACATACAATGTGACTTCCACACCACCGCATGTCCTGGAACCCCCTCTCCCTGACCGTGAGCTTACCCACTGTTGAGGGCATGTGTGCCTGCTGACTGAGACCCTGCCCCTGCGCTGGGGAGTCCCAGCTGCCCTGTACGGGGGCCCTGTACCGATGCTGAAAGCCAAGTGAGGGCGACCCTTCCTGGCACTTCTAGCCAGGTAGCCGCCGGGGCATGTGGGCACCGCGGCCCCTCCCTGGCTCTGCGGGTGTGCGCACATGCATGTTATGTGTGTGCATGAATGTGCCGCAGAAATGTTCACATGTGTGTCCACGTGTGTGGGTGTGTGCATGAACGTGGGCACACGTGTGCATGAGTGTCATGTGCTCACAAGAATATGAATGTGTGTTTGCATGTGTGTACATGTGTGTGCCTGTGCACGTGTGTTTTACAAATCTTGTTGCTACTGGAGGCCACGTGTCCACGAGGGAGAGAGGTGCAGAGGCTAGGACTTCCCACCAGTGTGCACACCGGTCACCGTCAGTCTGCACTTGAGGTGTGTCTGTGCCCAGACCGGAGCTCGTCACTGTCTGTGACACGCTGGTCAGTTTGCTGCATCTGCTCCAGTCAGACCCTCCGTGGTGAGGGCTCCCGCTGTCCCCATGTCCCCAGGGGGCCCCCCAAGCCTGTGGGCTGCGCCGGGGGCACCCTGGGTGGGTTTGGGGTGGGCACTGAGATGAGGGTGGGGGCTCACAGGTTTACCCGATTCACACAGATTTGGGGCCTGGCAAGGACTCAGGAGGGCTCCCAGGAGTGGGGGGCTCGGCCCTTACAGCAGCTCTGACCCTGCACTGCGTGTCCAGCTCTGGCTGCTCCCCTGATGCTTACACCCCTCCTCCCCGTGCCCATGAGGCTGTGCTGCCCTGGGGGGTGGGCACCTGGCACCCCCACGCTCCAGCCTCCCGCGGGGCAGATGTCCCAGGGTGCCTTGTCAGAGGGGGTGGGGTGCCACGACAAGAGGACCCTGGCCTCTGGGCCCCGGGGAGGGAAGGAGCCCGCCGGCCAGGGCTGCGCGAGGAGCGCCCAGAGCTCACCCTGCCTCCCGTGCGGCTCCGCGTCTGGCTGTTATCCTGGCCACACGCTCCGGCCACAGCGTCACGTGGGCCAGTCCCTCCTCCAGGTGCTCCTCGATGCCCAGTCCGGAGTTAGGGCCCAGGAAGGCCACCAGCCCGGTCAGCCCCTGCTTCCCAGGCCTGGGTCCTGGCAGGAGTGTGGGGGCGCCGCTGCTTCCCCCCCTGCCCTTTACATCTGCACCCCCATCACCCGGCCGCACCTGCCCTCCAAGGCTTGGTTTCCCCACACGGCCCCTGGGGCCAGGGCCCTGGTGCCAGGCATCTGTGTCCTCTTGCCTCTACACACCTGCTGGGGAGACCTTGGGATGTGGGGAGTGGGGCAGATGCAGGTGCCAGCCTGGGGGGACCTCGAAGGGCCCCCATGGGGTCCCCTCCGCAATGCCTCCCTTCTCCCGACCTCAGCTGCCCCCCAGACGGCACTGGGGTATCTGTCTCCCCGCTGGTCTCCCCCACCTGCGGTGTCACCCATGGCGGCCAGTGTGCGGGCTGGGCTGCCCCTTCCACCCCCGTCTTGATCCCTGGACGCGTGGGACCCCTGGTAAGTGGCCGGGAGTCAGGCTCGCCTCCCACCAGAGGCAGCCCCATCGCTGAGGCCCACAACGCTCCTCTGTGGCCATGCACGGCTGCCCTCGCTCCCCAGGCCCTTCGGTGGGGGGCACCTGGTAAAGTCTAAAGCCCGGGGCATGAGAGGCGGCCCAGGGTCACGTCCTGATGCAGCTGTGGGCCCAGAAGAAAGGATGATGATATTGAGGCTGGTTTCAGAGTCAGGGTGACCTGGGCCATCGTCAGAGTTGTGTCCCCGCCCCGAGGCCCTGCCTTGGCTGTGAGCACCCTCTCCCTCTGAGCCTGCTGGCTCTTCAGGAAGCAGGGATGGCTCTCAGGCCAGCTGTGGCTTTGGTGACCCCCGTGCGGAGCTGGGCTGCTCAGCACGCACTTGGCAAACCTCTGAGAAGAAAAGGCCTGAGCCAGGGTAACCAGAGGGAGGAGGGTGGGCACTGAGGTGCCAGTGCAGTGCCCAGGAGACCAGCCATTCACAGACATCCTGCATACCCACTAGTGCTGGGCTGTGCCAGGCACCGTGGGCGTGTGGGGAGAGCCCAAGGGTCCAGAGTAGGACTGAGCCCTGTGAACAAACGGTTTCAGCCCAAGCAGCCTTGCCAAGAGGAGGGGCCGTGCGCGCAGTGGGCCCCACAGAGCTCCTGGGGTGGACGGGGCACCGTACGCCCTTCCCCTCCTGCAGCTCATGAGGGTCCCGGACCTTGCTATTAAAGATGCAGCACAGAGATGCCCAGTAACTTGCCCAAGGTCACACAGTTACAGGCTGGTGGGGCAAGAAAGATTTGGACAAGTGGTGGAGCCCTTCCGTCTCTCGTCTGTGCCTCGGGCCACCACCAGAACCCCCAGTTCGAGTCCCCCCTCTACAAGATCTTGCCGGGTTTCCATAACGTCCACTCACACCCTGGCCATGGCAAACCAAGGGCGATGGAAATGTCACACCATTGTTGGAGGCAGGCTCAAGGGTCATTGGTGGCAGCCCCCTCCCTGTCCCTGTCTGTGAGGGATGGGCATCCTGAGGGTCCTCTGGCAGTCCCTCAGGTCTAGTCTCATGTCTGTCATGGGGCCAGCCTGTTTCACAGCCCACCCAGCAGCTGCCAGGGACAGGTCTCTGTGCCAGTGCTGTCCTCACTCACCGAGTCACCAGGGGCTGCCCTGGGCAGAGGCTGGGGCCACAAGGAAATTGCTTCCCTCCCCTCCAGGGGCTTGCAGTCCAGTAGGAGTGTGAGTGCGTGTGTATGTGTGTGTGCACGTGCATGTTCTGGGTGCACTGCGTGGGCGTGCACACGGGTATGTCCTTGTGCGTGCACACACGTGTGTGCACATGCACATGTATGCAAGTGCACCACAGTCCAGTAGGTGTGTGTGTATATGTGTGTGCACGTGCATGTACTGTGTGCACTGCATGGGTGTGCACATGGGTGTGTGCTTGTGGGTCCAAAGGCACGTATGTGTGCATATGCATGCGTGTACAAATGCGCCACAGTCCAGTAAGTATGTGTGCACATGTGTGTTCTGTGTGCACCTCATGGGTGTGCACACGGGTGATTGTGTGTGCATACCTGTGCACATGTATGTGTGTGCAAATGTGTCAGTCCAGTAGGTGTGTGAATGTGTGTATACATGTGTGTGCACACGAATGTTCTGTGTCCACTGCGTGGGCATGCACATGGGTGTGTGCTTGTACATGTATAGGTACATGTGTGTGCATGTGCACATGTGTGCGAATGTGTCGCAGTCCACTAGGGGTGTGTGCACGCACTTGCGTGTAAAGAGTCCAGGGTGGGGTTCCCGGTGCCCTGTGAGCACACACGAGGAAAGGAGAGTTGGAGTCAGTGGTCAGGGTGGCGGTGTCAGAGGGGGACACACAGGAGTACAAGGTGGCACAGGCGGGGTGTGGGAAGGGCGGGAGCTACAGAGGGTAGTGCCAGCCTGCTCCTGCCCCAGTGGTGGGCTTAGGGCAGCAAACGTTGCAGCAGGGAGGTGACAAGCTTGAGGGGAGGCATCCCCTTGGTGGGACCTCCCGGTAGGTGCCTCTGACGTGCTCTCAGTGGAATGGGTGCTAATGGGAAGGGTGCCGGGCTCCCCCAGCTTTGGGGTCGGCTGAGCCAGAGGAGTGGGAGGGGCAGGGCAGGGGTGGGGCCGTGACCCAAGGAGGGTGGGAGGTCACAGGGGCCGGGGGGGGGTGGCCCCCAGGGGACATCGGGGGCGCTGCCTCTGCGGAGGCTGGAGTCTCAGTGTTCACAGCTCCTCAGCTGCCCTCTGGGCCCGGCCCCTGTGGTGCGGGGAGGGGAGGGCCCACTCTGGGTGCCATCTGCCCCTGTCTCCCCACAGTGAAGAAGAAGCGGGCCTGGCACAAACACGGCCCAGGGCAGACGCCCGACGTGAAGCCCGTCCAGAACGGCAGCCAGCTCTTCATCAAGGAGCTGCGGAGTCGGACCTTCCCCAGGTGGGCGGTGGCGGCCTCGTCCTGGGGGGCTCAGGGGCACAGCCTTCCCTCCAGGGGAGCGGCACAGCCCCCTAAGCCCTAGGCGCTCCCAGCTCCGGGGCTGACCTCTTCCTTCTCAGCACCTGCAGGTCAGGTGTTGGGGACCCTCTTCCTCTGGGCTCATGTATCCCCCCACCACCTGGTGTGGCCCTTTCCACGGAACCTTCCTGAGGGGGAGGCTGCTGAACTCAGGTTCTGGCGGGCGAGGAGTGGGGGCCGGGGTCCTGCCCAAGACCACCCTCCAGACGTGGCCCTCTGCCCCTGGGCCTGACAGGCTGTCCCCAGGTCCCCTTCTCAGAGACCGCCTGCCCGCACCCATGTGCTGCGTGCGGGTCGAGGGCAGAGGGCAGGGGCAGGGCTGCGGGGACCCTGACTCGTGGACATGTGCTCTTCAAGCTGCTCTGCGCCCCCTCGGCCCCTCACAGCCGGAAGACTTTTGTTTGTCCGACAAGGTGTCTTCTCTACTTTTAAGGAGTAACTCACCGGACCCAGAATCCTACGTGGTGGGTCCTTTTCCTTTTAGCCCTTCGAATATTTTGCCCCGCTGTCTTCTTGCATGCACAGTGTCTCATGAGGGACCCAGTAGGACTCTTACCCGTGAGCCTCCACAGACAAGGTACCTCCCTCCTCTGGCTTCTTTCCTTTCCGCGACTTTTACTGAGATACAACTCACAGACCTTACAGTTCGCCCATTTCAAGGGTACAACTCCGTGGTCTTCGGTGCGTTCACAGACGTGTGCGCCACCAGCAGCCGGTTTAGAATGTTTGCATCCTTCCCGCCCCCCCCCGCCCCGGTGTCTGTTTAACATTCTGTTGTGTGGACAGACCACACGTTGTTTATCCATTCGTCAGCTGACACGCTGGGGTTCTGATGTTTGGCTACTGCAGATAGTTCTGCTATAAACGTTCTTATACAGGATTCTGGGGGACGTGTTTCCATGTTTTTAGGAGCAGTGGCTCCATGTTCAGTTGTCTGAGAAACTGCTGGACTGGTCTCCACAGTGGTTACGCCACTGTCGTTCCCACCAGCAGAGCGTGAGGGTCCCAGTTTCTGGTCACCCTTGCCGGCCCTTGCGATTATCTGGCATTTTGATTCGAACCATCCTTACAGGTGTGAGGCTTTCTCTCTCTCTGGTCTGACCTGCATTTCCCTCATGAAAAGTCATGTTGAGCATCTTTTCATGTGTGTGGTAGTCATTTGTGTGTCTTCCTTGGAGGAATGTCAGTTCGGACCCTTTGCCTATTTTTTTTTTAAATATTTTTTTAATGTTTATTTATTTTTGAGAGAGGGAGAGACAGAGCGTGAGTAGGGGAGGGGCAGAGAGAGAGAGAGGGAGACACAGAATCCGAAGCTGGCTCCAGGCTCTGAGCTGTCAGCACAGAGCCCGACGCGGGGCTCGAACTCACAAACCGGAGATCATGACCTGAGTCGAAGTCGGACGCTCAGCCGAATGAGCCCCCCAGGCGCCTCCCCTTTGCCTATTTTTAATTTTTGTGTCTTTTAATTATTAAGAGAGTTTTTTATATATTTTAGATACAAGTCTCTTAACAGACAAATGATTTGTGAATACTTTATCCTGTTTTGTAGACATTTCACTTTCTTGTTCATGTCCTTTGAAGCACCAACATTTGTAATTTTGACGGAGTCCAGTTTATCCGTTTTTTATTTTGTTACTTGTGCTTTTGTTGTCATAGCTGAGGATCATTTGCCAGACCCAAACCCCAGGTCATGAAAATTACCTTCTACAAAACTTCTAAGAGTTTTGTAGGTTTTAGGTCTTACGGTTTTGTTTTTGATACATTTTGAGTTAATTTCTTCATATAGGGTGAGATGAGGATCTAACTTTTTTTTTTTTTTTTTTTTTGCACGCATCTCTCCATTTGTCCCTGCACTATTTGTAAAAAGACCACTCTTTTTCTATTAAATGGTCTTGGCTCTTAGCTGTAAGTATATGCATTTATTTCTGGACACTCAGTTCTGTTCCACCAATCTGTTTATCCTTAGGCTGGTCTCACATTGCCTGGACTCCTGTGATTTGCAGTACGTTTTGAAATGAGGAAGTATGAGTCCTCCAGCTTTTCTTTTCTTGCTTTCTTTCTTTCTTTCTTTCTTTCTTTCTATTGAATATTTTTTAATGTTTATTATTTTTTTTTTTAATTTTTTTTTCAACGTTTATTTATTTTTGGGACAGAGAGAGACAGAGCATGAACGGGGGAGGGTCAGAGAGAGAGGGAGACACAGAATCGGAAACAGGCTCCAGGCTCTGAGCCATCAGCCCAGAGCCCGACGCGGGGCTCGAACTCCCGGACCGCGAGATCGTGACCTGGCTGAAGTCGGACGCTTAACCGACTGCGCCACCCAGGCGCCCCAATGTTTATTATTTTTGAGAGAGTAGAGAGAGCACGAGCCGGGGGAGGAGCAGAGAGAGAGGGAGTCACAGAATCCCAGGCAGGCGCCAGGCTCTGAGCTCTTAGCACAGAGCCTGGCATGGGGCTCGAACTCACGAACCGTGGGATCATGACCTCATTTGAAGGAGGACGCTTACCTGACTGAGCCACCCAGGTGCCCCTCCCGCTATGTTTTTCTTTTTAAAAATCCTTCTGGCCATTCTTGGTCTGCTGGAATTCCATATGAATTTTAGAATCAGCTTGTCAGGCCTACAGAGAAGTCAGCTGATACGGATTGTGTTGAATCTGTACATCAGTAGAATCGAAGTATTGCCATCTGAAAAATGCAAGGTCTTCTGACCTATGAACATGGGTATTCTTCCATTTATTAAGATCTTTTATGTTTTCCTTCAATAGTGTTTTGTAGTTTTCAGAGTTTTGTACTTCCTTTGTTAAGTTTATTCCTAAGTAATTTATTCTTTTTGATGCTCTTTTAAATGAAATTGTTTTCTTAATTTTATTTCCAGAGGGTTCATTGCTACGGTACTGAAATAGAGTTCAAGTATATTCATCTTGTATCCTGCAACCTTGCTGAGCTGGTTTATTAGTTCTAATAGCTTTTTAGTAGATTCCTTACACCTTTCTATATATGAGATCATGCCATCTGTGAATAGTTTCCTTTCTTCGCTTCCAATCTGTGTTACCTTTTTTTTTCTTGCTTGATTGCTCTGGCTAGGACTTCTAGTAGAATGTTAAGTAGAAGAGACCAGACAAAGAAGATCAGGGCCCCATCATTTTCAGGGTGCTACGCTTGGGGTACAGCCTCAGTTCCACAAGTGTGGGCCAAGGGGAAGAAGAGAGCCCCCCCCCCGCCACGTCTTGTCTGCCCTTGCGTGAGACTGAGAATCAGGAACAGACAGCTGGTGCAGGATGAGAAAGGCTGCCGTCCTGTTCCTCCTGGACGAAGCCCTCTGCTTGGAAGCTGGGGAGAGCTCCCACTCAGCTTTCCTGTGTCCTTGGCCGCGGCCTTCCTGAGGGAGGTCTCCTCGCCGATCCAGTGGGGTAGAGGGAAGAATGGTCTCGGCCCATATATCACAGGCACACACCTTTCCTGCCAGGTTTTCATAGATTTTCTAGACTAGATGTTTCTCCATTTGCTATTTGCTCTTAGAACCATTCCCAGAAGTTTCGAATAGTTGTTTTTCACAGTAATTTTCACCAGTTTCATTGGGTTTTGGGTCCTCAGGGCTCTTCACGCTGTCATGCCAGAGGTAGATCTTTCTCATGTGGCCTCTGTCAGGATATTGCCTCTTCTGTTTTGCAGTTTGATTAGGACATGTCTAGGTATAGTTTTCAAGTATTTAATCCTACTTGGCGTGGTCTCAGTTTTCTGGATTTGTGGTTTCACATCTGCCATTAATTTTAGAAAATTCTCAGCCGTCATTACTTCCAACATTTCTCCTGCTTCACACCCTGCTCCTTTCTCTCTCTTTTATTTTTGGTGTCCTCGTCATGCCCACGTTGCTCTTCCTGCAATTGTTCTGTATATTCTCAGATATTCTGTTCCCTGCTTGTTTCATTCTTTTTTCTCTTTATGCTTCAGGCTGAGCAGATGTTATTAACTTCAAGCTCACTGAGTCTTTTCTTAGCCACATCCAGTCTACCAATGAGCCCATCAAAGGCATTCTTCATTTCTGTTACCATTTTTAATTATTTCTATCATTTCCTTTTGATTCTTAGAGTGTTCACTTCTCTGCTTACATTTTCTTCTGTCCTTGCATGTTTTCCACTTTTTCCATTAGCACTCCTAACATATTAATCATAATTTTAAAAAATTTCCTATCTTATACTTCCAAATTCTGTGCTATAGCTGAGCTGTGTCCTGATATCTTTAAAACGTTTTATTTTTTAATTGAGGTATAATTAACATACATTGTTATATTAGTTTCAGGTGTACAATATAATGACTCAGTACTTCTGTACATGAGCAGAAGTATCATCGTCTGCACATGAGTATCACTCAGTGCTCATCATGATAAACGTACCCTCAACCCCCTTCACCTGTTTCACCCATCCCCCCACAGACAGACTTCCCTCTGGTAACCACCAGTTTGTCCTCTGTATTTAAGAGTCTGCCTTTTTTGTTTGTCTCTTTCTTCTTCTTGTTTTTTTTTTTAAATTATTTTAATGTTTTATTTATTTTGAGAGAGAGAGAGAGAGAGAGAACAAGTCGGGGAGGGGCAGAGAGAGAGGAAGACAGAGAATCCACGAAGCAGGCTCCAGGCTCTGACCTGTCAGCACAGAGCCTGACATGGGGCTCGAACACGTGAACTGTGAGATCATGACCTGAGCCGAAGTCGGACGCTTAACTGACTGAGCCACCCAGACTCCCCATTCTTTGTTCATTTCTTTTGTTTCTTAAATTCCACATATGAGTGAAATCATATGGTATTTGTCTTTCTCTGCCTTATTTTTATTATACTTAACATTATACTCTCTAGCTCCATCCATGTTGTTGCAAATGGCAAGATTTCATTTGTTTTATGTCTGAGTAATATTCCGTCGTGTGTGTATGTGTGTGTGTGTATGTGTGTGTGTATACACACCACATCTTCTTTGCCCATTTATCAGTCAATGGACATTTGGCCTTTCTGTATCTTGGCTGCTTCTGATAGTGCTGCTATAAACTTCAGGACGTGTCTTTTTGAATTAGTGTTTTCATTTTCTTTAGGTAAATACCCAGTAGTGGAATTACCGGGCCACCACATAATTCTATTTTTAATTTTTTAAGGACCCTCCATGCTGTTTTCCAGAGAGGTTGCACAGTTTGCATTCCCACCAGCAGTGCAAGAAGGTTCCTTTTTCTCCACATCCTCGGCGACACCTGTTGTTTCTTGTCTTTTTGATTTCAGCTGTTCTGACAGGGGTGAGGTGATTTGCTTTGTGTCTTAAGACTATGGTTTTTTGCCGTTTAGCGCATCTTGTGATTTTTTTGGTGAAAGCTGGACATGATGTATTGAGTCAAAGGAACTGAGGTGATTATGCATTTAGAGTGACGTTTTGTGTTGACCAGACCAGGGACTGGGTTGTGTTGCTGTAGCCGTAGGGCCAGACACATGACTTTCTCCTAGTTTCCTTGTGTTTTCCTCCTCTCCTCTTCTTGCTGGGTGTCCCTAACAACTCCTTCTTAAATAGAATCTGTCCTGCAGCTGTCTTGGCTATACTCAGCTATCGTTATACTATTGTATGGTAGTAGGATTGGGGGAGGGGAAGTGTCTTATAATTGAATAACATCCCTCAGTGTTTCAGTGGGCCCGAGGCTCTGGGCTGTTACCTTTGGAAGCATTTCTTGGCCTTCGCTTTTGCTCTTCTTCCCTAAGACAGGAAGCTAGTGGCATCAGGGGGGTGGGTGGGCACTTGCCCTTCCCCCATCAGAGGAGGGTCTGGTTAAGTAAGTGCTCCTGGAAGGTAGACTTTTGTTTTTTGTTTTTTTTTTTTTAATTTTTTTTTCAACATTTTTATTTATTTTTGGGACAGAGAGAGACAGAGCATGAATGGGGGAGGGGCAGAGAGAGAGGGAGACACAGAATCGGAAACAGGCTCCAGGCTCCGAGCCATCAGCCCAGAGCCCGACGCGGGGCTCGAACTCCCGGACCGCGAGATCGTGACCTGGCTGAAGTCGGACGCTTAACCGACTGCGCCACCCAGGCGCCCCTGGAAGGTAGACTTTTGTTATGGAGAACACTCGGAGTATATTTACACATAATTGCTCTCCCCCAACCGTGTCTGAAATAGGACAGATCTTCACCAGGAGAACCTGTGGGTAGAACCCATCAAGGTGCGTCTCCTCTGAGGCTGGGCCCCATGAGTTCTTAACGCTGAAGCTAGTTCACACTCAGCCTCTGCACTTTGTCAGAAATCACTTGAATTATCCTCTCAGTCACCGCCTCCAGCCGCTTCTGCCTCAGGTAAGGTCCTCTCGGTGGTGATTCTCTGTGTTTGCCTGTCTCCCCAGATTCTGGGGGTGACTGCCCTGTAACCCTAATGTTCAGTGAATCTAAGAAAATTCCTTGGTATTCAGTCTGTTCGGCTTTTTTCTTGTTGTGAGGACAGGAATGACCATTTCCAAGCTCTTTACATGTTGGAGTTGAAGCCATTAGTCCAGTTCCACTTACTTGAACCCCTTCTCATTAGTTGGGTTGTCTTTTTATTGCCTACGTATTCTAGGTACTTGCCACCGATCAGATGCTTTCTCCTGTCCCGTGATTGCCTTTCCACTTTCTTCATGGTGTCCTTTGAAACGCAAATGTTTATAATTTTGATGGCATCGAGTTCATTCTTCTCGTTCTTGCTGCTCGTGGTTTTGGCTTCTAGGAAACCGTTGCCAGATTAAAGGTTGTGAAGATTTATGTCTGTGTGTGTGTTTTCTTCTGGAAGTTTCACAGTTCCGGCCTTTACGTATAGGTCTTCAACTCAGTTTGAGTTAGTTTTTGTCTGTGACGTGAGATGGGGTCCCGCTTAATTCTTTTGCGTGTGGACGTCCAGTTCTCTCACGCACCATTTATTGAAATGACTGTTTTTTCCTCCATTGAGTTGTCCTGGCGTTCCTGATGAAAAAGCAGTTGGCCACAGATGTTTGGGTTTATTTCTGGACACTCGGTTCTGCCGCACCGATCCATACGTCTCTTCTCTCTTCTCATGCCGGCACCACACGGTCTTGATTACTGTAGCTTTGCAGTGAATTTTGAAGTTGGTCAGGGTCCTCAACTTGGTTCTTTGTAAAGACTGTTTTGATCATCTGGGGGCTTTGCACTTCCCGTCAGCCTTCCAAGTTCAGCTTGTCCATTTCTGCAAAGACGTCAACAGGTGTTCTGACAGGGATTGTGTGAAATCCGTAGCTCAATTTTCTCTCATTTCTTGAGTCCCATTTCTTTCTTCTAGATTTGATTTCTCTCTTACTGAATTATATCCTTTAGTGGTTTAGTAAAGGCCTATAGAAATATTCTGTTTTTGAAAATGTTTTCATTTCATCTGTGTTCTTAAATGACTCTAATTTTCTAAAATGGGCCTAAAATTTTAGAGTACATTTATTTTCCTTGAATTCTTTGAAGACACTGTTATTCTGTTGTCATTTGGCATCTCTTGTTGTTCACGAGATGTCTGTTGTCAGCCTAGTGGCTGGTGTTTGTTCATCTGTTTACTGTTTGGTTTTGGCAAATAATCTGTTTTTTTATCTGAAGACTTTTCAGATTGCCTCCTTGTCTCTGATGTTCCACAGGTAGGCTACAGTGCATCTGGATGTGCTTTGTTTTTATCAGTTCTACTCAGGACTCAGTAAGATCTTTTAATTTGAGGAATTGTATCTTATCTCAGTTCTGAAAAATGGCCTGTTTTCTTTTTAAGTAGCATTTCACCCCCTTTCTCTGTATTATTTTTCAAGTATTCCATCAAATTGACCATTTGGTGGTGGTGGGGGGGTGCAGCTACTATTGAATGCATCTGTTGAGTTTTTAAATTTTCTCAAAAGTGACGTTTTTCACGTCTAGAATTTCCGCTAGGTCATTGTCAATGTTGCTTGCTCTGTTGTCCTCCCTCCCTGCCCTCTGCTGCGTCCTCCCATTATCCCTGTGAATGTGGTTAGTATGTTTCCCAGCCGTCCATTGTGCTCAGTCCCCGGACCCGTGCTCTGGCGGATGTGTCTTCCGTCATTCTGTGAGGCGGCCTGTCTGCCCTGGGCCCAGAGGTGTCCCCGCTGAACATAGTGTGTTTGTCTTTGCTGGGTCCTCATGGGTTTTGCAGTCCCAGACCTGGTACGTGGGGCTGTGTGACATGAGGGCATGGGATCCCGGTTTGTCCGGACACTGTGTCCCTCTGGCTACCCCGGGGCTTCCACAGATGACCCCGCACTGTCCCAGTGCTGCCGCTCACACACCCGCCACCCACTCCTGGCCTGAACCTAATGCTCTGTCAGCACTGGTCCCACCCGAAGGTCCCTCCTCTGTCTTCACCCTAACTGCCCCACGTGCTCCCTCTTGGTGGGACATGGCCTTGCAGCTCCTTCCTCTCGAGCACTGTCTTCCTTGGAGCCACAACCCCGTGCTCCCCTGGCTGTCCTCCACCTGCCTGGCCTCCTCTCCTGCTGACCACTCTTCCTGGGAGTTGTGGGGACTCTGCTCTCGCCCCTGGCCCTCGGAGTTTACACCTCCCCCTGATCCCCCGCCCCGCCCAGGCTGTCTCTTGGCCGGCGGCTTCAGCCTCCCTCTGCAGCCTCTGAGCTCCTGACCCGTCCTCGGTCCAAGTCTGTCCCAAGTCAGCTGCGGATCTGTCCCCCGCACGCGCCTGCTCTCCTCCAGCCCTTAGTCCCTCAGCTGTCTGCCGTCACCTCCCCTGTTCCTCCACCCCTTCACCCACCACTGCCTCCTGGTCCGTGCACTGAGGCTCCTCCCTGGTCGCGGTGTCCAGCCTGCTCCCGCGGCAGCTCCCCGTCCGTCCACACAGCCATTGGATTGACCTCCAGCTGCCGTTGCCCTACTCAAGCTGTCCAGTGGCTCCCCAGTGCTCTCGGCACGAGGCAGAGGCCCACTGCTGGGCAGATAGGCCACCGCAGCTGCTGCGCGCTCAGCCCGCTCACCCCCTACCCCCGGCTGCTGGGCTCCTTCTCCCTCCCCACCCCTGGCCACATTCTCCCCACTCCAGGGCTTGGCTGGCACCCCCCTTCTGCCTCTGAATCCTGCCCCTCCAGGCCTGGACAGGCTGCTCTGACGCTGACCCCTGCTGTCTTCCCCCTGAGCTCTGCTCTCAGCGGTGGGCTTACGGCCTTGCATGCTTGTCTGATGGAAGCCCATCTCCAGCGTCACCACGGGGGCTCTCCAGCTGGGCCTCAAAGGTCCCTGGTGCCCCGGGCGGTGCCCAGCACGCAGCTGGGCAAGCTGGGCAGGGGAGCCACTGACCGCAGCACCCCAGGTTGCCCTTGGACCCTGTGCTTGGCTTGTGCAGGGAGTGGATTCTCCCTGGAAGGGGTTTGTCTCTATCTGCTGTGTCCTCAGGCCCAGCCCCAGCGCCGTGCAGGATCTAATCTCTGCGCACATGGGAGGAATGTTATGGAGGGTGGGCAGGTAGGGCAAGGGGCAGGGGAGGGATCCTGCCCACGCTCTGCCTTTCTCTGCCATGGTAGGAGGGTTGGTCTCTGTGTTTCCCCTTCCTGGGCCTCCTGGACCTTGAGGTCCAACGTCTGTGATGGATGTGGGTCCAAGCCACGTCGCTCCCCCATGACCCCCGGGCACGGTGCTGGGGACGAGCCCTCCTCCCAGGGCGTGGGAGCCCGGGTTGCATGTCTCCGGCTCTGAGGCCCTATCCAGGCCTGTCCCGGTGCTGCGGGGCCGGGACCCTGGCCGGCGTGACCTCCGACCCCCACTTTTCCCGCAGCGCGGAAGACGTGGTGGTCCGTGTGCCCGGCAGCCAGCTCACGCTGGGCTACATGGAGGAGCACGGCTTCACTGAGCCCATCCTCGTACCCAAGAAAGACGGGCTGGGCCTGGCGGTCCCAGCCCCCACCTTCTATGTCAGTGACGTCGAGAACTACGTGGGTGAGTGGCTACCCTGGAGCCTGCTCGCCTTAGGCCCTGGCTGGTCCCCATGCTGTGTGAGCGCTGTGATTCGGGGTCTCCGTGTACGTTCAGGGCACTCTTCTTAGAATGAGACCCCATGTCCCACTAAAATGACACGTGACCCTGGCCGTCCCCCCAGTCAGTTATTCTGACTGCCAAGGGGTCTGTCTTGGGACCCTTTCATTCTACCAGCTGCAAAACCCATTCTGTTGGGTGCTGATGGCGGTAATGGAGGGCCCCTGCCTTTGAGGTTTGTGCTGTGCCCCCCTCAGCCTCTCCTGGGCCAGCCTGGGGCGCCCTTGGTCTGCCCCAGGACCCTTCCTCTCTGGATCCCTCCGGCTCCCGCTGGTGCTGCCCTGTCCAGCCTGTCTCCTGTCCCCTTGGCAGCAACCAGCACTGTGGGCACCCTCAGTCGGGACACCTCCGGGTGGAGGGAAGAAACTGTACGCTTGGGCATCGTCTGTGAGGCGGGGCCACACGGCCCAGACTCTGAGGCCCCAAGGTGGCTGGGGCTCGGGGGTGTGGCCCGTGCAAGAGGAGGACAGAGCCCGAGAAGGCTGGTGCCCAGGCCCCCTGTGGCAGGCAGAGAGAAGGGAGCCCCATCGGGGCCATCTGTGCCCGGCCGCAGCCCCTAGAATAACAGCTAAGATCTAGTTCACGCCAGCCAGGTGCCGGGCGTCACCGGTAGCTAGTGTCATCTTGCCACAGCTGGCACCCAGGCCCTGGCTCAGCTGGCCACAGACAGCACAGAGGGCCGGCCCCAGGCACTGCCCGCTCGACCATAACTCTGTCTGCGGGAGCTGGAAGCAGCTTAGCCGACGGGGAGGCATGTCTTAGAGGCTTGTGTAGCCGGCTTTCTGTGTCTGCACCCCCAAATTTAAAGCAAAGCTGTGGCACGTACATCACTTCTCCCACAGAAACCCCGGCACAGGCTCTGACAGATGATTTGACGTCGTTGCAGCCGCGGGCTGCTCAGTAGCATCAGAGCCCCGCCTCAGTCACCCCAGGCGCCCCAGACGCCCCTTCCAGTTCGCTGTTTGACTCAGAGCCCAGACCAGACCTACACACTGAGTGTGGATTTTATGCCTCTCAGCATCTCCCCATTCCCGAGGCTGTGGGAGGGTTGGGGTTGCTGGTCCTAGAGAACGTCCCACGTGGGGGATCTGGCCAACAGTGTCCCCGTGGTGTCATGTAACTCGCTCCTCTGTCCCCAGTGGTTCCTGCACCACCTGGACAGACACTCAGATTCACATTCAGGGGGACGGCAGCCGCTTCGGGGCTGGGGCGCTCCCACCCGTCAGCCTGTGGTGCCTGGCCACCCGCACAGAAGGGCCCGTCAGCCTGCAGCCCGGGTCTGAGCGGCCCCTGGGGACTGTTGGGAGGGACGAGGCCGTTAGTCCTGTGCACCTTTCTCCCACTACTAATTAGGAGTCAGTGTGAGGAGCTCACCCTCGCCAGTTCCTTAAGAAACGGTCATCGGTGATTTTCACCCTGAACTTTTCCTCATCAACTACAGAAAACGTGGGGAAAATGTTTTCCCTTTAACTTACCGGATAACTTATTTCAGGATAATAAGTTGGAGCCCTAGAAGTGTAGGAGTTTTTGATTTTTTGATTTTTAAAATGTGTGTCCCATGTTGTTCATGTGGGGTTCCCGTCTGCCGGGCCCCCTCCCACAGAGGCTTGGGTCTCAGCCGCCTCCCTGCACCCCTGCCTCTCAGCAGGGAGCCCACAGGGCAGCCCGGTGCGGCGGGGGGCGGGCTGCACGCCCTGGCCCCTCACGGCCCCACCCCCTGCCCTGCCCGCAGGCCCAGAGCGGAGCGTGGACGTGACGGATGTCGCCAAGCAGAAGGACTGCAAGATGAAGCTGAAAGAGTTTGTGGACTATTACTACAGCACCAACCGCAAGCGGGTCCTCAACCTCACCAGCCTGGAGTTCTCCGACACCAGGTGAGGGCCCCCGGGCCGGGACTGCGGCTGCTGGGGGAGCCCGCACACACGAGCGAAAGCGGCATGTGGTGCTGGTCTGTTTCTCTTCTCAAGACCGGAAGTGATGCACTGTGACAAATTCAAACGGAACATAAGCAGCAAGACGCGGACTCCTCTGGCCTGCCCCCACCCCGTTCCCCAGAAAGAGCCACAGGCCACACCGCGGCATAGATTCTTCCAGAACGCACGTGCTCATGCTCGTGCATGACGTTCCTTGCGACACTGACGCTTGTGCACACACCACACCCTCACACGCTCCCACACGTGCCTGCACACATTCACAGGTGCACTCTCCAGTGCACACTGTGGGCACAGCAGGGTCGCACTCTGCACCTGCTCTCCCTGCGGCCCCAGCCTGAGTTCCTTGAGCCAGGCCTGCCCTGCTTGCTGCTGTTCTCAGGGTGGAGGGTCCTGCACCATGGCCGTCTGGACCTGCCTAGCCCCAGCTTCTGTGTGGTCAGGGGCTGGTCAGCCACCAGCACTGCCCCTTGTGCCATGGCCCTGCTCTCCCAGGACCACTACTCTGCTGTGGCGTGGCCAACGCCTGCCCTGCCCCTGCCTTTCCTGCCCCTCTGTCAGATCCTCGCTGTTCTCCAGCTGGCCCTTTGCTCGGCACAAGACCTGAGTTGTGGCTGGTTTAGTTTAAGCATGATTTTACTTTCAGACCCTTTCCACCCTTGCCAACTTCTGAAAAGCACGTGTGATAGCCAGATAGCTTGTGTGCAGAAGGGCAGGTAGGAAAAAAGAGTTACTGAAAACCACACTGAGAAGGAGAATATAGAACTCTGCCAGGAGCCCAGACAGGATATTGTAACTGGATGCTGGGGTCTGTTTGAGCTTCCCGACAGCATAGGCGTAAAGGGAAATAGGATAGATTAGCGTATCGAGAGAAAGCTATCTCCTGCGGCTTCACAAGCAGGATTGTCCCCCAGGCTGGGTTCTGATGAGAGCATACTCAGGAGCTTGGTCTGCTGGCCAACCTGGGGGCTTCAGAGAGAGCTGCCCGCGTGGCAGAGCTGGGGAGCTGGTGCTTTGGTGTGTGGTTTCCCCTTGGGCCTCTTGGGGCCAGCCCTCTGCTGGCAGAAAATGTGTGGTGCCGCCGGTGTCCTCAGGCCCGGTCCAAGGATCACAGGGGTCGTGAACACGTCACACCAGGCCATTTGTGGGCTTGGTGCCAGGGCTGTCGAGGGGGAGAGGGTGGCTTCCACGTCATCAGTGCTGTCCCTGAAGACGCCAGCTGGGGCTGCAGGGGCCAGGCCTGATCACAGTCTGTCTGTGGCCATGTTAGGGTCTGTGGGGATCCTGCCGTGACTCACGTGTCCCCTGATCCCAGAGGCGCCTGCTGTGACAGTGACGTGTCAATTATGTGGACGTATGTCGTCACCTCTGCACTGTCACCCACCGTGGCCTCAGGTGCCTGGGGGCCATGGGACCCAGCCTGTCCATTCTGGGAGGCTGCAGGGAGCAGTGAGCCTCGGTGGCAGGAGGGCAGGCTGGCTGTGTGCTCGAGGAGCCGTCCAGCAAGGAAGTGAGGGCGTTTGTGGCCATGGGGGGAAGTGCTCGTGTGTGGTGTGCAGAGGTCTTCTCTCCTGTGGCAGCAGGGGGCCTGGGAGCCACCGTGGGCATGGACGGTGGGGAGGGGTCTCAGGGGAGAGAGAGGAACACCAGCTTGGGACAAGCCGGAGATGTCAAGAGGGTCTGCTGCTGAGGTCTGGAGGGCGGAGTGGTGGGGCCTAGCTTGTGGTTTGTGACACTCTTGTCTGGGCCGGCATGGCCTTCCGTGTGGAGCTGTGCGGTTCTGTCCTGCCTGAGGCGGCCAGCATGTGGATGTGTCACCGCGCAGGGCTGCTGACCTGGACGACTTTGATGCCATACTGGCATTTTTTTATTAATTTTTTTTAATGTTTATTTTTGAGAGAGACGGAGACAGAATGGGAATTATTTAGGGGCAGAGAGAGAGGGTGACAGAATCCAAAGCAGGCTCCAGGCTCCGAGCTGTCAGCACAGAGCCCAATGCGGGGCTCGAACTCACGAGCTGCGAGATCATGACCTGAGCTGAAGTCGGACGCTCAACCGACTGAGCCACCCAGATGCCCCCATACTGGCATTTTAATCAGGCCAGTGACATTTAATTGAAAAGGCCACCTTTGCCTGTCTGTGTCTTCCTTGAAGACGAGTTAGCTGGTCTGACAATGACCGATGTGGCTCCTGGCTCCAGGTCCCCTGTGGTCTGCTCTGGAGACCAGTGGCTTCTCACCAAGCGATATCCAGCAGCACCCTCATGGGCCCCCCTGGGCCATCCCCTTCTGGGTCCTCAGGGAGGGGCGTTCTCTGGCCTTCCCCCTCCCCCAACTTTGGATGGAGAGACCCCATGTTAGGCACCTGCTGTGGCTGCACCCGGCGGCCAGCTGCGATCTGCCCCTGCAAACCTTAGTTTGCTCATCTGTAAAATGGCCGTGTCACATAGCCCCGGGTGGAGAACTGCTGAGGGACGTGCACCACCTTTCCCGCCTGGGGGCCCGGCAGGTGCGGGGGAGCTTCCTGCCGCCGATGCCCCTCCTCCTGTCTCCCCCAGGATGTCCAGCTTCGTGGAGCCACCTGACATCGTCAAGAAGCTGTCCTGGGTGGAGACCTGCTGGCCGGACGACGCACTGCTGGCCAAGCCCAAGGTGACCAAGTACTGCCTGATCTGCGTGAAGGACAGCTACACCGACTTCCACATCGACTCGGGGGGCGCCTCTGCTTGGTACCACGTGCTCAAGGTGGGCACACCCGCCTCCACGAGCAAGGCCGCCTGCGGTCCCCACGGCCCCCATGGGGCCAGCACCTGGGGGGGCTTGGGCATGTGTTTCTCCGGTCCTCAGGAGATGGGGGTGGGGGAGCCTCGGGGCCAGAGTGGCCCAGATGTGTTGCCTTTTTCTGGGGAAGGGTGAGGCTCATGAAGCCCACTGGAGGGGGCCTGACGCTCTGTATTCCGGACCCCTAAGGAGGGGAGTGCGGTGCTGGGAAGGCTTCCTGGAAGAGGGGGCGAAGGAACGTGTGTAGGGGCCCACACAAGAGCGGGGAGGGCTGGGGGCCCCTGCCAGGGGACAAGGGAGATGTGAAGACAAACAGAGAAGGAGATGCCAAGTCTTGGGCTCAGGCACCGGCCCCGGGTCTCCCTGCACCTGCCTGAGCCTGACTCGTGGGGCGGCGGGGCTCATGGTCCTGGCCCTGTGGAGTGCTGAGTGTGGGGCGGGCCGGAGCCTGGCCAGGGGGGCCATCCTTCCATCTGCAGCCCAGACGCAGGAGGCTCTCAGGAGTGGAGCAAGTCATGACACAGCGGGGCTGCCCCTGCCACACGTGGCATTCCCAGTGTCGCGCAAGCGTGGCGTGTGGGGTGCCCAGGCTCTGGTGCCCATAACCTTTCCACAAACTGACTCCTGAACTGCAAGGCCCGTGTGGCCCCAACATCTCCGGGAAGGGACGGTGTCCCTGGGTGTCCACGGTCCCTGGGCAGTGGCCGGCTCTGCCCCCCAGCGGTGTCCCCTGCCTGTGGTGCCCCCGCCCCCCAGCGTCCTGGGCGGTGGCGGGCTCTGCCAGTGGCCTCTTGTTGGCAGGGGGAGAAGATCTTCTATCTCATCAAGCCGGCTTCGGCCAACATCTCCCTGTACGAGCGCTGGCAGTCGGCCGCAAACCACAGCGAGATGTTCTTTGCAGACCAGGTGGACAGGTGTTATAAATGCACCCTCAAGCAGGGCCAGACGCTCTTCATCCCCTCAGGTGAGCATCCGCGGGGCTGTCCGCCTTGTCCTGGGGCCCTGGGAGCCGGCCCTGTGCCCCGCATTTTTGCTCATCTGGACAGTTCAGCCTGAGGAGGAGGAAGGGCCTTACAGGCCTCATGCTGCTTCACCCTGAGACGTTCCTCCTTCTCCAGAAGGCCTCTTGCACGTAGCATGATGCCAATACCTAAGCAGCCGCTGCTCACATTTCCTAATTGCAGATATTTTTTCCCCCATTTTCAATCAGGATTGAATAAGGCCTCATACTCCTATTCGTTTAGGTGTTCGGAGTCCTTCCTGAGAGACCCCTTCCTCCCCCGGGTTCCCCCCTTCCCCCCGGCCACGGTGACATCCCCATGTGGCCCAGGTTCCCCTCTGAGGACAGTCCGGGGACCAGCCCAGCTCTCCCAGGGCTGTGGCAGCTCGGCTTGGGCCCCCCACCCCCACACCCACCCCCACCCCCATGTGTGGAGTTCGGGGTGCTGGGCAGCCCAGGCCTGGGTGGGAAGCTCCTGGGCCTGGGCCAGGCAGGAAGTGCACTGAGCAGCCCGGCCAGCTTGGACGAGGGCACCAGGACAGGCTGGAAGGAGCCTCGAGTACCACGAAGGGCTGGCCACCTCCCTGTCTCCCCAGGCTGGATTTACGCCACGCTCACGCCTGTGGACTGCCTGGCCTTCGCGGGACATTTCCTCCACAGCCTGAGCGTGGAGATGCAGATGAGGTAGGGCCACGCCGGCCTGGGTTCCACCAGGCAGGTCCCCTGCTGCCAGGCCGGTGTGGTGGCGTCTCCCCTGAGTTCTGGGCGTGCCGTTAGCCTCTTCCTTGGGAGGTGGGCTGTGATCTCGCAGGGGCCCCTGAGTGGCCCGGTCCCTGCGTAGCCCCAGTGGCCCTGGCCCATGGAGCTCGTTCCCATGTGGTCCCCCACTCCTCCCTGCTGCGCTGGGCCCGTGGTGGAGGCTGGGGCAGCATAGCCGCGCTGTGGCCTTGTCACAGCTGTGACTCGTGACTCTGGCATGGGCTCACACTTAGTGTCGCCCCCTCAGAGCTCAGTGCTCTGGACAGTTCTTTGCTATGGTTTCCAGAGCATATGAAGTGGAAAGGAGATTGAAACTTGGCAGCCTGACTCAGTTTCCCAACTTCGAAACTGCCTGCTGGTACATGGGAAAGCATTTGCTGGAGGCGTTTAAAGGTACGGATGTCCAGGTTGGCGTCTCTGCCTGTGGGTGGAGCACAGCCTTCGAGGGGCCTGAGCCCTGCTCTGCAGTGTGGGGCTGGGGGGTGCTGGGCAGGGTGGTTCATGTTTTGGAAAGAACGCTGGTGTGTGTCCCCGGGCCTGGTGTGCGCAGCCTTCTTGGCTCCTGGTGGGGCTCAGTTGGGATGTCAAGAGGCCTGAGGGTCTGCCTGGCTCCCAGCTGCCAGCTGAGGACCACTGCAACGTCCCTGCCGTCCTAGGGGTGGGTGTGCCTGTTGGGGTCCCCGCGGAGGCTTGTGGGAAAGGGGTGGGCCCCTTGGGTCCCTGCTGTCCGTGGACACCCAGCTGCCTTGCACCCCAGGCCTTCAGGGTCAGTGCCTGGCTCCTACAGCCAGCTGAGACCCCTTCCTCAGGGCAGGGGCTCTGGCTCCTGTTAGAGATGGGAAAGCTAAAAACTGACCTTAGTCCTGGCTGGCCAGGTTTCAATGAAATTCATCCATTGGGCCCCAAATGCAGAGCACTTCACCCTGGCAGGGGCGTGTCTAGGAGGGAGTCCAGTCCTGCCCCCGGGGCTCATGGTAGGGAAGTGAGACGGGGGCAGCTTAGGCAGAGCAGAGCCCCGCCCCCCCCCCCCCCCCCCCCCCCCCGCTGGAGACGGCCTGATGGGGTGACCACTGACCGTGGACCCGCATGTCTGTCGTGGTGACTCGGAGATCAGGCCGCTCGGCCTCTGCAGCAAGCTACCCGGCCGGAAAGGGGGCACTCTGTCCCCTTCCTGGGGGCTCGCACAGCCCCCCAGGGCGTCTCTGAGACCGTGCTTGCCCTGGCCCACCACCGCAGGGACCCGCCGTGCCGCAGCTATGCAGGGGCAGCGTGTGGTGTGGGTGCGCCTGTGGCCCCTCACTGAGGTGGGCGGGGAGCCACGTGGAGGGGGAACACCTGGACCCTGCGGGTGGACGGTGGGGGTGGGGGGAGCGCCAGTCCTGCCCTCACGGGGCACCTGGATTGGGTCCCCGAGGTTCCGAGAGCAACCGTTGGCAGTTGGGCAGGTGGCAGTGGGCAGAGGTCCGTCCGGACTCCGCCCCTGCCCCGCCCACCGCGTGAAGTAGCCCGCAGGCGGTGGGCGGGGAGGGGCGGGGAGGGGCGGGGAGGGGCGGGGCGGGCACACGCCCCCCAGATCAAATCCCTCTGCCTCCCCACCCAGGTTCTCACAAATCTGGGAAGCAGCTGCCCCCTCATCTAGTCCAAGGAGCTAAAATTCTCAATGGTGCTTTTAGATCATGGACGAAAAAGCAGGTAGGGAGATGTGCCCCATGTGAGGGGGAAGAGGGGTGGGTCCGGGCGGGGAGCCTTTCCTCTAGTGGGAGCCAGCCTGTGAAGAGCTCACCTGTAGCGGGGTAGGGGGAGCAGGGCCCGGCCCAAGGCGCAGCGCGGGGGCCCAGGGGCCTGGAGAGTCTGCAGGGGGGAAGGTGGGTGGTGGAGATACCACGGAGTGCCCCTGAGGGGGCAGGGCCGGGTGGGGCGGGGGGGGGGGGGCCCAGGACGTGAGCTGGGATCAGCCTCTTGGCCCTGGGCCCATCTAGGCATCAGCTCATCAGCTCAGAGGTGGCCTTTGCTCTGTGATGTGGGCATCCCTTTACACTGTGTCCCCACATGGTGCCCTCCACAGCAACAGACCTTTTACCCTACAAGGTGCCCCCAGCAGCTCTGCCCTGTCCTGCACCCCCTGCCCCGCCGTGTCCCCCAGCAGCGCTGTCGGGTGATCCCCCAGGGCTGTCCTATATCCACATCTCTGGCTTCAAGGCCTGGAACAGTCTCTGGTGTCCATCCCACCTCCCCTCAGCCACATGGCCAGGTGTAGCAGCCTTGTGCCCGGGAAGAAGGGACCGCCCACGTCCACGCTCCAGCCAGCGGTGGCCTCGGGCATGTCGTCCTTTCTGGGACTTTGTTTCTCCTCCTGTGGAGTGGGGTCATGACAGAGCCTTCCCCCTGCCTGTCTGATGGGGCCTGGGTCGGAGGGCCCCTGTGGGTGGGAAGGGGTGGGGTGGCGTGGCCTAGACGGTAGACAGCAGCACCCAGCCCGGGCCTGTGTGTGTTGTCCTTCAGGCTTTGGCGGAGCATGAGGACGAACTCCCAGAGCACTTCAAACCTTCCCAGCTCATCAAAGACCTCGCCAAAGAGATCCGGCTCAGCGAGGTAGGGCGGACCCCCGGAGGCTGCCGACCCTGGCAGGGGGACCCTCTGCCTGCCTTCCCTGGCCCTCCCCAGAGCCGCCCGCCAGGGACAGTGGTGTCTGAGATGGCTCCTCCCCCAGCCCTCTGGGGCAGGGTCACCGGCACAGTGCAAACTCCTAGGCACCTGTGGCTGCCTGTGACCTCCTGGCAGGAGCCCTGGGAAAGCGGGATGGGGCTCCTCTGCAGCTTTCCCAAGGGGCGGGGAGGAGACTGGAGGAAGGACATGTCCAGCCTCCGGAGGCCCTGCTTGCGTGAGCCCGGACTGCCCCCAGCTTCTCTGTGCTGCAGGGTGGGACAGCAGTTCCCACCAAGGAGGCAGAGGGGTCAGGTAGCTGATGGTGTAGACGAACAGCATCCTGTCGTGTGGGTACTGTAGATGGATGTGTCACATGATGGTGTAGACAGATGTGAGGGTGTCCTATGGATACTGCAGGACAGACACGAACATGTCTGGTAGATGGTGTAGCCAGGTGTATCCTACGGACCCTGTAGGACAGATGTGAGTGTGACCCATGGGTGGTGTAGACGGGTGTATCCTATGGACACGGTAGGACAGACGTGAGGGTATCCCATAGGTGGTGTAGGTAGTGTATTCTACAGACGCTGTAGGACAGACGTGAGTGTGACCCGTAGGTGGTGTAGATGGGTGTATCGTATGGATGCTGTAGGACAGACGTGAGTGTGAGGTGGTGTAGATGGGTGTATCGTATGGATGCTGTAGGACAGACGTGAGTGTGAGGTGGTATAGATGGGTGTATCCTACGGATGCCATAGGACAGATGCAAGCATGTAGACGGATGCTCTTTTCTGCTGGGTTGTCTCCCACGGCCTGGGCTGAGGCCCTCCTGGCAGGAGGTGGCTGACCACCTCTTCTTGTCCTTGCCCCAGAATGCCTCCAAGGCCACCCGACCTGAAGTGACCCCAGCCATCTCCTCAGATGAGGTCTGTTTTGGGGACCGGGAGAAAGAGGAGCCCCCATCCCCTATTGAGGCCAGCCCTCCTCGGTCCTTCCTGGAGAAAGTGTCCAAGAAAAAGACTCCCAAAACCGTGAAGATGCCCAAACCGTCCAAAGTCCCCAAACCCCCCAAGCCTCCGAAGCCCCCAAAGCCCCCCAAGCCCCTAAAGCTCAAGGATGGGGGCAAGAAGAAAGGGAAGAAGTGCAGGGGGGCAGCCTCTCCCACCATCCCCAACCTGGACCTGCTGGAGGCCCACACCAAGGAGGCGCTTACCAAGATCGAGCCACCCAAGAAAGGCAAGGTGGGTGGTCTCACCCTCCTGTCAGAGGGTCCACAGACACCTCAGAGACTGGCCTGCGGCCCAGAACCAGCGCTGCCGTGTCCTTGTACTAGGGGCCGGGGGCAGGTGAGCTGTGCCCAACGAGCTTGGCACAGGGGGGACAGAGCCTCCCAGTGAAGGCAGTGGTGTCTGTGCTGGGACGGGGGTCCCACACGGGGTCACGCAGGGGGACGAGCTGGCTGAGTCTTCTCTGGGACCTGTAGGTGGGCCAGGCACCCACGAGAGCAGTGGGGGGGTGGGGGTAGAAGTGGGGGACTGGCGATGTGGGCAGTTACTTGAGGGGCCTGAGCCCCCATAATCAGTGAGAGAGGCAGGCCTGGCCCTGACCAGTGTAACCAGAGGGCCTTAGGCATGGGCTTCAGGGACAATGAGACACTGAGACCCGGCCCCATTGAGTGATCTCCTGCTAGTGGGAGGCTGATACCCCTTCTCGGGGAATCACTGACAACCAGGGCCAGTGTCACAGGGCTCCAGTGGGGCACATTGGTTTTCCTTTCCTTGAGGCAGAGAGGGTGGATGAATGAACAAATGAACAGGTGGATGGATGGCAGGAAGAGGGAGGGAGGGCATGAGGAGGGGAGGGTACATGAATGGGTGGATAGGTGGGTGGATAGATGGGGTGGTGGGTGGGTGGGCGGATGGATGGATGGATGGATGGATGGTTACGATGGTGGGTGGGTGGGTGGGTGGGTGGATGGTGGGTGAGTGGGGTGGATGAATGGATGATGAGTGGATAGATGGGGTGAGTGGATGGGTAGCTGAGCTGCCGCACGTGAGCCAGCAGGAGGCAGGGGCTCTGTGCCGTGTGGCTCTCACTTTGCCCTGTAGCCTCAGAGATCCTTGACCCTCTCCTGTGTCCACTGCTGGGTCATGACTGCTATTTTCTAGGCCACAAAGGGTGTCCTGAGTGTGCCCAACAAGGAGGTGATCAGTTCACAGAATGATGTGGAGAGGCTAGAAATCCGAGAACAAACTAAGAGCAAGTCAGAAGCCAAGTGGAAGTACAAGGTGAGGAGTGTGTGCGTGTGTGCGCACGTTTGCACACACGTGAGCCTAGGCGCTACAGAGAATGGGGTTCCTGGATGATGTGGTCCGAGGGAGGAGGCCGGCCCGTCCCAACACCTCCGCCCACTGGCTGCCTGCATGCAGCCCAGTGACAGCCCTGGGTTTGCTTTTCAGAACAGCAAACCCGACTCCCTGCTGAAGATGGAGGAGGAGCAGAAGCTGGAGAAGTCTCCTCTCTCAGGAAACAAGGACACCAAGTTCTCGTTTTCTTTCAACAAGAGACTGCTGGGGTACGTGCACACTCAGCCTGCAGGGGCAGGCGCACGCGCTTGCACACAGCACACACGCACAGAAACGCACCCCACATCACACGGGCTCGTACACGCTACACACACACCCCACATGCACACACACGACCTCCTGGAGGGGTCCCCAGGTGAGCCCCCCCCCCCCACCTTCCAGAGCTGGCTGACATCACCAGGCAGAACCTTTCCCCACCTCCCAACCTGATAGCTCTGGTGGGTGGAGAGGGGCCAGCTGGTGTGTGCTTGCAGAGGGGAGAGCGTGACTGGGTGGCCTCCAGCCCAGTCGCTGCCCTGGGCTGGCACAGAACACGTAGGGGGGGTCAGGGTCCTGGCCTCGGGGCTCAGAGGCCTGTGTGAACCCGTCGTTCTCAAATGTGCCCCAAATTATGGCTGTGATGGAGGCTGTGGAGGATAGAAGTGCAGGGCTTGTGGGGCCCGAGAAATCGGGAGGGCTTCCTGGCGGAGGTGGCACTGAGCTGAGAGGCAGGAAGGGTGTGTGTGGGAGTGGGCATGGCGGTGTTCCAGACGGCGGAAGGGGTCTGTGTCTGCCGAGCAGCTTGGCCGCCGAGAAGCCCCTTGTCAGCCAGGGTCCCACGCGCAGATGCTCGCTGAGTCTGAGGTTGGGGTGGGCGCCCCCCGGCTGGGAAGCAGTACATCCCAGTGGGAATGGGGCCAGTTTTCTGCCATGGGCTTCAGTTTCCTTGTTGCAGGTGGTGGGGAAGCAGGGCGGGGGCAACGTCCAGCGCCGTGCAGAGCCTGGCCCGACATCCCGTTGGTCCCAAGACCTCTAGACAGTGTGCCGAGACTGCTCAGTGAGCAGGGGCCTGGGTCTGGTCTGGGTGGTCTTGGGGCCCAGAGGCCTGTGGGGAAGGGCCCGTCGCCTGGACCTCGTGGCCCTGAGCACAGGCTTGATTGTCTGAAGCTCGGTTGCTGGGCGCTGAAGCTTTGGAAATGGAGAAGGCAGCGGTGGATGGGACTCTGTGCGTGCACACGTGCGCGTGGACACCGTATCACAGCTGTGTGTGCATGCCGGTGTGCACATCCAGCAGGGCTCCCTGCCGCCTGGTGTGTATGCTTCAGATGCTGGCAGTTGGAGCTGCCCTGTGGGGAGCAGCGGAAGGCCCAGCCCTGGCTTGCTGTCCCCATTGCTGGACGCGTCGGAGCCCCGCCTCACCCGAGTTGAATGATAGCTTTTAGAACATTGTGTCTGCACCGCAGTCGGAATTAATTTTTCCAACACAGCTCCACGGGGACCCCAGGCCGTGGATGCTGGCTGCCTCTGAAATCGAGCTGGGAGCAGAGCCTCGGGGGGGGGGGGGGGGGGGCGGGGGGAGCACACCCTCCAACAGCTGGAGGACGGGCCGGCCGCTGTCCCATGGTGCTGACCGGCCCGCGTGTGCACCGCAGCTCCAAGGCCCTGAAGCCGCAGCCTGGCCCCGGCGTGTTTGGGGCCGTGCAGAGCTTCAAGGAGGACAAGCCCCAGCCCGTGCGGGACGAGTACGAGTACGTGTCCGATGATGGGGAGCTCAAGATTGACGAGTTCCCCATCAGGAGGAAGCGGAGCGCCCCCAAGAGAGACTTGTCCTGTGAGTGAGGGCGCAGGGGGTGGGGGGCGGCCGTGCTCCCGTGGCCTCGGCCAGACGCATCTCTGCTGTGCTTTCAGTCTTACTGGACGGGAAGGAGCCGCTGCCCACGCCCGTTACGAAGCCAAAGCTGGACTCGGCACTCTACAAGGTGTGTCTGCCCCGGGTCCCCGGGAGGCCAGGCCACACGCCCGTCCCTGTCTCTGGCCGTCCTGCTTCGCAGGGGACGTGGCTCATCTTCATGCTCCCCGGGCGTTTCCATGGGGGTTGGCCTGGGTTCTGGAGTGGGGCCACGGACCCACAGGGAGGGATGAACGCCGGGGTGGGACTCAAGGAGGGTCTTCGGGTCTCTGTGGGTGGCTGTGCCACCGTGAAGATGATGAATGGTGGGGGGAGCGGGGCCAGGCCTGCCGGGGGTCCTGCACCATGGTTGGGGGGGGTGGCTAAGTTAGGCTGCGTCCAGCCCAGGACACGGTGGCTGTTTGCAAGGAGGCCAGGGGTCCCCAGAGCCACCTGCCAGTGGCTGTTAACTGGGGCTCTGCGTGTGGCCCGTGCTCCCACCGGCTCCCTGCCCACCCACACGGGCTCTCCTCCCATCTGTTGTCAGTACCGGCGCTCCTGTGGAAGGCTCCGTGAACCAGGGTTTCCTGGGGAAATAGGGCAGCCTTCCGGGACAGGCCCCTGGGGCCCGACAGAAAGCTCTGGGGTCTAGCCGTTTTGTGTGTGTCTGGCCAGCAGGCCCCGCAGTGCTTGTTCTAAGGGCCGGCTCTTGAAAGACTGTGAGAAACCTGTTTGTGGCCAGAGGGAGACAATAGCTGTCCCTCAAGCCCTGTCTGATGCGTGGCTCTATCCCCGCGGCAGAGTGACGAGTCCTCTGATGAGGGCTCGCTGCACATCGACACGGACACCAAGCCTGCCCGCAACGCCAAAGTGAAGAAAGACAGCGGGGGCTCAGCCGCGGGCATCCTGGATCTGCTGCAGGCCAGTGAGGAGGTTGGAGCGCTCGAGTACAACCCCAACAGGTAGGCCTGCAGGGCACACGTGGGCTCTCTGGGCCTACGTCCCAGAGGTAGGCTGGCCAGGGAGGTGAGTGGGCGCTGGCCTGCTGCTCTCGAAGGTCTGTGGAGCCCCTGAGTAAGGGCACGGAGCTCCCCCCGACCCTGCCACAGTCTTGGACACCTGCACTCACAGGAGGCTGAGCGGCTGCCCTCCTTGGGGGAATGCGGAGAACCAGGGCTGGGCTGGGCTCCTGGCTGGGAGGTCTAGCAGTCTCTATCTAGATGCTTCCCAAATGCTGTGAAGGTAATGTAGGAAATTTTCCATGGCCTGTGCCCAGCCTCCGGGTCAAGGGCACCTGGTGTCTCTGGGACCCAGGGCTTCAGAGACCTCACCCTGCAGGGAGAGAGAATGTCGTTTCAGAGCCTGGGGACAGGAGAGACGTGCCCTGGGAGGGGCCACACCTGCCAGGTCCTCAGATGACCGCACCCATCCGGGGGCACGTGCAGACCCACCCAGATTGCCGTTGACCACTGCGTGCAAACAGACATGCACTTGCCTGGCAGGGTTGGGAGCCCACTTGCGGCTGTGGGGGCCCCTGGATGCCGAGATTCCTCCTGCCCAGGCCTGCTAGGCCCCAGACCTGCGATCCGAGAGACACGGATTAACCCCTCTGGGCTCGTTTCTCTGGTGATGGTCCCAGCTGAATTCTCTGCCCACCCAACTAATTTTGTTTTTAAGCATTGTGGTCATTTTTTGCTCACGTGGAATTGCCACAAGTACCACAGACAGATAACCGAGGGGTCAGGGCCTCCCACCTGGGAGTTTGTCCCCTGCCCGTCCCCACGACAGCAGCACGTTCCGGCGGCCCAGGAGACACTGAGGCAGCACAAGTGGCGGAGGCCAGAGCAGAATCCCTGTCCTGCCCGATGACAGAGCTTGGTGGGGGCCCGGGACGGTGGGCTGTGCTGGGCGGTGACATCCAGGCAGGAAGGGCTGGGCCTGAGGAAGGCAGGGCGCACGTGGCCTGCCCAGAACTCGGTCCCCTAGCTCTGCCCCTGAGACCGTGTTCCCAAAATTGCAGTCCCAGCGCTGCATGAGCTGTGGGGAGGCCGCAGGGCCCCCAGGAAGCGCATTAGGCGGCGATCGGAGAGGATCCTGGCTAAGTCACTTGGCTGTGTTTTCTTTCACGAATCACGGTGTTTTGTGCAATACTGTGTTCACAGGCAGCTGTAGGTGCTTTCTCTCGGCATGCGGATGGCAGTGTCTGCTGCCCTTTGGGGTATGCGTTTCCTGCTTGGCATTAAGTGGTTTCTGTACACGCACAGATATGAGTCCCTCGCGACAGAAATGCCCTGTGGCCTTTGCTATGGCGGGACCCTGGCCTGAGGCTTTGCCAGGAGAAGTCTGGCTGTGACCCCCTTTCCAGGAGGGCACTGGCCCCACGCGGCCTTGGGGTGCCCTTCTTCCGGAAAGAACCCTGGCTGGCTGATGCTCGGACTCTGGAGGGAGGGCTGCCGGTCCGAGGTGCACCGCTAACTGCCCTGCACACACACACGTGTGCCCTCACACCCACCCGCACATGCACACGTGCCTGCCAGGCCCACCCGGACCGCCTGCTGCAGGCAGTCCCTCTCCCCAGTCTCCCATTTGGAGAGCGGGTCAGTTTTTGATGGTCCATTTGCTCTGTTTTAAGTATTTGCTGCTGGGAAAAAACAGCTGAAAAAAAATGGAGGGAAATATGTTAATTTCGTGTGGATGGTTTGCTTAGCGTTTACCGCTGGGGATTGGGGGGAGGATTCTGGTATGATAATTGGAGGATTAAGAGATGAGTTTCCATGTGCACCAGCTAGACTTTGCTCCTTGGTGCGCCCGCCCTGCGTGGGCTGACCGCTGGCCCGGGCAGCATGCAGCCCTGGGCTCAACAGGCCTCCCTCCTGGGTGCAGCAGAGCTGGGCTGGGACCACGCCAGTTCCCCAGGGGAAGCTCCCGGTGGGTGTCCTGCCCCCCTGCCCTCCTGTCCCTGTGGGAAGCCTGGTGTCTGCCCAGCCTTGAGGCTGCGTGAGGGGGCCCAGAGCTTTGGGACGGGGCCGGACAGGGCCACATCCATGCCCCAGAGAGCCTGGTGCAGAGGGTGACGGGCCAGCCATTGGCTCCTGCTGTCTCCCCTGCAGGTCGGGGGTCTGTGCTGCTCAGAGACCACCGGTGACCGTGGCACAGCCGTGGTATACTGTGTGCTCCTGGCTAGGTCTGGACAAGCCTTTGCCTGTGCAGTGTGGACGGGGCAGAGGGTCCAGGAGCTCCCGATTCTGACCATCCGACTTGATTTCCCTATCGTTTTGGCTTTGGAACTGCAGTCCTGTTTGGTTGCAGCAGAAGCCAGGACACTGTGGTCCAGGGTATCTGGGGCAGAGCCCGAGAGGCGGTATTTGTGGGGATGCTGCTTGGAGAGCCCTCCCCAGCCCCCTCCTCCCTGCTCCGGACAGAGTCCCTGGCCTAGAGCCCAGCAGTGACCCAGCAGGACTACGTGTGTCCAAACTTGTCTCACTGGGCCCCTGGGACCTGCAGGGACGCTCTGTGTCTGTTCTCCCTGGGGGCCGGCTGTATCTCCCCCAGCCTGCCGGCCCTCCATTTGAGAAGTTCTCTCTTCTGAGCCGGGACTTGTGGCTCCTCGTTATAATGGTCTTACTACTAAACGTGTTTCCAACACTTCTGGAAGATGGGGTGGGGGTGGGGGGCAGCATGAGAGAGGACGAGGCAGAGCCCCCAGCAGGGCCTGTGTGGACTGACACCCTGGGTGCTGCTTTGGGGTCACAGTAGCCTCGAGTGGGTCCATCCCCCAGGGCACATGGGGCAGGCAGGAGAAGCGTGGATGTCAGACACCAGGGCTGGACCCTGCAGCCGCTGCCCAGGCCTTCTGGGTCTGTGATGGGGAGGAGGGCTAAGCGCCTGTGGCTTCCCCACCCCATTCGGGACTCCTGGTCCTGTCTCCCAGGGAGGGTCAGCTCAGGAGTGCCTGACACGGTGGTTTGGCTGGGGGCCCACAGGTCAGGGTGGGCTGGCCTGGCCCACTGGGAGCTTCCTGGGCTGGGTGTTGGGTGCCTTGCAGGGAGATGTGGAGGGTTGACCAGGGTGAGCTGTCTGTCCTGGTGCAGATAGGCTAGGGGGCGGAGCGGGGGGGGGGGTGGGGGGGGGGTGGGGGGGGCTGGCTGCAAGGAGGCATGGGCTGGGGCAGGGGCAGGAAAGCAGGCCTGGCGGGGGGGTGGGACATGGAGCTGAGGTCCCTGAGAAGGCCCAGACAGATCCCATGCGGGGGTCTGCGGGGACGGGGAGGAGAGCACAGCACCCGGAGGAGCCCAGGCCTTGGCGGTGAGAGCTGTCCCCATCCAGCCTCGTCCAGGCCTCTGTTCTGTTGGGGGGGGGGGGGGGGCTGCCACCCACCCCTCCCAGAGCCCAGGCCAGCGGAGGACGCAGCGTCAGTCAGCAGCACAGCCTCACTGGGTATCTGGAGGGAGGGGAGTCAGTTCAGCTGGGAGGAGGTGATGGCTGGGGGGGGGGGGGGGGGGGCGGGCAGGCGAAGAGAATGTGGCAAGGGGGTCCGACACTGCCCAGAGCCTGAGGGTGACAGGTGCCCGGATCAGGTCAGCAGAAGGTGGTGTTGGGAAAGCTGCCTGAGGGGGCGGCTGAGCGGAGCCGAGCTCAGGCCGGGCTGAGGTGTGGCCAGCAGGTAAAGAGCAGGTGGGAGAGAGCAGGCGCGATCAGAGGCCGGTACAGGCCTGTCCATCTGCCACCCTTCTCTCTCTGCCCCCTTCTGCTCCCTCTCTTCTCCTGTGTCCCCTCACCATGCCCTCTCTGACCCTGCAGCGTGTGGGGGCAAAGGGCTGGAGAAGGGGGTGGTTGGCTCTTTCAGAGAGGGAGTCATCAGCTACTGCTGTGCTCCACCCTGTGCCCTGTGCCACTGGGGGGTGGGGGCTACGTGGGCTGTGGACCATGGCCTATGGACTGCTTGCTGTGGGCTCAGTGCTGTGGGCCGCGGCCTGTGGGCTGAGCGCCGCCTTTCTCTCTGTGTCTCCAGCCAGCCCCCGGCCTCCCCCAGCACGCAGGAAGCAATTCAGGGAATGCTGTCCATGGCCAACCTGCAGGCCTCCGACTCCTGCCTGCAGACCACGTGGGGCGCCGGCCAGGCCAAGGGCAGCTCGCTGGTGGCTCACGGGGCCCGGAAGAACGGGGGTGGTGGCAAGGGCGCCGGCAAGCGGCTGCTGAAGAGGGCAGCGAAGAACAGCGTGGACCTGGATGATTACGAGGAGGAGCAGGACCATCTGGATGCCTGCTTCAAGGACTCAGACTATGGTGAGGCCCTGGGGGTGCGGGCAGGTGCCAGCAGTGCCCCCGGGCTTCTGCTCATTCTGGGAGCTGGGCCGTCTTCAGGAGACAGGAAAGTCGGCCTCAGAAGCATATGGTCGCCACCCAGAAAGAGCCCCTCCCTGGCCCGTAGCCCACAGAGTCTCTCCGTCTGTGTGCGTCACGTCCTGGGCACAGACCTTCCTTCTCGCGTGCTCTGCCGTGGCTGCCTCACGTGTTGGCCCCTTCCAGCCACTCTCGGCCGCCTGCTGGCTTCTGCCTCTCAGCCACCACGGACACTGCTGCTGGGAACGTTAGTGCAGGGGTGCCGTGTGGCCACGTTTGCAGTGCCTCTGGCGTGGACCTGGGACGGGGCGTTGCTGGGTTGGAGGTCCACGGCTGTTCTGCCCTCTGAGGACCGACCCCGCTACCCCCTCTGTGGCCACACTGTGGCATGCTCACAGACATGTTGAGACCACGGCCGTCCCGTCTGTCTCTGTGTGGGTCACAACACTGAGGCCCAGAGTGGCCCACATCCAAGGTGGGCAGTGAGCAGGGGGGGCCTTAGGGCATGACCCTCCCCCCCAGCCCTCCAGGCCCTGCTCTTGGGGCTCCGGGCAGCTCTGGGGAGCTGCTGTTGGCCGCAGGGGAGGGCTCAGGAGTGAGGACCTGCCTCCACACCTTGGCCTGCCCCCCTGGGGATGTCTGGGGCCCAGGGGTGTGCTACCCTAGTGATGCAGGGTCTGCCTTCGGCACGGTCCCCGTGGCCCAAGGGCCTCAACTCCCCACTCCTGCCCCTGGAGAACCCTCCCGAGGGGAGGTTGGGCCTGCCCTGTCGGGTGGACACCTGCGGGCCTGGATGTGGGGCCTGCCGTATTCTGACAGACTGACAGCAGTGAGCGCTGTGGTGGGGGCACCCGGGAATCCCCCCAGAGCTGCTGTGCGGGGCTTCCTCATCAAAGACTCGCTGGGGCAGGCCTGGGAGCTCTTGTCTGGCCAGTCCCTGCCCTTGCTGTGCCTCAGGGGGCCTGGGCTGGATGGCTCCCAGGGGAGTTCTGCGCACGCGTGCGTGTGTGTGTGTGTGTGTGTGTGTGTGGCAGCCATGACAGGAGGGACAGTGCTCTGCAGCTTGAAGTCCCCCGCTCTCAGCAGGGGCTCAGCCTCCCCCCGCCTCCACCTCCTAGTTTACCCCTCCCTGGAGTCTGATGAGGACAGTCCGGTCTTCAAGTCCCGGTCCAAGAAGAGGAAGGGCTCAGACGACGCCCCCTACAGCCCCACAGGTAGTGCAGGAGCCGGGGTTGGGGGACTGCCTGCGGGGGGCCGGCCCCTCACCTACATTGTCTGGATGAGCAGCCCTGGGGGGGGGTGTCTCTGCACCTGGCCTGGGGTGGGGGTCTGAGTCCACCTTCCGTGTGGCCCCTGCCTGCTGTCACCTGTCTTGCTGGCGTGGGGCCCCTCCCTGAGTTGTAAGGTGTTGGACACAGACTGACGCAGGGGTGCACAGGCATAGGTGGCCACTCGAGGCAGGCTGACGTTCTCTCCTGCAGCGAGGGTCGGCCCATCGGTGCCAAGGCAGGACAGGCCTGTGCGTGAGGGCACCAGAGTGGCCTCCATCGAGACTGGGCTGGCAGCTGCCGCAGCCAAGCTGTCCCAGCAGGTGAGACGGGCCCTGCCTGGGCTCAGCTCCCCAGATGCCTCTGCTCCTCACCCCAGCCCCCTGCCCAGGTCTCTGCTCCCCCCTAGCCCCGTGCCCAGGCCTCTGTTCCCCGCCAGCCCCTTACCCAGGCCTCTGCTCCCCCACCCCAGCCCCCTGCCCAGGCCTCTGCTCCCCCCAGCCCCTTACCCAGGCCTCTGCTCCCCCCCCCAGCCCCCTGCCCAGGCCTCTGCTACCCCCCAGCCCTGTGCCCAGGCCTCTGCCCGCCCCCAGCCCCCTGCCCAGGCCTCTGCTCTCCCCCTCCCAGCCCTGTGCCCAGACCTCTTCCCCCACCCCAGTCCCTTGCCCAGGCCTCTGCTCTCCCCAGCCTCCTGTCCAGGCCTCTGCTCCCCTGCCCCCAGCCCCCTGCCCAGACCTCTGCTCCCCCAGCCCCCTGCCCAGGCCTCTGCTCCCCACCCCAGCCCTGTGCCCAGGCCTCTGCTCTCCCACCCCTGCCCCCTGCCCAGGCCTCTGTCCACCCCCAGCCCCCTGCCCAGGCCTCTGCTCCTTCCCCCAGCCCCCTGCCCAAACTGCCCAGTCTGGGAGCTGTCTCAGGCTTGGGGACATTTGAGTCTTGCTGATCCCTGTTCACAAGTTTCTGGGAGTGAAGGGGGTTGGGGAGGGGGGTACTGATGGCACATTCCCCCCCTCGGCCGGGAGTCAGGCTATGGGTGGAGGAATGGGGCAGGGGGCACGTCCACTGCAGCTGAGTGGTGGTGCCACCTTCCATGTGTCCCCATGTCCAGGGCAGCTCACCCGCACGGGGGCAACGGTGGTCCCTGCATGGGTCCCGGTGCTGCTCAGGTTCACGGTGGGGGGGGGGGGGGGTGGCTAGGTGTGGACCCAGCCAGGTCTCCTGGAGGCCAGCTGGCCCAATGCCAGGGGAGTGGCCTCACACAAGAGGGACCAGCCCCTGTGTCTGAGGCCCGGCCGCATGCTTTGTCCAAAGGAGGAGCAAAAGAGCAGGAAGAAGAAGAGCACCAAAAGGAAGCTGGCCCCCAACACCCCCTCGCCCTCCGCCTCGGCCTCCGCCTCTGCCAGCACCACCCCGGCCTCCGCCACCCCGGCCTCCGCCACCCCGGCCTCCGCCAGCACGGCCAGCAGCCAGGCCTCGCAGGAGGGCAGCTCGCCCGAGCCCCCGCCTGAATCACACAGCAGCAGCCTGGCGGACCACGAGTACACTGCGGCCGGAGCCTTTGCAGGGGCCCAGGCCAGCCGCGCCTCCCAGCCCATGGCCCCCGGGGTCTTCCTCGCGCAGAGGCGGCCCTCCGCGTCATCCCCCAACAATACTGCCGCCAAAGGTACCGTGCCCGCGTGCCCTCAGACTGCACGCTAGAGGACCACAGGTCCCCTCTGTCCCCAGGTGGCCACATCTACAGCCACGTGCTCGGCCAGGGCCCCTCACAGTGCGAAAGCTGCTCCTGCTCGCCTTGGCTTTGGGGCCCAGCTTAGAGCTGGGTGTCGTCGGCAGTGTGCCGAGGGGCCCAGGGTGATCCAGGCTCCCTGGGTGGTTCGGGGGCAGGACGGCTGGCTGCGTCCCCAGGTCCCCACTCTCACCCCCAGACCCCCGATCTGCCTGCACCCTGGCCCCCAGGCCCAGCTGGCTGTGGACAGGAGTGTGGCTCCCGCCGCCAGGAGGAGGGCTAGGCCTCACTCCCTTGTGGTGCCGTCCCCCCCCCCCATCCCACAGCCTCGCAGCAGGGCACTTTGGTGACCACTGGTGGGTCCGCGGAGTCTGGAGCCCCGGGGCTCAGGCCCGCAGGCCTGTCTTACAGAGAAGATGGGGGCTCCAGGAGGGGAGGTTCCTCTCGAGCTCTCACACCCGCCACTTTTGTGTCTCTGGCTGCAGGAAAACGTACAAAAAAGGGCATGGCCACCGCCAAGCAGAGGCTTGGGAAAATTTTGAAAATTCATCGGAATGGAAAACTACTCCTTTAAAGTTTGGAAAGCCAGGATCCTTCCGCTCCGCTCAGGACCCCCGGAGCCCCGCTAGAACATCCGCCCCCAGGAGGGTGGCCGCGCTGCCTCACCCCAGGGAGGGCCTGGCCCCCTCCCGGCCACCACTCCCCCCCCCACACGAGCATCTGTTGCTTCAGCAGGCGGAGCTCACCAACGTGGACAGATGTCCTTTCTCAAGTTGCTTAGAGTGACCAGTTCCCGAAACTCGGCCCTGCCCACGTGAGGACCATTCCAGTTTCAGGACAACCTCCAGGCACCCCTGAGTGTGGGTGTGATTGCAGGGCCTCCGCAGCTCTGCTGGGAGCATGAGTCCTTCGAGGAAGGAGGAGTGAGCCAATGCTCACCAGGCCCAGAGTCTGAGCTGGCCACAGGCTGGTAGCCTCCAGAGGCTTAAAAAAGGCAAAGAACACTAGAGAGGAAGAGGAGGAGAAAATGGGATCTTGTGTGCCCCCCTACTCTTCCTGAGTGATTCTCAGTCCAGAGAGCGTTCGGCCCGGCCAGGAGAGGGGCCTCTATGCTCCGTGGCCGGCAGGTGGCGGGCCGGATGGTGGATGTCGTGCCCTGACCTGCCGGGGCGTTTGTCGGGATGCTGGGGCCGGCGGCAGGGTCTGTGTTAGTGGGTGGGGGCGCTATCGTGGGGTCCCCCTGGAAGGGTCGGGCCCAGCCACGACCTAGGGCCTGGGAGCCCAGGCTAAGCCATGTGGGCGGGCCCCGTCCAGCCCCACCGGCTACACTCGGAGAAGCACTTGTCAGCCGAGGCACCTGCCTGACGGGGCTGACGGCGGCTGGGCGGCCCAGGGACGCAGGGCCCGCACTTCTGTCTTGTCACCTGTCGGTGTTTGGTGTCGAGGCCACGGGCGGACCCCGGACCGCACGTCCTCCGCCCAGTGACACGGAGGGGCTGGATTTGTTTCTCAGGCAATCCTGTATTTTAATTTTAGATGTATCTCCTGAAGCATATTTTTCATAGAATGTAGCGTGTAAATAGCTTTTTAAATAACTTCTTTTTTATAAGAGTAAAAGTATCTTTAGGAATTTCTTTCTAGAGAGTCCTTCATTAACATTTATACGAGTTTTTTGCCGAGTCTGATGAGCAGTTGGGTTTCCAATGCTTCTCCTCTCCTTCTTTCTTTCTACTGTTATCGTCGGTATTCTTTCTTTCTCTTAGGAACTAAGGTATTGCCTGAAAAACAAGTGATGTCTGTGCAGCCTTATATCTGTCTTTACAGAAGCAAACCGCACGCACGAGACCTGTTCCAGACGCGACCAGAGAGGGGTCTTCAACTCGAATACCAGCTCTTTCTTTCCTTCTTGTTGGCGAAGGGGGTGGGGACGCCGCTATTTTATTAGCACCTTGTGAAGTGTTTCTGTGTTTTGTGATGCTGTAATTTATTAATGTTTGTAGCTTTTTATATTTGTACATTTCTTATGAGCTTTGTTTATACGCCCGTCCCAGGGCGCTGTGTCCATGCGCAGAAGTGGCCCGCGCTGCGGAGGGGGGGGTGCGGCCCCGCCCCCAGGCTGGCGGGCAAGGTCGCCGCCGGGCCCCGGCGGAGCCGCCCTGGCGTCTGCGAGGTTTCCTTTCCCGTCCTTGTTGAACATTTATATAATCTAACCCGGCCATCAAGCTGTTCTCTTTCTCTCTCTCTCTTTTATTTTTTAAAGTTTATTATTATTATTTGGCAACATGTACATTTCTAACAAAGTTTACCGTGGCTATTAAAGTGTTTTATTTCCCGATTCATATTACTCTTGTATCGAGTCCATGAGGTCTAAGGCAGCTTAGATCAAAGTTTTAAAAGAGTAAAAATATTTCAGGTTTTGTACAGAACCATGTCTGTGTCATTCCTGCTCATCCGCGGGAGGGGTGGCGGGAGGGGAGCGCGGGGCTGGGGCGAGGGTGGGCAGGCAGGCCAGGCGGGGCGGCCAGCCTTCTCCTCGGAAAGCCTTTGGATTGCCCGCGGAAAGCCAGAGTGCCCCAAGCCAGCCTGCAGGAGCAGCCGCCACGGCCCCGAGCACCACCCCCCCCCCCCCCCGGAGCCTCTAGAACCACTTACGGTTCACAGGTGAACGGTTTAGCTGAGTCAGTGAGCCCAGGGCCCGCACCCTGGGGTGTCAGCATGTGGGATCTGAGAGTTATTCACAACAGGTCCTGCCTGGACCCCCTCCACATGCACAGCGCAGGGCAGCTGAGGAGGGAGGGCATGGGCAGCTGCAGAAAAACCAGCCGCTGCTCTGGGAGAGGTGCCTGCGCCCACCCCCACCCCCGCACCTGCTGAGTATTCCTGGGCCCGTCATGGGGCATGGTGGGGGGACGGTGGGTGGTCCTTGTGCGCCCACTTCCCAGGTGGCCGTGGCCCAGGGCCTCGGCTTCCCAGGTAGCTGAGCAGCTGCCTGTGGATGTGCCCACCAGGCCACTGTGACCACACAGCTGAACACGCATCGGTGGGCGGCAGTGTGTTCAGGTGACGTGTTGGTGCCATTTGCCACGGGGCATAGAAATGCAATGCACAGCATCCTCGTCCCCCTCTCTGAGCTTTGGTTTCCTCCACCCTGTTGGGTGCCCAGCGTGCACATCCTCTGTCCCGCTCAGCGGCTGAGTGCCTCTGGGGCCTCGGCTGAGCTAAGGGAGGCTGGGGTGGGGGCTCCGGGTCCCCACCCTGCCTGGAAGGTACTGCCACCAAATGATGCCCCGGGTCAGGCCAAGGCTGCCCCTCCGCCAGGCCCGTGCATGTGACGTTCTCCCAGAGCTGCCCAAAGCCCAGTCCCCTCCATCAGATCCCACGAGAGAAAGTGGCCTTGGCACACCCCCCGGCCAGGCCCTCCCCCTGCTTGCGCTGTCCCATCCCTGCCCAGATCCAGCCCAATTCTTCCCTGTGGCTCCCCCGGGGGTACCCGCAGCCACCAGGTACCTGTGCCCAACCCTGTCCTTCAGGCCTCACTCTGGAGCCCCACCAAACCCAGATTGGTGGGTCCTGAGCTCACATCCTGGAGGCTGGGCCGTCTGGGCACTCCTCAGGTCCCCCCACCTTTGTGGGGCTCTCGGGACTGGGCCTTCAGAGGTCGTCTGGGGGCTGGGGCCCGGGCGTGCCCTGTGCCCTCACTGTGGCCCTGACAGCCTGTGTGAGGCATCCCCACGAGGTCCCTGCCCGGCCATGTCTGTGCGCGGGCTCGGGACGTGCGTCTCTGGGTAGGCCAGGCGGGCCCGTGCCAGGGCCTCCCCAGGTCGTCTCCCCTTCTCTGTGGGAGGCCAACAGCCCCACGCTGGTAAGCTGGGAGGGCGGGGGCCCAGTGAGCCGCCAGTACAGCCTGCAGATAGCCCGCGGGCCCCTTGGGGACCAGCGGCTGGGCTCCTGGGTTCCCCCCACCCCAGGAGGGCCTCCCTGGAGATAGCTGCTTGACTGCAGAACACTTTGCTAGAGCAACGGGCGAGCTGCACGTCAGGCCTCGGCGACGCTGAGCCGTTTGTTACTGCTGTTTGACAGGCACAGGCGGCGGACTGTTACACACTTAGTGTAACACTAAGTTACACACGCTGCTCCCTAACTAGTTTTCCCAAAGTTCAGCTGGATCCCCTGGTCACAAACTGAACACCTGCTGTGTGCCGGTTGCTGTGCTGAGAACCATCCGGAGCCGTCATGAAGGCCAACCAGAAGCCCATTTTACTGAGGAGGTCACCGCGTTTGGAGGAGGGACCCGCTCTCCTGCCTTGGGGAGAGCCCCAGCCTTGCCAGCTCCGGGATCACAGCGTGACCAGCTCCCTCACACGGGTTGGCCATGCAGAGACAAACCCCAGTGTCCGTGCACACCGCAGGCAGAAGGGGTGTCTGAGAAGTTCCCTGGAGCACCTGCAGGACATGAAAATGTCTTTAGCAACATGAGCAAAGGCCCTGGGGCAGGAGGCATCCCTCTGGGATATCGTCCTCCTGCCCCTCGAGGCTCCCCTCCCCTGAGGGTCCCCCTGCGCCCTGGCCCTGTGCCCAGCAGGCACATGTTTCTGTCGTCTCCACGCGGGCGGGAACCCAGTGCCTCGGGCAGCTGGTCTGTTTTGCGTGGCCGCCTCTCCGGGTGCCTGGAACCTGGGGACCAAGCCAGTCCCAAAATGGTCAGGAAATACCTTGGGGAAATACCAAGAGTGACCACCAGGGGGCAGGGGAGGGCCGAGAACCGGTCAGCGGCCGCGGGCAATGGAGGCGGGAGCTCCTTCCCAGCCCCGGGATGGCGGCCTAGGGGACTGCAAGGCCTAGGGGACGCAACCGCCGCCGGAGAGGTGAGTGAGCAGCGCCTGAAGTGCCAGGAAGGAGAGAACAATAATCCCATCAGCGTCGTCGGCACCAGCCACCTATGGGTAGGTTCACACTCACCACCGTCCTCTGTTGAAGGTCTGGGGACTGTCTTTATCTTATCAATGGGGAAACTGAGGCACGCAGTCTCACAGCTTGTGGAGCTGGGGTTCAAGTCCTGGCAGAACAATTCCTGGGTCCCAAAGGGAGGAACTGTGCCAGAGCAGTTGTGCAAAGGCCCTGATGTGTGGGGTCAGGGTGAGGTGCATCTGAGGACAGCTAGGAGCAGGGGCTCGAATGCAGGGGAGGCAGCAGGGAGTCGTGCTGTGGCACCTAGAGCTGTGTGAAGGGCCTGGCTCTCCCCTTCACCACGAGGGTCTCTTCAGTTCCACAGGCTGCATGAGAACTTCCACCCTGCCTCCCCCTCTGAGCCCTGCCTACCCTGCCTCTCTCTGCACAGCCCCAAGCAAAGAGCCCTCTTTGCAGATAGGGACACTGAGGCAGGTCTTCTGCAGGAAACATGGCTGCAGGAGGTCTCTGCCCCCCCTTGTTCGCAGTACTGAGTCTCTGGATGGGGTGTAGGAAGGAGAGTCAAGAGGCCTCTCCATTCAGGGTTTGAAAAAGGATGTTACCGGCATAAGAATCCAGGCTGGTTCCCAGCCCCGTGGAAGCAAGGCTCCTTAACAATAACTCCCAGTGATAACCGTGGCGTAAGATTTGTATCAAAGACTATGCTGCCAGTGTGGCTGCATTTCCTCAGCTCCTACTGTGTGCCAGGCAGGGTGCTTCGAGCTTTCCCACAGCCAATTGCCTACCGCTGTGCCTTGGCCTCAGCCTGTGGAGGAGAGGAGGCTTGGACCCTGGGGCCGAGAGGCCTCTTTGAGGAGATGGCCTGAAGGAAGTGTTGGGGTTGAGGGTACAGCCTGTGCAAAGGCCCTGGGGTAGGGGTGGCTTCCTGAGGAACAGTGGGGCGTAGTGTGGGTGGGGAACAAGGGGTGGGGAGCTCACCGGGGCCAGGGTTCCGGCAAGGTCTCGTGTCCTCCGGGCCTTGGCCTGGGACTCCTGTCTTGGTGAGGGGCTATAGCACAGGCCTGAGGAGCCCTTGGCAGGCTCCCCTTGCCTGCCTGCCTGGCTGTGGGACCTCAGGGAGGGCCTCAGCTCCATCCTCGCACAGAGCGGCCACCGGCCCGCCTATCCCAGGGCCTGTTGGCTGTGTGATCTTGGGCAGTCATGTCCCCTCTCTGGCCCTCTTCTTCCGCCTGCCGACAGCAAGCAGCTGTTGCTGAGTGGGAGTGTGTCCCCCCTGCTCTTCCCTGCACCCTCTCTGCGGAAGAGTGCCCACGTGGGGGTCCGGCCACGGCAGGACACAGACGGCCTCAGGCGGCCGAGAGGCCTGCTGCTGGGCGCGCCCACTTGGCCTGTGTCCACTGGTGTGGATGCTCAGTTAGACTCACTTCCAGTTTGCAGTCTCCTATTTTGGAGTGGGTCGCTACTTTTCACATCCCCAGAGCTTGGTGGACAGAGGGACCTGGGTGGGGCGGCCGGGCTGTCGGGCAGCCTGACAAATGATCTCCCTCCTCAGCCGCTGGCCTGCCTTTCCCAGACCGAGTCCCGCCGGCCGCCTCATCCAAACATCCCTGGGGATGCCACCTCGGCAGAAAAATGATGCTGTTCCATTAACATCTGACACGGATTTGCAGGCCCCAAACAGACGAGCGAGCATGTAAACACCCGGCCTGGCTGGGCCCTCGCCCGGCTCAGAGCGGGATCCTAGTAATTAATTGTCCGCCTGCTCGCCTGCTGGCCCGCCGGCCTCCCCCCAGCTCCAGCCAGTGTGATTTCAAGATTGCATTCCCTCCTGGCCCCCCCAACCCCCCACCCCCGCAAACTGCATTTCCCAAACAGCGGATGTGCTTGCTTTTAGGAAGGAGGAGAGGGAGGGTCCTGGTTCTGCGAGCCTCGACTTCCTCCCTGTCACATGGACGCTCCTCCAGGGTGCCCCACGGCCACGGCCGCTCAGCTGCCCCTGGCCCCTCACTCTTTTGTCCTTTGGATCCTGTGGGTCCTTCTCGCCTGACTTCTCCCCGGACCCCGGGCCTGGGTTGGTTCTGGCTCTATCAGATCACAGCACCAGCTGGATCCCTCAGCTGCCCCCAGGAGCCCCCACAGTGGCCCCTCGTAGCCCTCCCCAGGACCCCCCACATGAGCCCCCTCAACACCCCCTAGCACCCCAACACTGGTTCTCCCTGTCTTTGTCCCTCTGATTTCCTTCTTCCTGATCTCCACATTCAGCCCAGACACTCTCCTGTGTGTGCTGTCCAGCTCAGTCCCTTTCTGTGGCTCCCTACTAACTGCATGCGGGGTTCCCCACATCCCTCCATCCTCTCAGGGCATCTGATGGGTGGTCAGAGCAGCCCTTGTGCCTCCTGAGGACAGTCTCCAGCCCCACCCTCTGCTCAGTGCTGGGGTCCAGGGCAGCAAGGGCGCCAGTGGCCACAGGGCAGTGGGACAGTGGGACAGACAGGTGGACTGAAAGACCCAGGGCCAGGGAGGAGGGAGGGGCAGGAAGGTTGGGGGGTGGGTTGTGCGGAAGGGGGGCTCCAGGCGGAGGGATGTGTGGTGTGGGGGGTGGGGAGGGCTGCACAGACAGGCTAGGGGCAGGAGGGGAGGGGGCTGGGTTGAGCCCTGCCCTGCAGGGTGGATTAGGACAGAGCATCAGGGGGTGGCCCTTCTGGAGCCTGGGGTTATCACTGCTTCCTCCTGTGAGGCCACTGTGATTCATGTCTTGACGGGTGAAGGGCAGGCTGTCAGGGGCATGGCTAGGTCGGCAGGGAGAGGTGGCAGCCAGTCCTTCTGTAACTGGCCGGGCTGACGTGTCCAGGTAGGCCCGGGGCCCCTGGAAGCGCAGATGGACAAGCGTAAGAGCCCAGGTTCTGCTACGTAGTCCCCGAGCCCGTTCCAGACAAGTGTCCTCCATCTCTCCCCCCGTGACGGGGAGCTCATGCCCAGATCTTGGTCTCCCATCCCAAATGCGGCTGGTCTCAGAAAGCAGGAACCTGTTTTCTTAGGTGGCCCTGAGGCTTAGGACATGGACCGGCCCAAAAGAAATGAGCATGCCACCCCGTGGCTAGTAGCACTGTCCCTCCTCTCTGTCCCCCTGCAGACCAGAGGGAGACCAAGAAGCGACACCAGAGGCTCAGCAGCCCATCCACACCAGGGTGCAGGCTTGTGGGGGACACAGGTCACACCCCACTGGGGAATCCTGTGGGACCGCAGGCAACGGGGCCATTGCCATTTTAGCAGGCTGGTGCAGGGGCAGGAGGCTGTGTTGGGGAGTTTGAGCAGGCTGGTGCAGGGGCAGGTGTCTCAGTTGGAAGCTCCTTCTGGAAGCAGAGATGGGGAAGACAGTCAGGGCTGGAAGGAGGCAGAGGAACCAGGATGAAGACCTGAGCTGGGGCCAAGGCCACGTTCATCAAGAGAACAGGACGGATCAGAAGACCACTTGACCTGCCCATGAAGCTTTGAGAAATGCCTTGCTAAGAGAGATGGAGCCAGCTGAGGACTAGACCTCCCACCCCCAGCACAGGGCCATCCGGTGGAATTATTTCCAAAGGTATGAATGTTCATATAATGCAGTTGAGCACTTGAAATGTAGCTAGTGTGACTGAGTTCTGAATTCTTAACTTTACTCAAGTTTAACTGCTTTAAGCTTAAGTTTAAATATTCACATAAAAAAGCAATGAAATAGATAAGCAATAGAGAAAATTAATGAAACCAAAAATTGGTTCTTTGAGAAGATCAGTAACATTGATACACATCTAGCTAGACAGACTCAGAAAAAAAATGGGGAAGATACCAACTCCTAAAATCACAGATGGAAAAGTGGTCATTACTACAGACCCTGCAGACATTGAAAGAATAAAAGAATATTATGATCAACTTTATGAAATAAGTTCTACAGATAACATGGACAAGGGACCTAAGTAACCACAGCTACAAGAAGAGATAGGAAATCTGATTAGCCCTCTGTGTGTAAAAAATATGAATTGGGGCACCTGAGTGGCTCAGTTGGTTAAGCGTCAGACTTCAGCTCAGGTCATGATCTCGCAGTTTGTGAGTTTGAGCCCCGCGTTGGGCTCTGTGCTGACAGCTCGGAGCCTGGAGCCTGCTTCGGATTCCGTGTCTCCCTCTCTCTCTGCCCCTCCCCCGCTCACACTCTGTCTCTCTCTCAAACATAAACATTAATTAAAAAAAATTTTTTTTAAATCTGAATTAAAAAGAAAATCTGAATTCACAATTAAAAAACCTTTCCCCACCAAAAAAAATCCCAGGCCCTGGTGGCTTTAATGGTGGAACCTAGAGACATTTTAGAAAGACTTATAAAGTCTTTCAAGAAATATAGGATAAGGCAATGCTCCCTCTTATCTCATTTTATGGGGTCAGCATTAGCCTGGTATCAAAACTAGAGATATTACAAAGAAATTACAAAGAAAACTATAAACACTATGTCTTTTCTGAATAAAAACATGAAATTCTCCATAAAGTATCAGCAATCAAATCCAGCAATATATATTTAAAAATCATCTTGTTTAGGTAGGGTTTATCTCAGGAAGATGAAGTTGGTTTAATATTCTCAAATCAATCAATGTAATTCATCATATGAAAAGAATAAAGACAACTATATGATCATTTCAACAGACTAAAAGAAAAAGGAAAAACAAACAAACCCTTTGATAAAACGGAGTACCCGTTGAGAACAAAAAACTTTCAGGAAACTGGAAATAGAAGGTAATGTCTTCAACAGATGTCTTGATTAAGGACATTATTATTTACAGTGAGAAGACTGGATATTTTCTCCCAAAACAGAATGGCACACTCTCACCACTTCTATTCATTAGTGTACTTAGCCAGTGTGATAAGGCAAGAGAGAAAAATAAAAAGCCTATGGATTAGAGAACATTCATAGATGGCATTATCATGTACATAATAATCCCTAAGGAATCTAAAAAAAAGCTACTGGAACTGATCTGAGCAAAGACCGGTGCATAAATCAGTTTTATGTGTAATGACCAACGAAGGAGAGAAAGAGGAAAAAGTGGCGAGTGGACAGGTTGGCAAAGGCCAGTTTGTCGGGGTCCCAAGATACAAGATCAGTATTTAGAAATCAATCATATTTCTATGTGCTAGCAATTAACTACCGGAAAGTGAAATTATAAAGCAATACTTTCCACAGTGGTGTAAAAACATGAAATACTTGGGAATAAATTTAACAAAAATATTTGCAAGACCTATGTGTGGAGAACTTCAAAAACTGCTGAGAGAAATCAAAGATTTGAATGGATGAACAAAATTAGACTTACACTGGATGGTTGTAAAACGTGGCATAAAGTTATAAAGCCTTAGCTTCAAGCTAAGTACACAAGACAATGTAGTAGATACAGAAAAATGGAACTTGGTGAAAGGTCTAGAAATGAATCCACGTGTCAAGTGATTTTCCATAGAGGTACCGTGGCAATTCAACATGCAAAGGAAAGTCCTTCCAAGAGACGTTATTGGAAAAACTAGGTGTCTGAGCCTTGGGTCTTATCTCATTCATGCACAAAAGTTAAGGCCAAAGGGATCAGAAACCTAACTTAAAAGCTAGAAGTATACATTTTATGGAAGAAAACATAGGAGAAGTTCATCACATACTTGTGTAGGCAAAGATTTCTTAGACTGGACACAAAAGGAATAAAACATAACATGAAAAGACTGAAAAAATTCGTCAAAATAAAAATATTTTGCTTTTTGTAAGTTTTGATAAGAAAAGGCAAACACGGGCTACGTGAAAGACATAAACCTGAAGCTTCAAGAGGCCGAGCAAATGCCAGGCAAGATAAACCCAAAGAAATCCACGCCAACCAGGACAAGTTAAACTTGTGGCAAGTAAAGACAGAGAAAAGGCCTTTTTCAGGAGCCAGAGAGAAATGGCGTGTTGCCCGCAGAGGAGCGCCACCCCGGGTGACAGCGGAGTCCCTGGAGTCCTGGCTGAACCGGGCTCAGGAGGGGGCAGCCTGATTTTCAAGAGCGGGAGGAAAGGGCCGTCCGCCTCGTGTTGGCGCCCCTACAGGAAGCGCTCCAAGGAAGGAGGAAGGACAGAGCAGGTGAAAATACAAGGCAAGAAGCAATCATTTCACCTCAAGAGTTTCCTTCATCACACACCCCTGAATGCCGTGCCCCAAGCCTGTAGAGGTAATAAGTAGGAAAACTGCATTCTAAAATTTGGGAGAGGAGAGGAAATCTGAATGGCAATAAGGTTTGTGCACGTCCCTCAAACTGGTAAAATCTCTCCACCGCCAGGTAGTGAGGGCTCGTACCACAAGCAGCCATTAAGAGAGCTACGTAGACTCACAATCGTCGTAAGACATAAAACGGAGCCCACAAAAATGTCAAATGACCCACAGAAAGGCAAGGAAAAAGGAGACATGGGAACGGACACGAAAGGAACAAACAGAAAATAATAATACAATGGCAAATGTAAGCCCTAGCTTGTCAATAATTGCTTTACATGGAAGTGATCTTAATACAATACATCAGTTAAAAAACACAGATTGACAGAATGGATAAAAACGATCCCAGTTATAGGCTGTCATCCAGAAACTCGCTTCAAACATAATGACACAGATAGGTTGAAAGTTAAAGGATGGAAAAGGATATGTATCCCCAGCATTCATTTATAAAAAGATAACCGGTTACATTAATGTCACGTAAAGTAGAAGGCAGAGCAACAAAAATCACCAGCGGCAAAGAGAGACTTTACATAACGACAGAAGCACCAATGCACTAGAAAGACAAGGCAATCCTAAAGGTTGACGCGCTAAGCCACATGTCTCCCAAGTACACGGAGCGAAGCCTGGAGGGGCTGAAGGAGAAACAGACAAAGCCACAGTCGTGTCCAGGATGCCACCACGTCCCTCGCAGCAGCTGAGAGGACATAGAGCTGCCTACCAAACCACAGCGGGACACACATTCTTTTCACATAGCCGAGGGCATTTCCCAAGACAGACCATAACACAGACCTCAACACGTTTGAAAGAATGGAAATGGTATAGAGCACGTTCTCTGACCATAATTGATTTACCTTAGAAATCAATACGGCGAAGACAGAAGAAACACTTGAGAAGTGATCAACGCTTTTCTAAGTAATCCATGTGACACACAGGAAGTGCTAAGGAAAATACACAAGTAGGTTGAACCCGGTAAAAGGCAAAAATATGGCATGTCAAAATTTGCAGGATCCAGCAACGGCCATGCTGACAGGGAAATTTGTAACACAAAATGCTTACGGTGGAAATGAGAGAAGTTCTCGGGGAAACAGTCTATGTTTGTGCCTCCAGAAATGAAAAAAAGAAGAGCAAAATATATCCAAGGCAATCTGAAGAAAGGAAATAATAGGATGAGGATAAGAGCAGAAATCTATGAGCTTGAAAAGAGGAAAGCAATGCAGAAAATCAACGAAAAGGATCATTAAAGCTGATGGGGCCTTCTAGCAAGACTGGCTATGTGGAAAAGAGAGAAGACCCAAATCACTGGCCAAAGAATGAAAGAAACGTCACCAGAGGTTCTATTATTTAAAACATAATAGGAAATACTGTACAAAACTTATGATCATGAATCTGACCACTTAGAAGAAATGGACCAATTCCTCCAACTTCACAAATGACCAAAGTTCAACCAACATGAATGAGACAGCTGACTAGTCCTCTAACCATTGAATAAATTGAATGGGTGATTTAAAAGCTCCTGAAAAAGAAATCTTCAGGCCAAAATGATTTCACTGGAAAATTCTAGCAAACATTTGAAAAAGAATTAGTACCATTTCGGCACCATCTCTTTTAGAAAAGACAAGAGGAGAGAACACTTCCCAGTTCATGTTATGAGGCTGGGAGCACCCTGGTACCAACAGAGATAGTGTGATAGAACACAACTAAAAAGTAGTATTGCTTATGATTTTAGAAGCAAAAACCCTCAACAAAACATGCCCAAATCAAATTTGGTGGTGCAAAACAAAAATCACGCACCCGCAGTGGGATTATTCCAGAAACGCAAGGCTGGTTCTGTATTGTAAAATCAGTCAACACAGTCCACATGAACTGGTTAAAGACGAAAAATCATATGATGATATCAATTGAGGCAGAAAAATCATTTGACAAAATTTAACACACATTCATGATTTAAAGAGCTTCAGCAAACTAGAAAGAGAGGGGGAATTTCCTCAACTCTCTAAAGAACACCTACAAAACCCCTACCGCTAACATCATACTTGATGGTGAACGACTGGATGCTCTCCTTCTGAGTGTGGGAACAAGGAAAAGATGCCTGCTGTCCCTGCTGTCCCCCGTCATCTCACCCAGCCACTGTGATAAGGCAAGGGGGAGACAGGCACACAGATGGGAGGGTGGGAGACATTCAACTGACTCTATTTGCGGATGACGCGATGGTCTATGTAGACAATCGAGAGGAGTCTACAGAAAGCAAACAAACCTTTAAATTTTTTTTTTCAACGTTTATTTATTTTTGGGACAGAGAGAGACAGAGCATGAACGGGGGAGGGGCAGAGAGAGAGGGAGACACAGAATCGGAAATAGGCTCCAGGCTCTGAGTCATCAGCCCAGAGCCCGACGCGGGGCTCGAACTCACAGACCGCGAGATCGTGACCTGGCTGAAGTCGGACGCTTAACCGACTGCGCCACCCAGGCGCCCCCAAACAAACCTTTAGAAGTAATAAGTGGGTTCAGCAAGGTCGGAGGATAAAAAGATCAAAATACAAAAGTCAATTGCGTATCTGTATAGTAACGATGAACGTTTGAAAATTGAAATTAAAAACAACACCATTTACACTCACTCTGAAGAGAATAGCATACTCAGGTGTAAGTGTGATGAACGTGTATCAGATCAAAATGCTGACAAGTATAAAATGTGGGTGGAAGAAACCAAGACCCACATGACTGGAGAGAGCCACACCAGGTTTGTGGACCAGAAGGCTCAGCCTGGTGCAGCAGTCAGTCCTCCCAAATCGATCTGCAGACTTCTTGCAGCCCCTGGCAAAGCCTCAAGAAAGTTTTTGGTAGACACAGACAAGCTGTTCTAAAATTCACACGGAAAAGCACAGACCTTAAAGTAGTGTCGGGGGTTGAATTGTGCCCCCTCGGAGTCATGTGTTGACGTCCTTACCCCTCGTACCTCAGAATGTGGCCTTATTCAGAATAAGAGGTGACCGAATTACACAGAGGTGATTAGGGTGGCCGGAACCCAGTACAACTGGTGTCCTTATAAAAAGGGGAAAGTTGGAGACAGACGTGGGACAAGGACACCGTCGACAAGCCAAGGGGAGCACAGGCCTCCCTCTCAGCCGCAGAAGGAACCAATTCTGACCTTGGGTTCCCAGCCTCCAGAACTCCAGGGAACAAATTCTCCTTTAAGCCTCTCTCTCATGACATTTTGTTACGGCCGCCCTGCCCCCGGGAACAAATATGAGCAGCAGGCGGCCGTGAGCAGGCGGACGACACTGGAGGAGCCCCTGGCCCCACAGTAAGGTCCCTCTGTAGCCACAGCAAAGGGGACAGGGTGGCGCTGGGGGGACACACACAGGCATCAACGGGGCACAGCGGGAGCCCCACTGCGGGGGCGGGGGGGAGGGGGCTGCCAACCGTGCGAAGGGAGGAAAAAGAGCCTGTCCACAAATGGCCTCGGAGGACGGGACCTCCACAGGCAAACAAGAAACCCGACCTAAACCACACGCCTGATACACCAGCACAGAGTGGGTCATAGATGTAAACGTAAAATGTAAACTGTCAAACGTCAAAAAAAAAAAAATAGGGGAACATCTTTGGCACGTAGGCTAGTCACAGCGTTCTTGGGCTTCCTATCAAAAGAATGATCCCTAAAAGGAAAATTGATCAAAAATAGAAACTTGTGCTCCTCTGTGAAAGATACTCCATCAGCAGGGTGACCAGGTATCCAGAAACAGAGAGAACGTGCTTGCAGGCCACACAGGTGGCCAAAGCCCAGTGTCTGCAATATGTACAGACGCCTCAGTATCCCAGAGTGAGAACAAACCGTTCCATCAGGACGTGGGCACAACGCTTGGGCAGAAGTTGAAAAGAGACGATACGCAGAAGGCAAATACACTTTGTGAAAAGACCCTTGACTCCAGGGGCCGTCCGGGGACACGCTGTGACTCCACGTCTGTCAGGACAGCTAAGACAAAATCTGGTGAGGACACCAAGCACGGTGAGGGCGCAGGGACCCTGGCCCCTCCCACGCTCCTGGCGGGAGCACCGGGCAGTGTGCGGCTGCCTGCAAACTGCTCGGGCGGTTCCTGTTAAACCTATTAACGGAATTACTAGAAGACCCGGCAATTACCCTTTTGGGCATTTATCCCAGAAAATGGACATTTATTTTCACACAGAAGTTTGGACAGGAATGTTCATATCAACTTTATTCGTAATAGCTAACGTCTGGAAACAGCCCAGTGACCTTCACCACGTGGAGTGGGAATGCTGGTGCATCCAGACTTTGGAATGCTGCTCTTGGAGAAAAGGGGATAAATACTGATGCACACAGAAATGTGGGCCAGTTTCTCGGGGACTACGCTGAGGGAAAGAGCCTGGGTCAAAAGGGCACACGTGGCATGGGTCCTTTCATGTCGCATGTATTGAACAATGTAATTTTTTAAAAAATTGCTTAATGTTTATTTATTTTTGAGAGAGAGACAGACAGACAGAGTGTGAGCAGGGGAGAGGCAGACAGAGAGGAAGACACAGAGTCCGAAGCAGGCTGCAGACTCTGAGCCGTCAGCACAGAGCCCGACGCGGGGCTCGAACCCACGAATCACGAGATCATGACCTGAGCGGAAGGCAGACGCTCAACCGACCGAGCCACCCAGGCGTTCCTATTGAACAATGTAATTATGGAGTTGGAGCAGAGATGAGTGGTTGCGGGGGTTAGGGGTGCAGTGGCTGTAAAGGGTGGCATGAGGGAGTCTTCTGGGGCTGGCCCAGAGCGTCTCCACTCCGCGCTGGCTGCATTAGGCACAGAGTGATTGAGTGCAGCCGCAGAGATGAGTGGCTCGGGGCACGGGCGCCCTCTTGTTCCAGTGTGGCTCTACCATAGGGCTGCGTGCTAGCATTGAAGGGTCTGGGAGAGGGGCGTGTTGCACCCTCTCTGACATTTGTTTTTGCAACTTGCTTTGAATCTACAATTATTTCAAAGTAAATAGTTGAAAAGGAGGGGGCGTCTGGGTGGGTCAATCGGTTGAGCGTCCAACTCTTGATTTCAGCTCAGGTCATGATCTCACGGTTCATGGGATGGAGCCCCATGTCGGGCTCTGCGCTGACAGCACGGAGCCCGCTTGGGATTCTCTCCCTCTCCCTCTCTCTCCCTGCCCCTCCCTCACTTGTGTCCGTTCTCTCTTTCCCTCTCAAAATAAATAAATAAGCATTTAAAAAAAAAGGTAAAAGCCAAGTTGAAGTTCAGAGGGAAAAAGATCTAAATAGGACTTATATACCCAAAACATAGACATCTTAAGTATTTTTTTAATTAAAAAAATTTTTATTATTATTTTGTAAAGTTTATTTATTTTTTTGAGAGAGACAGAGCCCACACAGGGGAGGGGCAGAGAGAGAGGGAGACACAGAATCCGAAGCAGGCTCCGGGCTCTGAGCCGCCAGCACAGAGCCCGACGTGGGTCTCAAACCCATGAACCGTGAGGTCATGACCTGAGCTGAAGTCGGACGCTTAACCGACTGAGCCACCCGGGTGCCCCTGAAACATAGAAGTCTTAAATTCAATAAGACAAACACAGAAAAAGGGGTAAAGGATTCGAAAAATCTTTCTCAAGAGAGGGTATTCAAGTGGCCACTAAGCGCATGGAATAGTGCTCGTGGAGAAGCACAGACCACACCTGTGACAAGATGCTCGCGGGTGCAGTTACGAAGCCGGGTCATACCGGAGTTGATGGGAATGTGGAGCGGCTGGAACTGCCCCCCCCGCGGGCGGTGTAAGGTGGGCCTCACGGGGTGACAACACTTTGGCAGTTTCTCGTGACGTTGAGCACTCAGTTACCGTAAGACTGGCCAAGCTTCCTTGTCTTAGACACCTACCGAGAAGCCAGCGGCCAGGGCGGCGGCCTCGGTGAGGACTTGCTTGAACAGGAAGCAGCCCGAATGTCAGCAGCGGGCTCCCAGACCCCGGGGCCCCGCTCGGCAGCACGGGGAGTGAAGTCCAGGCACACGCAGACGCGGGGGACACAGGGTGTGCCCGCCTCCCGTGCGGCAGGCCACTGGGCCGGGACGAGGACACGTGTCAGGATGGCGGAAATGCCAGATCCTTGCTGCCCCGGGGGCCACATGTGCCCAGCCGTGTATGTCAAGTGGGGGAGCTCCATGCACTGGGGGGGGAGGGGGGGACTGAAAAACACCCGCCATGTACCCCTCATCGAAGGCTGACACCCTGCCCCGTGAACACCAGCAGCCCTGCCTGGCGCTCCAGAATGGAATCTGCCGCGTGAGGACTTTCCCTCCTGTCTGCCTGGGGCTGCTGTGCATGACCCACAGGCCCTCCGCAGGCCCGTGTCCAGTCCTCTCTCAGGGCTGTCCTCACTGCCGCTCTGTCCACTCCTCCTTTTCCTTCCAGTCTCTGGCTCAGGCACTTCCTTCCCTGATTCCTCAGGCTGCGTGGGCCTCCCGCGGGTCGCTTGCTGTCCCCCACCTCACTGCCCCCCGCCACATTTCCTCCTGGGGATCCTCCACCCCAGCTGGCACAGGCCTGTCCCGAAGGGCGCTGGGGACTTCCGCTCCCCAGAGGGCGGAAACCTGCATCCAATCTCCTGAGCAGCCGTACCTATGTTTGGAAACGCAAGTCTGACAGGTGGGGTGGGCCTGGCGTGCGGGTTCAGGGCTGATTCGTTAAAAGGTTTTATGAAAGCATGCTAAATAGACCGTGCAATTGCAAGAGCGGGTCCTTCTCTGGTGGAGATTACTCAGCCATTTGGTTTTTATTTTTGCAAACGCGGTTCGGCCCTTTTGAACACTCACTCGATATGCCTTCGCTGCCAGATACGCTTTGAGTTCTCTGTGAGGCCCCCGTGTAAACACCAGGCTTACGGGTAATTGCAACACACAGCCGGCTCTGGGGGCCTTCCTGCGGCCTTTCCTCCGTCTCCTGCCCCAGCCCCCGCCCCACAGCTCACAGGGTCAATGTGCCAGCCAGGCCCCCACCCCAGACGGAGGGGCAAGGCTTCTGGAAGGCTTTTCTCTGTGGGGAAAGGGAGCTTCCGCGGGTCCCTGGCCTTCAGACACGACATCCCTCCCACTTAGCTCTTACTTGTCCCTTGTCCTGTGTCCGCCGGGGTCGGTCCCGACTGGGCTCCGCCTCAGCAGCTTCTTTCTGTCCAGCCCGTGAGCCGCTGCCCTGGCCCCACGGCCCGCTGGTGCACACACTGCTGGGCCTGTGCTCTGTGACGCCCAGCCTGGGACTCGCTGCGACCTGCATTCCTGCCACCCCTCAAAGCAGCCTTTCCAGAGCTCCAGGGGGACGACTTCTTTCTCCACAACTTTCCGGAAACTTCCAAGGCTGGTGCTGATATATGTGCCTTTGCCGGCGCCCGGACTAGGATGGAGCCCGTGCCGTCTGGAGAACCTGGGCCTGTGTGCAGGGCATTCTAATGGATGTTTTCACCAAAGCCCCAGACCGGCCATTCCGGTTCCGGAGGCAGGTCCAGAATTCACACAACTCGGCCCTGTGCAGTCAAGCAAAAGGAGTCAGGGCTCCCGTGGGGCTTGAGGGGCTCATCTCTGCCCCTGGGAGGCCCCTAGCCTGAAGGAACAGAGGGGGTCACCGGGGCCACTGGACGGAATCTCCTGGTCAGGCCAAGTGCGGCGACTGGCATGGGGATCCCACTTGGCTTCCCAGCGCCCCCACCCTGCTCTGGACACAGTGTCAGGTTCCCAAGTAGAAACCAGAGGGACTGTGGGATGGCTTTGTCCCCTAGGGGACCTGGGGAAATGTGGACGGGCCAGCGTCCAGCCTCTACCGAATACCAGAAGCTTTCGTCCTGTGTAGGCACTGCCTCCCCTGCTTGAATGCCAGTGATGCCCCTTTGCACCCCGGGCATCTCCCTCCATTCCGCTGAGCTGTCCCAGGAGGACCCCGCTCACAAGAGCCACCAGGGCCTGAGCTGGGCAGGAAAGGGTCTCCCGGCACTGGGGCTGTGGACTCGGCCAGGTGCTGGCCAGAACTGTCCTCGTGCTGTTTGTGCCTCAGTTTCCTTGTTTGTAGAAAGATGGGGGCTGTTCTATCTGAACTGGCAGGACCGTGGTGGGTGTTAGGAAGAATGCCGTGTGGGGACCTCCTGGCAATTCTCGGTACAGGATGGTTGTGAGTTACTGCCATGGTGCTTGGTTCCAGAAATGCCCTCCACACTCTCCAGCCACGGTCCTGCCTCTTGGGTCAGCCTGAGGGGTGCAGGCCTTCTGCCCCACTGCCCGAAAGGCCACGGGCACGGCCCACAGAGGCCATGAGCCCTCTTCCAGGCAGCGCTGTGCCCGAGCAGACCTGAACTGTGTGGTGGCCCTGGGAGAGGCCCCCGGCCCAGGGTCCCGGGGTCACTGGGGTCCAGGTGGACCAGCCATGGAGGGCAGCCTTGACCCCATCACGGTGAACCCCAGTCACCCCTTCTTACATGTGCTGCCAGGAGCCGAACGCAGGCCAGCCAGACTGCACCGAGGGAGAGTGGCTGGCCTTCGGCCCCTGGAGGGTACATGGCTGACAGAGGCCCTGTCACCTGTCACGTGGGGCTTACGGATGGGTCTCAAGAGGCAAGAACCCAGCCAGGACAGGGTCCCATGGCAGGGGGAGTACAGGGAGGCCAGTCCTGCAGAGTGGCCTTGCATCTGGCCAGCCACGGACAGAAGGCCTGAGGCCCACACCTGGGCCAGGACCGTCAGGCCTGCAGAGCAGTTCTGGACTGGGAGTGTCTGGGGCTCGAGGAGTGACCCGGGAGAGGTCACCTGGACGGTAGGTCTTGGGGACCTGACAGTCGCAGGGAATGTAAGCTCGAGTCCCACAGACCCCTCCCTCCCCACCCCAGGCCACACGGGAGGTCTGCAGGGCCAGGCCCTGCCGTCCCCAGGGGGACCTGGGGGGCCAGGCCATGGCCACTCCAAGCCTCTGCTCCTGGATCCCCATGGGAGCGAGGGCAGGCAGGCGCAGTGAGGAGCCCATCAAAGGCCCCCCGCCCGGCCTCGCCCATCAGGGAAACATCAGTCTGCTCTGGAATGAGGTGGTTTCGAGCAGCCAACGTGAGGAAATGGGTATTTATGTAACGGTGGGCATGGTTTTTATTTTCCCTAATTTTCAGATTACTTTCGATTAGGCCTCTTCGGCGTAGACAAGGCTTGAGGTGAAATAGATCCTGCCTAAATCATTACTGCCCCCGCCCCAGGGCCGCCTCTGCAGACAATTACCCCGACCCAGGGGTTAGGGGCAGACTCCAGGCCGGGCACTTCCTCAGCGCGCACACGGCCCGGAGGACCCGGGGCCTGGCCATACCGGCCTTTTGTGCTCCCGAGGACACACAGTGGCCATTGATTCCAACGTCCCTCTGGCCGGAGGGGCTGGGGGAGGGAGAGAAGAGAGCGATTCCCACCAACATCTGGACTCTATCTCTTCTCCCCGCCCCAAACTCAGGACAAGGCGGGGGAGGAGGGGAGAGGGAAAAAGGGGAAAAAAAAAAAATGCCCAGGCCAAATTCAAATGCTTTCATAAATTTTGCGCCAGAAATGTTTTGACATGAATATTTTTGTCAGTCTCCAGCGTTTGCCAAAAGAAACTCAACTCCACACGACAGCTCGAATATATTCTCTAGATGACTCTGGAGCCGCTGGACCCCAGCACCTGCGAGGCACGCGGGGTGGGCGGAGGGGCTGAGCTGGGACACACGAGCTCTTCATCCAGTCTCTGTCTAGGGAAGGCCTGGTGTGGCCCCCGAGGCAGGGGACACTCTCCTGACGCCGCCCCCGGGCAGGTCCACGTAGGAGCCCGGCTGAGCCAGGACAGACAGCTGCCCACAGGGAAGGCAGACAGGAGCGGAACTGGACGGACAGAGGGAGTGGAGGCGTGTTCACACCTCCAGAGGGAACCACACACATGCGAATAGCTGTTTCCTTCTGCAAAGCTGAAAAAACAGTCATTTTTGGGTTTCTCTTTTTCTTGACTATATTTCTCCTACTTTTCCATAATTGATATGAATTACCAAAAATGCCACTTCGTAACACGTGTCTCTCCTCCTCAAAAACTTGAACACGGGATTGTTGTATGAGACAATAACCATACCTCTGGGCGTACCCCCCAAAGAACCGAGGGCAGATGTTTGCACACCCCCGTTCATGGCACCGCTGCTCACAAGAGCTGAAATGTGGACGCAGCCCAGTGTCCCTCCGTGGCCGAACGGGCAGGCCAGCTGTGGTGTGTGCGGATGAGGGACGGTTACTCGGCCTGACACGAGGGGGACACCCTGTCCCCGGCTCCAGCATGGATGGAACTTGCGGACACTGGCGGGCGAAGTAGCCAGTCACAGAAGGACCAATGCGTACAACGGTGAGCAGTAATCTAATCATGCAGAGAGCAGGGCAGGTGCCAGGGCTGGGGCGTGAGTGCTTGGTAGGGACAGATCTTGTTCTGCAGGATGAGAAAGCTGTGGAGACGGGGTGGGGGTGGGGGGCGCGACACGACTCTGAGAATGCATTTCATGCCACTCACCTGTACACTTAAAAATGGTTAAAACGGTACATTTTGTGTGTATTTTACCACACACGCGATCCAGCGGATAGGGGTCCCGTCTCCCCAGATCAGTTGTCCCCGTGGTGCAGTGACCCTGCCCAGAGTCGTCCACTAGGGACAGTGGTCTGGCTGGAGGGCGGCTCCCTTGCGTGCTGGCCCCATGGCCTTGGACTGCTCACCTGTGAAGTGGGTCCCTGCCTCTCCTCAGCACGAGGCTCCGAGGAGGGTAGAGGTGTCCCCCAGCAGGTGTCCAGGGGCTGATCTGGCTTCCAGGAGCCGAGTTCCCCTGCAGACGCCCAGGGCACTGGGAGATGGAACCAGGCAGCATTCTGAGCCTGGAGGTGAGAGGTGCACGCCCCCCATCCCCCCACCGTGGCGGGCAAAGCCAGACGCGGCAGGTGAAGCCAAGCCCCACCTTGTCCCGTGGTGGCTGAGGGCAAGCTCCTAACTCTTCTGTGACTCAGTTTCCCCATCCATAGACGGCGATGATGATGCCCAAGTGCTGACCTTGGGGCTGCCACGGGGACGAGTGAGGGCGATTCCCGTCACATGGCACTGTGCCTGGCACAGGGGGATTAGCCAGCACCTTGTCACAGAACCTGGCATGTACACGTGGGAAGCAATGTTGTCTGAAGTCGTTTTTATCTGAAAAATGGAGACCCCACGCATTCACGTGCCGTTTCTTCCAAAATATTCTGAATACCTGCCCTGTGGACCTGATGCCCCTGGACAGAAAGGATAGGGCAGGAGGTGAAGTGAGGCGTCTGAGAGCAGGGGCAGAGCCCGCGAGGCCAGCGGCTTTGAGAGAGGCAGCATCTGAGGGAGGGCAGAGGAGCAGTGCAGGCGGGCTCGGGCGGAGATGGCCTCGTGGGCTCAGCTCTGCTTCCAGCTGGCTATCAGCATCTGGCCTCCAGTGCCTCTCACCACTGGCTCGTGGTCCCGGTGCACAGCCTACCCGCAGGCGGGTTCTGTGCGGCCCACGCACTGAGCAAAATGGTTTGGCGTCAGCTGCCAGCGTTACACATCAGGAGGCAGGCGGCCGACTGTGTTGTGTGCTTGGCAGGGACTTCCTGCCATGTCTGTCCAAGTGCCATGGTTGTCTCCAAAGTCAGCCAAGTCGGGTGAGCAGAGGACTGGGGCTGGGCATTTGGCAGCGGAGGTGGGGTGGGGTGGGGAGTGGCCTCCAGAGCTCTGTGCTTGCCGTGGGGACACCTGAGACGGGGAATCTCCTCCAGCTGCTGTCCATGAGTCCAGGCCCCACAAATCCCCCTGGTGAGTCACATAGGACATGATGATGGTGACCAGGGGCCCTTGAAGACTATGTGGGACAGAGTGTAGCTGAGCAACAAAAAAATCTTTTCCTTTCATCTGCTGAGGTCCGGGTTTGCTTGTTACTGCAGCAGAACCCAGACAGTCCTGACTGCTACATACATTTCACTCAAGTATGGGCATATTTGGATTTTCTAGAAAACAATAGGAGCTCTGGCCACGTGGGCCCAAGCTCCTGCATGGCAACCACTGGCTGGACTGAGTGGCAGCTTCATTTGGGGCAGGGTCACTCTGCTTTGCCTCAGTTTCCCCTTGGTGCATTCTCTCATGCTACCACTCTGCATTAGCATTCGTTTCCCCAAAGGGCCTCTGTCTCTGAGTCTCCCCACCACCGTGAGCTCCTTCTCCATGGAGGGCCTTAGACCCAGCCTCCCTGGTGTATGGGAGGCTGTTACCTTCTATGGACGCTTGCATTCAATGCTTGGCAGCCTGGCGGGGACTGGTGTTCATGATGCATCTGCTGACTAACAAGCCCTATTCTCAAGGAATGACATCAGGGGGCTGGAGCCCCCCAGCATGGAAGCCTGACCACACACTCTGTTGGCCACAGTGGGAAGATTTTGTTCTAATGGCTCCTAGGCACCTGGAGTAAGAGGCTCGGGGATGGGGTGAACGGATCAAAGGCACACGGCTAGCGAAGCCCAAGCCAGCGCTTACCTTTACTCACAGGGTTTCTTTGTGCGGCTCCCCAGGGGAACTCCAAGCTCTCCTGGCTTCTCCACCTGCTTTCCTCAAGGGTCATCAGGCTTCCTACGGTTTTCTTTATTTTTTTTCAGGGTTTAACATATGCTTGGGGCTTTTTGTTTTTGTTTTTTAATTTAAATTTTAGTTAGTTAACATGTACTGCAATAGTGGTTTCAGGAGTAGAACTCCATGATTCATCACTTACAACACCCAGTGCTCATCCCAACAAGTGCCCTCCTTCGCACCCATCCCCCATCATGTTCTCAGCTTGTTCTCTATTGTTAAGAGTCTCTCATGGTTTGTTTCCCTCTCTTCTCTATTTCCCCCCTCCCATATATTCATCTGTTTTGTTTCTTAAACTCCACATATGAGTGCAATCATATGGTATTTGTCTTTCTCTGATTGGCTTATTTCACTTTGCCTAATACATTGTAGCTCTATCCACATCATTGTAAATGGCAACCTTTCGTTCTTTTTCGTGGCTGAGTAATATTCCATTATATATATACATATACCATACCTTCTTTATCCATTCATCAGTCAGTGGACTGTACTCTCTCCACAGTTTGGCTATTGTTGATAATGCTGCTATAAACATTGGGGTGCATGTACCCCTTGGATGAAAGACCTAAATGTGAGACAAGATTTTCAAAGAATATTTGGTCTTACACCTTTCCAGAAGAGAAATCACCCCGTATGCTTCCACCAACTGGCTGTTTGTCCAGCTACGAGTGGATATTCACTCCCTTTGGAAAGCCTATTTCATTACACTTCCATCTTAACATTTTAGGAAGGAAAATATATCAGACCAAGAGAATGTGCCTCTCCCAGGGTGCCCACCTCAAGCAGAAGGAAGGAATCAGAGCAGGCACCATAAATCTCCCCTGAATGAGTCCTATAGGCTGTCACCACAGTGACTCAAGCCCATGCCCCTGAAAGGCAGACGTTCAGATCCTCCTTTTGCTGACAAAGAAAATAAAGCACGAGGAGGTGGAAAGACTGGACCAAACACATACAGTGTGTTGGGGCCAAAGCCTGGGAGGTGAACCTTCCGCTTCCGAATCCAACATTTCTCTGCCTCTGCCCTGATGAAGCCTCCCTTCCATTCCTAGGAATCAGGAGAAAAGATTCAGGGTCCATTCTCGGCTCTCCTATGTATCATAACTATGAGACCTGGGGCCAATTCATGGATTCTGTGTCTGTGGTCGGGGCAAGCACCCGCTCCTGATGGGGGAGAGCAATGATGACCAGGAGAGGCTCATGCGTGGATAGTCATAACTGCTCGCTCACAACCCTGGCTTCCTCCTAGAGCTACTTCACGTGAGAAGTAGGCTCTTCCTGGTGAGGAGCCGGAGGAGAAACCTGCCCCTCCCTCAGCTTCCTTCTCTGGGGTTCAAGCATCCTTCTGCTTACTCTGGAAATGAGCATGCCCCTGGGAGAGCCCGGTTCAAATGCAGGCTGATCGGGACTGGGAAGGGGAAGCCCAGTTGTCTGGAGCCATCAGGCTGGGGAGCAGCCAGGATGGCCGGGATGCTGAGCCTCCTCCCTCCCTCCCTTCTTTCATTTCTTTTCCGATTATTTTTTATTGTAGACAAAATACATATAAAATTTACCATTTTAACTATTTTAAGAGACAATTCAGTGATGGCGTTAAGTACATTTGCAGGGTTATATGACCATGGCTGTGACGCACCCACGGAACTTCTTCATCGTCCCTAAGAGAAACCTGCCGTCCCTGTCTGCCAGCCCTTGGTGACCACCATTCTACCCTCTGCCTGAATTTCCCTATTCTAGGAGCTTCGTCTATGTGGAATCAGAATACGTGCCCTTTTGCGACTGGCTTACTTCACTTAGCGGTGACACCTTGAGGTTCATCCATGTGGTAGCAGGTATCAGAATTTCCTTCCTTTTAGTGATATCCCTTTATACGCATGTATCGTGTTTTGCTATCCAATCACCTGGTGGTGGACATCTGGCTTGCTTCTACCTTTAGATTTGTGAATAAAGCTTCAATGAACATGGCTATCCAAGCAAGTGCGTGAGTCTTTCAGTTTGAGTATGTACTGAGGAGTGGGATGGCGGGATCATATAGTAATTCTATGTTTAACTTTTTGAGGGACCACCATCCTGTTTTCATTTGACTTCCAATCAGTAATGTGTGAGGGTTCTAGCTTCTCCACACCACCACCAACCACACTTGTTATTTTCCGTGTGTGCGTGTTTTACTATAGCCGTCCCGGTAGATAGAAGGCGATACCTAATTGTGGTTTTGACTTGCGTTTATCTGATGACTAATTGATGTTGAACGTTTTTGCATGTGTTGTTTGGCCATGTGTATGTCTTTGAAAAATAGATCTATTCATTGCCCATTTTTGAATTCAGTTGTTTGTTTTTTGTTGTTGAGTACTAGTTCTTTGTGTTTTTTTGATATTAATTCCTAATCCGATAGATGATTTGGAAATATTTTCTTCCATTCTGTGGGTTGTCTTTTCACTTTCCTAATTTTGCCTTTTGATGCACACACACAAAAAGTCCTACTTAGTTTTTCTTTTGTTGCCTGTGCTTTGGGAGACATATCCAAGGTATCATTGCTGTATCTGATATCATGGAGATTATTCCCTATGTTTCTTACTAAGAGCCTTATACTTTCAGCTCCTATGTTTAGGTCTTGATCTGCTTTGAGTTAATTTTTGTATATAGGGTAAAGGAAGGGTCTTTTGTGTGTGTATAAGCAGTTTTCCCACCACCATTTGTTGAAAAAAAACCTGTCTTTTCCCCATTGAATGGTCATGACTCCCTTTTTGGAAATCATTTGGCCATATATGTGAGGGTCTATTTCTGGATCTCCATTCTATTCCATCACTTGATATGTCTATCTTTATGCCAGATCATACTGTTTTTATCACTGTAGTTTTTTTAGTAAGATTTGAAATAAGGAAGTGTGAGTCCTCCAACTTTACTCTTCTTTTTTAAGATTCTTTGGCTATTTAGGCTTACTTGAGACTCCATATGAATTTTAGGGTAGGTTTTTTTTTTTTAATTTCTGAAAAACAAGTGCTGTAGAGATATTGATAGAGATTGCATCGAATCTGTAGATCCTTTTGGTAGTATTGTCACCTTGACAATTTAAGTTTCCTGATCCATGAACATGGGATATCGTAACATTGATGTCTGCTTTAATTTCTTTCAGCCATGTTTTATAGTTTTCTGTGTACAAATTGTTTGTATACTTTGTTAAATTTATTCCTAAGCATTTTATTCTTTTTGATGCTGTTGTAGATAGAATTATTTTTGTAATTCCCTTTTTTTTTTTAATTTTTTTTTTTCAACGTTTATTTATTTTTGGGACAGAGAGAGACAGAGCATGAACGGGGGAGAGGCAGTGAGAGAGGGAGACACAGAATCAGAAACAGGCTCCAGGCTCTGAGCCATCAGCCCAGAGCCTGACGCAGGGCTCGAACTCACGGACCGCGGGATCGTGACCTGGCTGAAGTCGGATGCCTAACCGACTGCGCCACCCAGGCGCCCCATGTAATTCCCTTTTTATCATTAGTGTACAGAAATGCAACTAATTTTGGCCTGTTGATTTGGTATCCTGCAACTTTTCTGGATTCATTGATTAGCTCTGACAGCTTTGTTTGTGTATAGATTCTTTAGTGTTTGTACATATAACATGTACATAAATATGTCATATTTGGACAGAAATAATTTGACTTCTTCCTTTCCAATTTTGACTGTTTTCCTTTTTTATTCTTTTATTTCTTTTTCTTGCCTTTTTTTATGTTGAACAGGGTGGTGAGAGTGGGTAATTTTGTCCTATTCCTGATCTTAGAGGAAACCCTTATACTCTTTTACAATTGAGTATTAGGTAAGTTGTGGTTTTTCATACACAATCTTTCATGTTGAGGAAATTCCATTCCATTCTTCATTTACTGAGTATTTTTAATCATCAAGGAGTATTGGATTTTTCTACATTGATTGAGATGATCATGTAGTTTTTCCTGTCATTCTATTAATGTAGGGCATTGCATTGATTGATTTTCATATGTTGAACTTCCCTTGCCTTCCTGAGATAAATCTCATTTTGTCATAGTAATAATTAGTTTTATATGCGGCTGGATTTGGTATGCTAGTATTTTGATGAAGATTTTTGCACTTATATTCATAAGGGATATTGGTCTGTAGTTGTCCTCTTTTGTAGTGTATTTGTTTGGCTTTGGTATCAGGGTAATGCTGGCTTCATCAAATGAGTTAGGAAGTATTTCTTCTCTTAAATTTATGAAAGAGGTTGGGGAAGATTGGCATAATTCCTCTTTAAATGTCTGTTAGAATTCACAAGGAAGCCATCTGGCCCTGGATATTTCTTTACTGGGAGATTTTAAACCACTGATTCAATTTCCTTACTAGCTACAGTCCTATTCAGATTTTCTATTTCTTCACAAGTCAGTTTTGGTACATTGTGTGTTTCTAGGAATTAGTCCATTCTTCTAGGTTTCATCCAATGTGTTGGTATGTAATTGTTCACAGCATTCTTTTAAATTCTAATTCTTATAATTCTATTCATTTCTGTAAAATAAGTGGTATCCTCACTTTCATTTATGAATTTGAAAGCCATACCTTCACTCTTCTCTGTCAGTTTAGCTAAAGGTCTGTCAGTTTGGTTGATCTTTTCAAAGAACAACTTTTGGTTTCATTGATTTTTCTCTATTGTGTTTCTATTCTGTAGTGTATTTATCTCTGACTTAATCTTTATTATTTCATTCCTTCTTCTCACATTGGGCTTAATTTGTGTTTCTTTTTCTAGTTTTTTAAGGTCTGGGGTTAGGTTATTGATTTGAGATCTTTTTTCAATGTACGTATTCACTGCTATAAATTTTCCTGTCAGTCCTGCTTTCTCTATGACCCATAAATTTTGGTATGTTGTATTTTTTTATTTTATTCATCTCAAGGTATTTTCCTATTTTCCTTTTTTTTGATCATTGGTTGTTTAGGAGTAAGTTGTTTAATTTTAACATATTTGTGGATATTACAGTTTTCCTTCTGTTATTGACTTCTAGTTTCATTCCTTGTGATCAGTAAAGATATTTGTATCATTTCAATTTTTTTAAATGTGTTGGGACTTGTTTTGTGGCCCAACTTATTTTGTGGCTCTCTCTCTGTGTGGCTTAACCTTCCTCTTAGTATGTTCTATCATGGAGAATGTTCCATGTCTACTTGAGAAGGACGTGCATTCTGCTGTTGTTGGGTGGAGGGTTCTGTACATGTCTTATAGGGCTAATTGGCTTATAGTGTTGTTCAAGTCCTCTATTTCCTATTTATGTTCTGCCTGGTTGTTCCGTCCACTATTGAAAGTTGGGTATGACATCTTCAACTATTATTGTTGAGTTGTCTGTTTCCCTTTGATTCTGTCACTGCTTCATATATTTGGAGGCTCTGTAGTTTGGTGCATATATGTTTACAATTATTTTATATTCTTTGTGAATTGACTCTTTCATCAATATATAATGTAATGTCCTTGCCTCTTATAATAGTTTTTGACCTAAAGTCCATTTGTGATATCAATATAGCTACCCCAGCTCTACTTTGTCTACTATTTGTATGAAATATCTCTTCATTCTGACTTTTGATCTATTTGTATATTTAGATCTAGAGTGAGTCTCTTGTGACAGTATATAGTTACATCACTTTTCTATTCATTCTGTTAATTTTCCCAGTGTTCAATGATCTCGTATTCGAATGACCTTTTGCATAGAAAACCACCCCAAACTTTGTGGTTTAATACAAGAACAATTTTATTATTCCCACAGATTCTGTGGATCAGAAATTCAAACAGCACAGTGGGGACAGCTTGTCTCTGTTCCACGGTGTCTAGTGCTTCAGCTGGGAAGATTAAAAGAGTTTTATGTGACTGAAACAGCTACAGGCTGGACAAGAGGGGTGAAGATGGCATGCTGCTGTCAACAGTGCTGGGATGGCTGGGGTACAGGCCCTGTGGGGACTGTCAACTGCCATGGCTTTCTGTGTGGCATGGTGGCCTCAAGGGATGAGACTTTTTTCGTAGCAGACCAGGGATCCAAGGTGGGTGTTCCAGCGAGCAAGGTGGAAGTCACATGGCATCCTGTGACTCAGACTCAGATTCTAAGACTTTCCCCAAGTTATTTTCTAGAAGCTTTACAGTTTACATTTTACATTTAAATCTATGATCCCTTTCTGAGCTGGTGTTTGTATCAGGATGCAGTTTAGGTCGGGTTTCTTGTTTGCCTGTGTAGGTCCCATCCTCAGAGGCCATTTGTGGGAAGGCTCTTTTTCCTCCTTTTGCATAGTTGGCAGCCCTTCCCCCCACCACCCCGCCTCGTGGTGGGGCTCCTTCTGGGCTCCCTGCTGTGCCCTGTTGAAGTCTGTGTCTGTACCCTACCCCCCCATCATCATCCAGTCCTTTTTGCTGTGGCTACAGAGAGACCTTACTGTGGGACCAGGGGCTCCTCCGGTGTCATCCTGCCTGCTCACAGCCACTAGCTGCCCGGGGGCATCCATGCCCTCCATGTACATTCTGGAATGAGCTTATTTACATGGACCAAAATCTATTTGGAGTTTTTATAGGAATTGCATCAATACTATATGTCAGTTGAGACTGACTTCTTTACCACGCTGAGTCTTTAAATTCATGAGCATGGTATGGCTCTCTGTTTAGTTAGGTCTTTTGGGGTTTTAAAATCAACATATTGTAATTGTCAGATCCTGTACATATTTGTTACACTTTATAACTCTTGGGGGGCATATAAATGATATATCTTTAATCTCTATGTTCACATATTTATTGGGAGTATATAGCAGTGTGGTTGATTTTTTTCTGTGTTGGTCTTGTGTCCTCTGGCCCCACTGAGCTCACTTAGTGCTAAGAAATTTTTTTGTATATTCCTTTGAGTTTTCCACATAGACAGTCATGTCATCTGCAAATAGGGAAGGTTTAAATTCTTCCTTTCCAATCCATGTGCCTTTTCCCCCTTGCCTTAAGGCAGCGGCTAGAACCTCCAGGACTATGTGAAGTGATAGTGGTGATTGTCCCCAAATTTAGGGGCAGAGAACCCAGCCCTTCACCATGAAGTATGATGTCAGCTGTAGAGTTTTTGTAGGCATTCTTGGGCAAGCTGAGGGGGTTCTCCCTCTATTCCTAGTTCCTTAAGTTTTTATCATGAGTGGGTTTTGGATTGTATCAAATGTTTTTTATGTTTCAATTGATGTGATCATTTGACTTTTCTCCCTTAATCTTTGGATGCAGTGTATTATATTGATTTTAGAATACTGAACCAGCTTTGTATTCCCAGAATAAATCTCACTTGGTTATGGTGTGTAATGTTTTGTGTCATAATGCTAGATTCAGTTGGCTCATATTTTGTTGAGAATCTTTGCATCTGAGTTTGTGAGAGATCTTGGTCTATTGTTTTCCTTTCTTCCTTTTTTTGAAGCAGTCCTTGTCTGATTCTGGTGTCAGGAAAGTGATGGGTCTTCTAACAGAAGTTGGGAAGTACTCCCTTCTCTATTTTCTGAGCCACATTGAGTAGACATGCTTTCCATTCTTCTTTAAATGTTTGTTAGAATTCTCTAGCAAAACATCTGGGTCTGGAGACATTTTTCTCAGGAGCTTACAAATTACCAAGTCAATTTGTTAAAGATTATAGGATTATATAGTTGGTCTCATTTATCTGGTTGAGTTTTCATTGTTTGTGGTATTTGAGAAAATACTCTCTTGTTTTTTCTCTCCATTTCTTCTCAGTTGTTGAATTTAGGAGGCTCAAGCTGTTTGTAAAATTCCCCATCATCATGTGAGTGGTTTCAGGACTTTTATAGTGGTAGTGCCCTTTTCGTTCCTGGTGTTGGTTACTGGTATCTGTTCTCTTGCTCTCTTGGCACCTTTAGTCTTGCTAGATAGAGGATTATATATTTTTTTTAAGTGGTATCAATCTTTTTTTTTTTTTTTGAGAGAACAACCGAGTGGGAGTGGGAGAGGGGCAGAGAGACAGGGAGACACAGAATCCGAAGCAAGCTTCAGGCTCTGAGCTGTCAGCACCAAGCCCAAACGCGGGGCTCGTACTCACGAGCTCTGAGATCATGACCTGAGCCGAAGTCAGACGCTTAACCAACTGAGCCACCCACGCGCCCCTGATTTGTACCTTTAAAAATTTATTTTTATTTTATTTATTTATTTTTTTTGAGAGAAGGGAAGATATGGGGAGGGGCAAAGGAAGAGAGAGAGAATCCCAACCAGGCTCCACACCTAGTGTGGAGTCCAACATGGGGCTCAATCTCGGGATTTTGAGGTTACAACCTGAGCCGAAATCAAGAGTCAGATGGTTAACTGCCTGAGTCACCCAGGTGTCCCAAGGATTATCTGTTTTTATTGGTTTTCTCAAAGAATCAGCTTTTTTCCCATTAAATTTCTATATTGTTTTCCTGTTTAATTTTTTATCAACTTCTAAGCTTTATTTTTAAGTTAAAAAATTTTTAATTGAAGTGTAGCTTATGTGTGATATTAAATTAGTGTCAGGTGTACAACATAGTACAATGATTCAACAATTATCCATGTTATGAAATGCTCACCATGTAAGTGCATTACAATATTATTGACTGTATTCTCTATGCTGTACTTTTCACCTCATGACTTATTTATTTTTTAACTGGAAGTCTGTACATCTTTTTAATAAATTTATTCATTTATTTTGAGAGAGAGAGAATGAGCTCTCTCAAAGGGGCAGAAAGGGCATGGGACAGAGGATCTGAAGCAGCTCTGTGTTGACAGCGGAGATCCCAATGTGGGGCTCAAACTCATGAATTGCGAGATCCTGACCTGAGCTCAAGTCAGATGCTTAACCGACCGAGCCACCCAGGCACCCCTGGAAGTCTGTACATCTTAATCCCCTTCACCTAGCTCGCCCACCTTTCTTTGGCAACTGCCAGTTTGTTCTCTATGAGTCTATTTCTTTCTCTCTTTTTAGTTGTTACTTATTTGTTCATTTGTTTTGTTTTGTTTTCTTTTCTTTTCTTTTTAGATTCCACATATAAATGAAATTATATGGTATTTGTCTTTCTCTGTCTTGCTTATTTCAATCAGCACAATGCCTTCTGGGTCCATATTGTCACAAATGACAAGATTATATCTGATAAGGGGTTAATATCCAAAATATATAAAGAATTCATACAACTCAACACCAAAAACAAAACAAAACAAAACCAGATAATCCTATTAAAAATGGGCAGAAGACATGAACAGACGTTTCTCCAAAGAAGACATCCAGATGGCTAACAGACACATGAAAAGAAGCTCAGCATCACTCATCATCGGGGAAATATAAATCAAAACCACAGTGAGATACTACCTCACACCTGTCAGAATGGCCAACGTTAACAACACAAGAAATAACAGGTGTTGCCAGGATGCGGAGAAAGGGGAACCCTCTTGAACTGTTGGCAAACTGGTGCAGCCAATTTATGTTATGTTCAATATATTTTGAATATATTGTGAAGTGTAGAAAACTTAATTCCTTTTAGGTTCATTACCTGTCCCATTTAGAAAAACAGATGTTAAGCATTTCTTCTTCGTACGTTGAGCACCACACCGGATTACAATTTTTGCTTCACTCATCAAATATGACTTAAAACTAATGAGAAGGTAGTTTATTACATTTGCTTCTATTTTTAGCCATTTCAATGTTGTTCTTTCCTTTCCGACATTACGAACTTTTGTTGTTCTCAGCTGCTAAGTTGGGGTAATTTGTTTCACAGCCACAGCTGACTGCCACAGATGAGGGGAGGGAGGAGTGCTCTGGGCATGGGGAAGAGTCTTAGCAAAGACCTTGTGATGGGGCCAGGTCTGGGACGCCCTTGCGAACATGTCATGGGATGAGGCCAGAGTAGCTGGTGCGCCTTCCTGACCAGCCCGGCCCCCAGAAACCCTCCCTAAACAGAGCGGTTGGGGAGACATTTCTCAGAGGAAGCTCTGATGGTGCCTCTCCCCCGGCTTTCACATGTGTCAGGGAAGCGTCTACCCTGCTTGCAGGATGGGGGCGTCCGGCTGGCCCTCCCCAAGCTGCCTCTTGTTTATGTTGTGTTTTGTTTTTTCTGGGTTCCTCATTTACAGCCACCAGATGTTGGCTGCTTTCAGACGCGCTGGCTGGCGCTCCTGGGGTTCTGCAGAGAGACGCTGCCCAGTGATGCAGAGAGTTATAAATGAGTCCATTAAGGGAGGTGGATTTGCTAAAAGGTTGTCTCCGTTCCACCTGGTCCTAAGCAGTCCTCACGTGATGGATGGTTTCAGAGCCTCGGACACGTCTTAAAGCTCAGCGCAGTCTTAATGCCTCAAAAGTTTCCAATTAAAGTCAAATGGCTCTTGGCAAAGTCCAAGGCATTTTCACTAACTAAAATAAATACCTGGGCAAGCTCCATGGTTTATGCCTTCTTCACGCGGTTGAGGATAAACAGCTAGAGGCTGGGGTTAGAGGCGTGTCAGGGACAGGAGGCCCAGCCAGCCTACAGAAGTCACCGAGAGCCCCAAGCCCCTGTGGGCCCAGCAGGGAGTCGCGTCCCCACAGGCTCTGGGCTCAGGAGTCCTGTCATCCCATCCCTGTGAGGAAACCAAGGTCAGAGGCAGGCATGAGCAGGGGCCATGTGGAGCGGGCGGTGGGCAGGAGGAAGGCGCCCACAGTGAGCCCTGGCTCGGCTCCCTCCTGCCCCCTGTGTAGTCCTCTGAGCCTGCCTGCACTGCCCCCTCCCCCCCTCCCCGGGCCAGGGGCAGAACAGGTGTGTGAAATCTCCCTCGTGGGGAGCCCACGGGCACGCCAGTCAGTACCACCTGCTTGGCCACCTCCCAGTGTGGGCGGGCCCTCCGCCTGCCCTCCAGGATGCCTCGGCCTCTCGCCTCCTTCTTGCCCCTCTGGTTGGGGGTCTCTCGGCCACCCCATCACCCCAGGGCACACGCAGGGTCACTTCTGCAGCAGCTGGACTCTTGGGGTGCTGTGAGGCCGGGTGCGGCTCAGGAGAGCTAGCGTCCCATCCTGGAATCACGGTGACCCTGCCTTGGAGGGGTGAGCAGGCACACCCTGGACACCTCCACAGGAGGGCCGCCCCTACCCCCTCTCCTGGTCCCAGGGATTCCTCTCTTCTTCCTCCATGAGGCTCCACTGCCCACTGCATACATGGGCCTCTGAGGGCCCCGGGGGTTCCCCACGGACACCCCCAGACAGTGGCAGCTGCCGCTCCTCAGTGCCAAGGAGCATGGAGAGTCCCGACTGAGCCCCTGTTCTGTGATGGCCACCGTCTCAGGTGCTCCCGAGGTCTTGGAGCAACATGGTCACCGCCTCTTCCAGGGGACAAGGACTGAACCCTGGCTCCAGCCTGCCGGCCTGACCCCAAAACCTGCCCTCATCGCCCAGCCCGTCATGCTGCAGCCTGGAGCCCCCGAGACCTCAGTGTCCTTGCGGGATGGCCTTTCGGGGCCTGCCCCACGCATCCCCAGAGCAGGAAGACAGCAGGAGCCCAGGCCGGGACCCCGAGGGCATCACAGAGAACGCAGCGGGGGTTCCAGAGGAAGGCGGCGGCTGTGGGCGTTACGGCAAGAACGAGCCGGAAAAGTACGGTCTCGCCTCCTCACCACGGAGCCCTTGGTCAGATCCGCCAGTGGCGTTATTCTGTGACGTTGGTGAGCAGTATTCTGGCAGTTATGGAAAGCATGGGACACGGACCCCAGAGTCTGAGGGCCGGGGAGCCGAGGGCGTGGAGCAGCCCAGACCCCCACCTCTCACCAGGCGGGTGGACCTGCCCAAGGCACCTGGATCGCCGGCTCAGCATCAGTGGGCAAGACTGAGCGAGGCCCGCCCTGCTCCTGGGCGAGTGTCTGCGCACCAGCACCGCGACCCTGGCAAAGGAGCGTCCCCAAGACCTTTCTCGTGGCAGTGACGCTGTGGGGCAGCCACGTGCCCCGTGGCCAGAGAATGGACACGCTGCTTGTACTCACACCATGGAAACAGTAGGGCCTCGAGGACGAGTTCACCACGGCTCTGTGCTTGGCCATCCGAGGGGGCGAGTCACAGAAGGATGCGTTCAGTGAGTCTAGGAGCAAGAAGTCTGCATGCGGGTGGCATGGTGGACGGCGGTCGGGGGCGCAGGCTGGGTGCTGAGATGCGGGTGCAGGAAAGGAGGAGGCTGACAGTGCTCCGGGCGGGTCATGGGGGGCGGGGCGGTACCTGGAGGCCCTGAGGGACCGGCAGCACTCATGTTCTCTACGCCTCCCGCACCTCACAAGTAATCACTTCTGCGAACGGTGTTGCCACAAGTAGCCTCTGAAGCTGTCTGGAGACAGCCCCCTGCTCCTGCCCACCGGTGGCTGTCCGTCCGCGCCCCCCACTGCCCCGTTGTGCTGGCCCCAGATGCTGGTGTCTGTGCTCCAGGTCGTCCTCAGCTCATCCCAGGTACGTGCTCCTCCCTGCCCAGCTCCTGCCCTCCCCAGTCACCCCGCCACAGGTGTCCTGGTGGCTTGCGGTTACCAGTGTGGACAGAGGCATTGGCGGTCAGATCCCTGCCTGGCGCCCTCTGCCCTCTTGCCCTGGATGCAGCCTCCACCTGGCCTGGCCAGCTTCTCCTCTGTGGAGCCGGGCCCTCTTCTCTGTGGAGGGCTCTGCGGTTGGGACACCGCCTGGGGGCTCCCCCAGCACGGGGTGGCTGTGACTCTAGGGACACAGGAGGGTCAGTCTCCAAGGCGCGGACGGTCCTGACCCCTGGAACCTCAGGATGTCAATTAAGACGAGGTCACACCGGAGCAGGAGGGGCCTAATCCCGCACGACTGGTGTCCCTCTGAGAAGGAGACGTGGCCACTGACGCAGAGGACAGGCGCCAAGTGATGACTGAGGAGATCAGAGTGAGGCCGCCAGCCACGCCTGGGGCCACCGGAGTGGGAGGGGCAGGAAGGAGCCTCCCTGGAGAGAGCAGAGAGAGTGGACACCTGTCCGTGGAGCCGCCTGTCCGCTTCCGGCATCCGTGGGGGCCGCACACACAGGGTATCGTCCCAGAGTGAAGACAAAACACCTGCAAAACCATCACCCAGAGGAGATGCAGTGATGCTTCTGATGGCCACCCCTCTATGTGCACAGAGTCGGCGCTGACGGACGGCGCTCTGACACCTGCTCTGACACGGACCTGCACGTGCGGGTCTGCACGACCTTTTGCGTGGAACAGACTTCCACAAAGCCCTTTAGCAGGGTACTCGGGTCATTCCCTTGTCCCCCTTCCTCCTGCCTCTCCCCCCTCTTCCCTCCCCCTCTTCCCTCCCCCTCTTTCCTCCTCCTCCTCCTTCCTCCTCCCCCTCCTCCTCTCCCTCCCTCTTCCTCCTCTCCCTCCTCCTTCCTCCTCTTCCCTCCCCCTCTTCCCTCCCCCTCTTTCCTCCTCCTCCCCCTCCTCCTTCCTCCTCCCCCTCCTCCTTCCTCCTCCCCCTCCTCCTTCCTCCTCCCCCTCCTCCTTCCTCCTCTCCCTCCTCCTTCCTCCTCCCCCTCCTCCTCTCCCTCCCTCTTCCTCCTCTCCCTCCTCCTTCCTCCTCCCCCTCCTCCTCTCCCTCCTCCTTCCTCCTCTCCCTCCTCCTTCCTCCTCTCCCTCCTCCCCCTCCTCCTCTCCCTCCCTCTTCCTCCTCTCCCTCCTCCTTCCTCCTCTCCCTCCTCCTCCTCCTCCTCCCTCCTTTCCCTCCTCCTCCCCCTCCTCCCCCTCCTCCCCCTCCTCTCCCTCCTCCCTCCTCCTCTCCCCCCTCCTCTCCCCCCTCCTCTCCCCCCTCCTCTCCCCCCTCCTCTCCCCCCTCCTCTCCCCCCTCCTCTCCCCCCTCCTCTCCTTCCTCCCTCCCCCCTCCTCTCCCCCCTCCTCTCCCCCTCCTCTCCCCCTCCTCTCCCCCCTCCTCTCCCCCTCCTCCTCACCCTCCTCCCTCCTCCTCTCCCTCCTCCCTCCTCCTCTCCCTCCTCCCTCCTCCTCTCCCTCCTCCCTCCTCCCTCCTTCCTCCCTCCTCCCTCCTCCTCTCCCTCCTCCCTCCTCCTCTCCCTCCTCCTCTCCCTCCTCCCTCCTCCTCTCCCTCCTCCTCTCCCTCCTCCCTCCTCCTCTCTCTCCTCCCTCCCCCCTCCTCTCCCCCCTCCTCTCCCCCCTCCTCTCCCCCTCCTCTCCCCCTCCTCTCCCCCCTCCTCTCCCCCTCCTCTCCCCCCTCCTCTCCCCCTCCTCTCCCTCCTCCCTCCTCCCCCTCCTCCCCCCTCCTCCCCCCTCCTTCCCCCCTCCTCTTCCCTCTCCTTTCTTCCTCCCTCCCTCCTCCCTCCTCCCCCTCCTCCCTCCTCCCCCTCCTTCCTCCCTCCCCCTCCTTCCTCCCTCCCCCTCCTTCCTCCCTCCCCCTCCTTCCTTCCTCCCCCTTCCTCCTCCCTCCCCCTTCCTCCTCCCTCCCTGCCTCTTCTTTCCCTCCTGCCTCCTCATCCTCCCTCTTGCCTCCCTCCTGCCCCCCTCCTCCCCTTTCCCTTCCCCCTCCCTCCTCCCTCCCACTCTCCTCACTCCCTCACTCAAATCTCCTGACACTGTAAAGAAATGAGAAAACACAGACCTTTCTGATCACAAATGTTTTAAAATGCCTGCGTAGTAATGACTGGTGAGTATGTGTATTGGCGAGCAGAGGGCAATCTTTCTTGTCTTAAATGAGAAAAAGTCATAGGAAAAATGGGCTTTGTGTTGTCAAACATTAGCCTGAGCAGACACTCTCTGAGAGCTGGACCCCAAGGCCTTCCTGAGACCAAGTGCATTTGTCCTGAAGGAGTGTGTTTAACGTCAGCACCCTGAGGAGCTTGGCCGAGGAGAGTCCCGGAGGCCAAATATTTACACAGCCAACCCCAACGCCCGTGGACCTGACCTCATACGACGCGGTGATAAACGGGACGATGGCTGTGTCTGACATGCACTGCTGGGCAGTGGAAGTGGGGGCCCGGGCTCCCGGAGGCAGGAGCTCTGGCCAGGGGGAGGGCCTGGTGCAGGTGGATGGGCGTCGGCACTGACTGCAGCCACCTCCGAGGCCCGAGTGGCCTGACGTAGGCCACAGCAGCACTCAGCACCCCCCCCCCCCCCGTGGAGCGTAGTCAGGAATGCGTGTGGACCCCTCTGCCTGCAGATCTCTCAGCGGCAGTAGGGCCGGGGGCCTGTGTCCACCGTTGAGGTCTTGGCAAAGAGTCACTGCGCCCTGACCAGGGTGAAATGAGGCAGTGGGAGCTTCCAGGCAAACAGCCAAGCCAACAGGAGGTATCAGAGGTGCGCTCTCTCCCTCCCAAATTTGGAAGCTCGTGGAGGGCTGATGGGTGACTGTTGTCTGGTCCACCACCTGGCACCTGCCCCCATCCATTTGGACCTCAACAGCCTACCACCAGCTGCCAGCACCTGCGTCTCCGCCTGGGGCCACCTGCCCCCAGGGCCCTGCCCTGCCTGGGGGAGGCCGGCCAGCAGAGCCTGCGGGTGAATGCCCGGGACCAGCCCTCAGCCCCTGGCTGGCTCCCTTTCCTCTGTCCCGTCCCCTGGGGTTGGCTGCCTCGCGTGTTCCCCCAGGGCTTCCGGGATTCTTGGGCAAGGGAGACGCCCACTGCCGTGGTGCTAACCCTTACATCACACCTGCGTCTGCCTGCCTTCCTCCCCTGCCTTCCATCCCTTTCCCGTTCTGTGCTGCCTGGATCATCTCTCAAGCTGCTCGCCCTGTAATTTCTGTCCATGACTCTGCTGAGGCAGCCTGAGGGACACAGCTCCTTCACTGAACCGACCAGACCGCGATTCCTCACAGCCTGTACCAGCTGCCTTCTCCGCAACCTGCACCCCATCTTTCCAGCTGTTCAAGCTCAGACTCCTGGCAACATCTTTGATCCCTTCCTTCCTGGCCCCCCCCACATTGGTGATGGATCAGCATCCCCAACGACCTGCTGGCTCTAACTTCAAAACATGTCCAGTGGCTTCATGTTCCATAATCGTATTTCTTTAAAATTATTATAAAGGAAAGACCATAAGAGAAAAGAAACATTGTCTAAGAAAACAGTGGACTTCTTGTCAGAACCTGTGCAAGCCAGAGAGTAATGGAGATACATCTTTAAAGTACTGAAAGAAAAAAAAATTGTCAATCTAGAGTCCTACACCCAGCAGAAATATATTTGAAAGTGAAGGCAAAGATGACACCAAATGCTCATTCGCTGCTGGTGGGAATGCAAAATGGTGCAGCCGTTCTGGAAGCCAGTTGGCGGTTTCTCACAAATTGAGCGCGTTCTTACATACTATCCAGCAATCACTCCCCTAGGCACTTAACGACCTGAGAACTTATTTTCACACCAAACCCTGCACATCAATGTTTGTACCAGCTTTATTTCTAACTTTATTCCAAAAACTGGAAACAACCAAGACGTCCTTCAGTAGGCGGATGGATCAGCAGCAGTCCATCCACACGGGGAATATCGTCCAGCACTGACAAGGAATGGGCCGTCAAGCCATGCAAAGATATGGAGGAGCCTTGAATGCATAGTGCAAGGTGATAAAAGCCAATCTGAAAAGATAACGTGCTGTATGATTCCAACTATGTGACATCGTGGAAAGGCAGAGCTATGGAGGCAGTAATCAGAGGTCACGGGGCAAACAGCTCCCCTGAAGACTGGAGTATTGGGCAGACACACGGAATCACAGCTTGCCATGAGCTGAAGCCACACTAGAGCCTGCACCTGGGGGAGCACCGGGGGCAAGGGACCAGCCGCCAGGGCCCGAGCATGGGCTCGCGGAGAGATGCAACGTTTGCCTTTAGGAGTTCCTTCTCCCAGGCCCTCAGGACGAAGAGCAGAGAAGGGAAGGGGAAGGACAACCCAGAGCTCTCTGTTTCCCCTGACAGTGAAAAAATTATTAAACTTCCAGAAGATGACATAGGAGAAAAATCTCGATGACTTTGAGTTTGGTGAAGAGTCTTTAGATACAGTACCACAGGCATGGTCCATGAAAGAAAAGCATAGTAAGTTGGATTTCATTGACGTTAAAAACTTCTGATCGGCGGAAGACACTGTTCAGAGGAAAGACAAGCACACACTCACAGAAGACATTTGGGAAAAAAAAAAAAACAACCCACAGGGCACCTGGGTTCCTCGGTCGGGTGAGCATCGGGACTCTTGACCTCAGCTCGGGTCTTGATCTCAGGGTCCTGGGTTCAGGCCCTGCACTGGGCTTTGTGCTGGGCATGAAGCCTACTTAAAGAAACCCAGCAAACTGTTTTATAAAGGACTTGCGTCTGAAATACACAAGGAGCTCTTACAAGTCAACAGTGAGAAAACACACACCCCAGCTAAGAGAAAGGAGCAGAATATCAACACACGACTCGCCAGAGAAGACGACAGATGGCGAAGAGGTGTGAGAACATGGTTAGAATCACACGTGATTCAGAGCTGCACCTTCAAAGAAGGAGACTCCACTGCTCACCCGCCAGAACGGCCAAACTCCAGAGCTCCGCCAGCACCACGGAGCGGCGAGAGCGCCCGGTCACGGCTGGTGGGGACGCAGACCCGAGCAGCTGCTTCGGAGGACAGTTTGGCGCTTTCTTAGGAGCCCAAACATTTCCTTTTCCTACAACCCAGCCATTGTGCTCCTCGATACTTTTCCCCAGCTTTATGGACATATTACTGACATCTAACATATGTAAGTTTAAAACGTACAAGGTGATGTTTTATTACATGTATGCATTGCAAAATGATTCTTACAATAAGGTTAGGTAAGACCTCCAGCCCCTCACATAAATGCCATTTATCTTTTGGTGGTGATAACATTTAAGATCTACTCTTTTAACACCTTTGAAGTATATAGTGCAGTGTTGTTAACTGCAGTCATCATGCTGTACATTAGAGCCCCAAAACTTAGCATCTTATAACTGAAAGTTTGTACCCTTTGAGCAACATCTCCCTCACTCTCCAGCCTCTGGCAACCGCCATTCTGTCTGACTTGCTTCACTTGGTGTAACTCCCTCACACTCCATCCACGTTGTTTCAAATGGCAAGATTTGTTTCATTTTTATGGCTGGATAATATTCCATTGTATACATATGCACTCAGCTTCTTTATCCGTTCATCCATCAGTGGATACAGATGTTTCCATATCGTGGCTATTGTGAGTAATGCTGCGATAAACATGGGGGTACAGATATGTCTCCAAGGTAGAGACTTTATTTCCTCAAGATATATATCCAGAAGCAGGGTTGCTGGGTCACATGGTAGTTCTATCTCCATTTTTTTTGAAGAACCTCCATACTGTTTTCCAGAGTGGCTGCACCCGTTTTCATTCCCACCAACAGTGCAACAAGGTTCCCCTTTCTCCATGTCCTCCCCGACACCTGCTGTTCTTGGGTTGTTGATTTTAGCCATGCTGAAAGCTGTGAGATGGTATCTCGTTGTGGTTTTGATTTGCATTTCCCTGATGAGGAGTGATGTTGAGCATCTTTTCAGTGTCTGTTGGCCATCTGGGTGTCTTCTTTGGAAAATGTCTCTTCAAGCCCTTTGCCCATTTTTTAATCTGATTTTGTTGTTATTGAGTTGAAGGAGTTCCTAATGTACTCTAGATATTAATCCCTTATCAGACAGATGGTTTGCAAACATTTTCTCCCATTCTGTAAGTTGTGTGTTCGTTCTGCTGGTCGCCTCTTTTGGACTGCAGAAGTTTTGTGGTTTGATGTGGTTCCACGTGTTTATTTTTGCTCTCACTGCTTCTGATTTGGTGTCATATTCAAAAAAATCTTTGCAAAGATTAGTGTCAGTGAGGCTTTCGCCTGTATTTTCTTCTAGTTGTTTTACAGTTCTGGGTCTTACGTTTAAGTTTTTAGTCCATTTTAAGTTAATTTTTGTGAGTTGTGTAAGACAGTGTTCCAACTGCATTCTCCTGCGTGGTTATCTGTTTCTCCCATCGTCATTTTTTGGAAAGACTATTATTTCCCCCATCGAGTCTTCTTGGCTCTCTTGTCAAATATTTGTTGACTATATGCATGGGTTTTGTGGGTCCCTCAATTATTTTCTATTGGTCTGTGTTTATTTTTATGCCGGTACTATACTGTTTTGATTAGCATATAGCTTCATAATAAAGTTTAAAATCAGGAATTGTGATACCTTGAACTTTGTTCCTTCTCTGGATTGCTTTGGCTACTCTGTAGTCTTTGGTTGTTTTATATAAATTTTAGGATGTTTTTTCTATTTCTGTGGAAAATATTGGAACTTTGATAGGGATTACATTGAATCTATAGATAGCTTTAGGAAGTATGGACATGTTAACAATATTAATTTTTCTGATCCACAAACATAGCTTGTATTTATTTGTGTCTCTTAACATTTCTTTCATCAATATCTTGTAGTTTTTAGTGTAAAGATAATTCACCTCCTTGGTTAAATTAATTTCTAAGTATTTTTTGGATGTTATTGTAAATGAGATTGTTTTTTTATTTCTTTTTCAGAGAGTTTGTTGTTAGTGTATAGAAATGCAATTGACTTTTGTGTGTTGTTTTTGTATCTTGCAACTTTACTGAATTTGTTGATTAGTTGCAATTGGTTTTTGTGGAGTCTTTAGAGTTTTCCATCTAAAAAATCATAATATCTTCAGACAGAGACAGTTTTACTTTTTCCTTTCCAATTTGGATGTCTTTTATTTCTTTTTCTTACCTAATTGGCTAGGGCTTTTAAATAGGAGTGACGAGAGGGAATTTTTGTCTTATTCCTTATCTTCCCAGGAAAACTTTTAATCTCTCACCTTTGAGTATAATGTGTTCTGTGGGTTTGTCATATATGACCTTTATTATGTTAGGGACATTCCTTATATACCCAATTTGTTAAAGGTTTTTTAAAAAATCATGTTCAATTTTGTCAAATGCATTTTCTGCACGTATTGAGATAATAATATGATTTTTATCTTCCATTATATTATTGTGGTATATCCGTTTCTTGACTTGCGTCGGCTGAAATATCGTTGCTCCTGAGGATAAACCCCATTTGATCAAGCTGTATGACCCATTTATTGTACTGTTGGATTTGGTTTGCTAGTATTTTACTGAGTATTTTTTTGCATCTATTATCATCAGGGATATTAGCCTGTAGTCTTCTTGTAACATCCTTATCTGGCTTTGGCATCAGAGTAATTTTGGCCTCATAAAATGAGCTTGGGAGTGTTCTTTCCTTTTCAGTTTTTTTGGAAGAGTTTGAGAAGGATTGAGAAGTATTCATTCTTCTTTAAATGTTTGGTAGAATTCACCAGTGAAATTATCTAGTCCAGGATTGTTCTATGATGGGAGGTTTTTGATCACCGTTTCAGTGTCTTTATTCATTGTTGGTCTGTTCAATTTTTCTATCTCTTCATGATTCAGTATTGCTCTAGTATCTCAATAAAGCTGATTTTAAAAACCCTACCCAGAATCCACCCCCTTACTGCCGAGTTACTGCTGCAGCCCGGGCTCTCTCAGAACAACTGAATTTGCCCCCACAGTGCAGGTCTGTTCTCTGCACACACCAGAGGGCCCTTCAGCACTGCAGGACGGTGAAACGGGTCTCTGTAAACAGACCTCAAAATTTCATAATTTCTTCATTTAAATCCCCATAGCAGCTTCTTATTAACTTCGGAGCAAACCCACACTGGTCTGTGGCCTCCCCTCCCTCTCCTCTCCCACCTGTTCGCTGCCCGCCACCCACACTAGCTGCAGGTGACTTCAGGGCATTGTGACATGCCATATTCCTGCTGCCATTTTGGCCCCGGCCTCGGCCCCTCACCTCATGACTCAGGCCAGCTGGCGCCACTTCCAAAACCTTTCGGTTGGCGTTTCCCACACGTGACCCATTTGTGAAATTTCCTCCTGATTTTTGCTATCTTAACGTCTATACTGTCATTTTGTAATATTTTACTGAAACCTATTCCATTTTTATTGAAACAAGTGTACTTCAAAGAGGAAACTAGTGTGTGGGGGGAGGAGGAAACCGGACGTGGCTCGGAAAGGGCCACGTTGAGGGGTCCCTGTGGTGGAAACGCTCTGTGGCCGGTGACCGGTGACAGCATCCTGCTTGTTATCAGCCGGAGAACCGGGGAGACGTGTACCCCAGATCTCTACTTCACGCACCTGCAAGAGACTACCATCATCTCGAAATGAAGAGTTTACATGAAAACACGTAGCGTGAATGTGTGCGGCAACACTGGTACAGGAGACGGAGGGGGGTCAGTGGAGTTCATGTGTTGTAAGATCCTGGTGCTGCCTAGCAACTGGTAACAACACAAATTTAAATGAGATTTTCATAAAATAGTGTTACATGTTGTCATCTCTATGGTTACTATGAAACGAGCAATAACGAAGGTAGAAGAAGCTCATAGAGGGGAAAAACGGGGAAATAAAATCCAGAAGAAAGCCGAGAAATAACACAGAACAGGTGAGAAAAATAAGAGCAAGTGGTAGACGTAGACCCGAATATATCAGTAAATATATTAAATTACACCAAATATAAGTGAGCTGGATATCCTAAGTAAATGTTAAGAGCGTCAGACTGGATTTTTAAAAAGTCAACGACATGTTGCTTACAACAAATATGTGTCGGTTGTAAGGTTAACCAGTAAAAGGATGTAAAAAGCGTATCTTTCAAGCTATTCAAAAATGAGCCGACGCCAGACAAGACACGCGTTAAGTAACACGATAAAACACGAGGGGCGATACCACAGAATTCAATTGTACTGTTTTACATTTACATGCACCTTATTAATAGAGCCTCCAAATATCGAATGCTCAAGAGTAACAAAACGGAAAGACGAGACGAGCCCACAACCGTAGTGGGAGGTTTTCAGGCATCTGGCCCAGTGGCTGATGGAGCGTAAGCACGTGGGGACGTGTAGGAGAGACTGAAACAGCACGAGCACCGTAGTGTTGCCCGCAAGGACAACGAGACGTAGTTCATCCTTATCGGGTGAAGCGTTCGACCGTGTTTTCCCTGGGAAGCGCCAGAGAAGAGAGTGTGCAGGAGTAGGGCGGGTGTACGGCTGGGGGCGCCTCGGGACCGAGACTCTCGGGTCACGTTCCTGGTTCAGCTCCTGTTCCCTGTAAATCCTGTATGGGCAACACCAGTGATGACAGAATCAGATTCGCAGGCTCTTCTGATGGTTGGAAACACTGGCAGCTTGGGTTGAGACCGAGTCGAAAACTGAGCTGTAAAAAAGCAAAGTCTCGTATGTCGCTTCGTCGGCGTGACGACAGTTGCGTGTGTTAAGAAGTGGGGAAAGAGCGTACACGTACACAAAAGTGCCCAGCTCGGTGCCTTTCCTGGTGTGCGCACTCATGGAACCCAGACAGAGACTGCTCCCAGCACCCTGGAAAGCTCCCCCTGCCTCTTCCCAGCCAGCACCCTGCCCTACAGCAGGCACCAGAGCTCTGCCTTCTTACCATTTAGTGTTGCCTGTTCTTCAAATTCGATAAATGGAGTGTCTCCAACACCTGTGTCCATGTGTGATGTGCATGAATGAACATCTGTATCTCTACCTACTTACTTCTATCGTCTATCTCCCCATCTTGGTAGCTGTTTACCTGTGTGTCTGTCCGTCTGCCCATCAGTCTATCTATCTGAAGGAAACCAGGTCGTGCTCATAAGCAAGCAGCGGCACTTTCCAGGACCTGCAGTCACCTGTCACGAGAGCCAGCGGAAAGTCTGCGCTGAGTGAGCGAGGGGGTGCTCCTTCTGCTCCAGACGACCAGAGAGGTGCTCAGGAGGATGCTGTCACCGAGCTGAGCGTGTCTCCCCGGTGCGACCAGAAACAGGACAACAGACCTGCAAGTGCTTTTGCCGGGTGACGCTAAGTTTTAACTCCACATCCAGGACACTTGAAAGTATCTGGCCTGCCTTGAGGGCGCGTGTCCCACTCGCCGGGAGTCGCTGCTTGGTGTTTCTCCAGTGTTCTGGTGAGGGGCTCGGGGCTGAGACCCCTCAGTAGGCACCTCCTCCTCTGGGTCGGCCTCGGTCCCAGCAGGCCTGGGGATCTCAACTGTGCGTCCACACCGCACCCTAACGCTGCCGGACAGGGCTGCACCCTGTCTCCCCGGCCCGGCCCTGTGCTTTCCACTAGGGCAGAGCCGTGACCTGTCCCAGGCCCAGCTCCCTAACTCCGGTCAGCATGTCCAGAGAAGAGATGCGATTTTATCCTGGATGGGCACATCTGAAGACCCCCACCCCACCCCAGGCTTCGAGGTCATATGCTGGGGAACCCTCCCTGGCAGGGCCTGGTGCTCCTCTGGTCCCAGCTGCCCCTTACACCCCCCACAATGTGGGCCTCTCTGGACGGGGAGCTGGGGGCTCCACGAAGGCCAGAGCCTGGCCAGGGGCCACTGGGGCTCATTTCCTCCTCTGTGTAAGACACTGAGCTCCCTGGGAGCGGCAGCCACGCCCCAGGGAGCCCGGCCAGCCAGGCCTCAACGGGGGCCGCGAGGGGAGCGGATGCCGACCCCCTGCCTTGTCTGCTTGACACCTCTTCTGAGCCAGGGAGTCTCACCAGCCATCCCAATGTGCCCCTCCTGGTGTGTGAGCTGCAGCAGCAACGCCCCCACGTCCTCTCTGACCTCAGTGCCCCACCTGCAACATGGGGTCGTAATGATCCGAGATAATGCGTCGAGCATGCAGCACACATCAGTCCTCACTGCACGTCCTCTTTGCCCACAGGGATCGAGGTGGACAGGAGTCCTGGCACCTGCAGGTGCAGGGGGCGCCCGGCCTGTGCTGGGGGCTTTGCCGGGGCCTCTCCCTGCAGCTACTTAGGAGCCAGCAGCTGGCAGTGCGAGGCTGGCTCCCCCTCTCTCACTGCCCCTGGCAGGCGGCATGTGTTCACGCCCAGAGAAGTGCCCCGCAGCCTTCTTCCCGTAAGGGTGCCGTGGGGCAGCCTGCGGGGAGAGAGGCCCAGGGATGGCCCCACTCTCCCCTGGGGCCAGGTCTCACAGGTGTGGGGCTGTGTGTCGGGGGGGGGGGGCAGGTGGGGCCGCGGAGCGGAGCAGACCCCGGCTCACCGTGGACTCCACCTCGGCTATGAGGCCACTCTGTGCCTTGGTGGTCCTGGATGCTCTGTGTCCGCCCCACAGACCTCACGTGGGCCTACACTGGGCGGCAGTCCTGGCGGGAGCCCGCTTCCCTCCATTTTGCACACGGTAGTAATCATGAGAGCCGTGGTGGCCGCCAGCCAGCCTCACACAGCGCTACCCAGGTTCCAGGCCCCGTTCGGGAGCACCGTTAACGTCATGTCACGAGCCCTGGGAAGCAGAAGCAGATAGGTCTGCGTTTTCAGATGAGCACGCAGGTGTGGGGGGGACCTCGCCTGAGGTCCCCCCAACCACCCCTTGTGAACCGCCCCACTGGGGGTGGCAAAAGCACTGTCCTCACCTCGGTCACTCGGTCACCCCATCACCGGGTTGGGGACAGGTGTGAAGGTTCAGACAAAGAAAGCAGGGCTGAGAAGGCCAGCGGGCCTCCCACTGTGCAGACTGCAGGGAAGGGCGGTCTCTGTGCTCTGGCTGCTGAGGGAAGAGAGGTCACGTGCAGTCAAGCCCGTGGCAGCAGCAGTGGCTGTAATGGTAACCGCAGGTAGGTCCCACGTCCAGCATGTGCCGCCCTGGCACCTTCCTGAAGCCTCTCTCGAAGCCCACGTGACCTCCAGGGACGACATCCTCAGGCCCAGCCTCCTCTTGCCCTGTGATGGGTCCACTCGGGGTCCACGGGGTGAGTGTGCTTGCTGGGGAAGTCTGTGACCCCGGGCCATCAGTAGCAGCGCCCCTGGCTCCCCCAGCCCCAGAGGCACACGTCCCAAGGAGGACCCGCATTTGGGGTTGGTGCCGCCTCCCTGGGCTGCCCCTCTGTGCCACCCCTGGGCTCTCACCCAGGGACAGTGAGCTCCGGACTCTGAGGTAGGACCCGCTCACACGTCTACGCCTCGGTGTTCTTGTGTAAGCTTGCTGTGCCGCACCAGGAGGGGGGCTACAGGAGCACCTGTTAGCTGTCGTGGAGCGGATTTCGGAGAGGGCTGTGACGGGCCCACTGTCACACCGCAGGCAGGTGGGGGACCAGGAATCGAGCCCAGGTTTATCTGACTTGATGATGCCAGGGCTCCCTCTGACCCAGGCGGGGCTCACTGTGTTCAAAGTACTTTATATAGATTATATTATTCAATCCTTGCAATGGACTGAATGCTGTGTCCCCCCAAACCACCCCTCAGCGGTATGGTGTCTGGAGGGGATCTTTGGGGGCAATCAGGGTAAGATGAGGTCACGAGTCTGGGGCCCACGGTGGGATCAGTGGCCTCGGGAGAAGGGGCACCAGAGCCTGCCCTCCCCACGCTGGCCTCCACAGCCGCGAGAGATGAATGGAAATGTCTATGGTTCAAGTCCCCCATCTATGGTATCTTGTCACTACACTCGAGCTAAGACAATCCTTGTTAATGACTCCGAGGAAGGCATCGTGCCATTTTATAAATGAAGAGTCTGGGTCCCAGGAGACTCAGCCATTGGCCCTGAGTGCACAGCTTGTAAGGGTGGAGCTGGGGACGCGACACGGGGGCTGTCCCCCTGGCCCTGGGGTCCGTGTAGTGCAGAGACACAGTCGCTGACCTACACTGCCAGCGGGACTTAATGATGCTATTTAATGCACGCTTGGCAAGTGAGTCAGAAAGAGGCACTAATGTCAAATGAATTGATCTTAAACATTAAAAAGGTAATAGTGTCGTGGGGCCTGGATGACTCAGTGTGTTAAGCGTTCAGCTTCAGCTCAGGTCACGATGTCACAGTTACGGGTTCAAGCCCCACATCAGGCTCCGTGCTACAGAGCCTGCTTGGGATTCTGGCTGTCTCCCTCTCTCTGTCCCTCCCCTACTCACGCTTTCTTTCTCTCTCTCAAAATAAATAGATGAACGTTAAAATAAAAAGGCGATAATGTCAGTCACACACGTTTATCACTGGAGTTGACGTCAGGGATGGAAAACGTTTTGGGGTGACAGGCTCCAGTCTGTGCTCTCACCTGTGGGATAAGCATGTGACTCTGCCTCACAGAAGGGAGGTGCTGTGGTGCCAGGTCACGGTGCCCCGAAAGTCGTGGCTGGCATTGCCATCCTGGCCCCACGGCTCCTTGGGGCACCTCCTCCTGACCGCAGACCCAGACATCTGAGTGCTCAGGTCCCCCTGCAAGGCCTGCGGGCCTGGATGTTGAGTGTGGGGAGGCCCGTCCCTCTTCCCTCCTACCAGGGCACCTCCCGGACCAGCCCGATCAGCCCGGCCGGCTTCCTACAGCTGTGGTTCCTACCTACCCCAGGGAGTCCCAGGGAGCCCCTGTGCCATCCAGGACCCGCCCACCTGCTTCCCCCCCCCCCCCCCCCCGCCCTTCCCCTACTGCCACTTGACCGTCCTCTCTGTCCGGTCCCCCTGCACCCCCCGCCAGCCCACCTGGTTCACGCCTGCTGCTTGGGGCACACCTGGGCCCTCACAGCCCCCCGCAGCCCTGCCCTCCCTGAGTCCCACCCGCACACTGGACATATTGAAAACGCCTTGCTGTGCTGCTTCTCTGTCAGCAGCCTGACTGGGGCCTGAGAGAGCTAGGTGAGCTCCTTGCTGCGTGACCCAGCCAGCTGGTGAGCCTCTCTGTGCCTCAGTCCTCTGTAAAGCCAGGGCAATGGGAAATGCCTAGCTCAGGGGGCTGTTCCTTGGATTAATAAACAACCACATGTAAACCAGCACAGCAGGGGCTACATAAGTGCTCGTGTTGATCTGGTGGCCACGGCAGGCTGTGGCTGATTAGCTCTGGGAAGGGGGATGGTCTGGGGTCACCTGTGCCATACTCTCCTCAGGGAGCCGGGCTTGTCACACTCACCCCCAGGGAGCGGGCGGCCAAGCTCCGCCCACCGGCAGAAGTGCCTCCTGGGCTTGCCCAGCCCTAGCGAGGGAGTCTGGCCTTTGGACTGTCCCCTCGGGGGCAGTGAGTGTGCTGGGCCAGGCTTCCTGCCCCTCCCCTGCCCCTCATGGGCCCTCCACCCAGCTCAGGGCCACACCTGCCCCTGGATTCAGGGGAGGACACCCCACTTGGCACTTTGGGCTCAGACAGACCCCGCTCCCACCTCATCCTGCAGTGACCACCAGTCGCCCCTGCCAATGGCACAGCCAGGCCCCGGGGGCGGGGGAGGGGGGGAGTGACCTGCTGGCTCACACAGTGGGTGGACGCCCTGCCTGGACAACTGCCCCAGATGGGTTGTTCCCACCCTCCCCCATCCACTGCCCCCCATGAGTCCCCTCCCCCTCCCCCATGTCTGCTCGCTCCCAGTCTCCCCCTCCCCACGTGTCTGCTGCCCCCACCCTCATGGGTCCCCCTCCCCCCCACAAGTGTCCTCCGTCCATGTCCACCCCTCACGTCCTCCCCCCGTGGGTACCCCTTTCCTTCCCTCCCGCCATGTCCACTCCCCCACAAGTCCCCTCCCCCTTCCACCACTTCCCCCACCGTGTATCTGCTCCCACCCAGACCCCTCCCCCTCCCCCGTGTCTGCTCCCCCAACCTTCGTGGATCCCCCTTCCCCCCCTCTCTCCTCACGTCCACTGCCCCAGGAGTCCCCCCCTCCCTGTCCACCCCCCACCCTCGTGGGTCCTCCTCCTCTCCCCCCATGAGTCCCTTCCCCCCACGTCCACCCCCCCACCCTCGTGGGTCCCCTCAGCCTTGGGGAGTGGCTGACGGTTGTGTCTGAGTAATTTGGGCCCCTGTTTAAGGAGAGGAAGCAATAATAGCGGCTGTAATTGTCCAAATTACTCCTGCCCCTTCCAGCTTGACATCTGCCTGATGGTGGCGGATAGAAACCTGACCTGGGCAGCCGGTGCGGCCCCGGGAGCCGAGCGTCCCGGTGCTGGCGCAGGCGGGAGACAGGGGCGCCTGGCCTGGCCCCCTGATCTGCGGACAGGGGAGGCCCCTCACCCCACGGCGCGGTCAGCCAATGCCTGCTGCGTGCGTGGGCGGGAGGGCGGCCCTGGCGTTTCTGGCGCGAGCTCGGGTGGAGGGCAGCGAGGTGGGCCGGGTGGAGGGCACTGGACGACCCATGGCGGGCGGGCGCTGCCGGCCTCCAGGGCACAGACTGACCCAGGGTGAGCAGCCTCCGCTGGGAAGGGGACCCAGCAGGAGAGACACCCTTGTGGTTCTCTGATAGGCGAGGCCTCTGTCTGGGATTCGATTCCCGGAAGCAGGGGTGGGGCAGAGAGGGGTAGCCGGGAGGACCTGATGACTAAGGGTGTAGTGTCATAACCACTGTGGGCAGCTGCACCCTGGTCCCGTGGGGCCTTGGACACCACAGTCACCGTGTCCCCCCCAGGGGAGGACCGCGTGAGGGGCCGGCGGGGTCTGTCACTGGGTTTGCTTATCTATCAAAAGTTTTAAATAAACAAGACAGCCCTCTTCACTTCTTGGTTTGACCTCTCCCCAAGGTCAGAGACACCTGGTAACCTGGTGTGCAGGCAGAGACTCCCGTGACCTGGCGTGCAGATCAGAGATGTCCTGGTGACCCAGGAAGCGGGACCCAGGGTCAGGCTCTGGCTAATCTGAAAAACCTAAGAGCACGCTGTTTCTTCCTCTCCTGAGTGGCTCAAAACCAATCCCCCTCCTTCTGCTTCTGCAGAAAACTCTGAGCTCCATGTGGGACCTTGCCGGGAGAGGCAGACCCGTGCTGTCGATCAAATACCACATCACTTCTGATTTCCCTTTGCAGAGGACTTCTTTATTCATCCACCTACCAGACACTAAAGGGGCAGGTGTGGGGTGCAAAGGAGTCTGTGCCTAGAGCCAGATGCAAGGCGTGATGAGCCACTGGCCTCGTGGGGGCCTCGGGTTCTCCCCGTGGACTGGGGCTGCCAGTGGCACCGGGCCTGGGGCCTCCCCTCTGTGGGTCCGCTCACCCCGCCCCTGCAGCCTGCTACATGTCACCCGCCCCTTGTGTTCGGGGGCTGGAGAGGGCTGGGGGATGCCTGCACTTGCAGGGTCACAGCTCATGGACCCAGGGACCCCAAGACATCCAGACAGTGAGTCTGAGTGGCCCTGGGTGTCAGTGATGAGAGCACACCCTGTCTTTGAGGGTAATCACTGAGTTCCCAGACGTCACACGGCCTGGGCCTCTGTGGGCATGTCCCTGCCCTGGACACCCAGGCGCCCGGGGCCTCTGTGGGGGCGTCTCACGCTCTGCTCAGCTCTCCCCTCCCTGTGGTGAGCTTGGAGGTGGTGTGGCCACCCCGAGCCTGGTGTTCTCACGGGTGAGGTGGACGATCCTTTCCTGACACACTCAGACCTGGGGAGGGCACGGAGGGAATCGTCAGGGAGCACCTATGAGGTGCTGACCCTGTTGAAGGGGCCCCGCCACCCCACTCCCGCCGACCCCCAAACCACAAACTACGATGAGAGGCTCCGGTCACAGGCAGGGTCCCCCCGGGGCCTCTGAGCCTCTGTCCCAGTGATGGTAATGCTGTTTGGCCAGGTGCCCCAGGGACATCCAGGCTCTGACGGTCTGAGCTGTCCTAACATCCCAGCTGAGACAGACAGCCCACAGCCCCGTCCGGGGCACTTGAGACCCACATGCTGCAGACCCCACCAGTCGCCAAGTGCCCCGGTGTTCGGGTCCGAGCAGGCGGCAAGTCCTTTAGGATTCCTTCTAAGGAGGGCGTGCCTGGAAAGGAGCCCCCAGCCATGCACAGGTCCTGACCTGCGCTCCCTCTCAGGCCTGGAACCTGCTAAAAGCAGCCGCTTCCTCAGGCCGCAGTTAAAAGCCCCAGGTCCTTCCGGCCTCTCGGCAGCTGGGGCCTCGAGAAGAGCATAAAAATGTCTGGATGACACTCTTTCACCTTTATTATATACAGAGGCCCCTCATCTCCTGCCTTTCAAGAGGGCCTCTCCGCTGGCCGCTGCGGGGGCGGCCACTCGAGGCCGTTTATCTGCAGGAGGAATGTCTGTGCGGAATGGAGCCTCCCGCGCCCATCCATCACCTTCTGCCCCTGGCTGTGCCGGGCGGTGGGGCGCCGGGGGTGCAGGGGCCTGCCCGGCCGGCCGCAGCCTGACACCAGGGGCTCCCGCCCAGCTGGGCCTGCCGTAGGGGCCGGGCCTGCCTCCCGAGAGCAGGGCCGTTCAAAGTGAGCGGGGTCCGGGGCTTTGTCCACTCGGTCTGGAGCGGGCAGGGGCAGGGAAAACGGGGTGCAGGTTAGGGTCAGGCTGGGACCAGCAGGGGACGTTTGGGGTGTGGCAGCAACCGTGCAGGTGAGGGTCCCTTCAGAGGCCCAGCCTGACCCCCAGCTCTGTGCCAGGTGAAAACCGCCTTCTCCGCGGCTCAGAAACACTCGGAACTTTCCAGGAGCACAGTGCCTGTGTGTGGCATTGTGTAAGCCTTCCAAGGCGCTGCTCAGCTTTGCTGGAGACAGTGACCCTTGTGCCTGGTGTCGGGGGGTGGGGTGGGCGCACCCGCAGACGCGTCCTAACGGAGCAGCGGTCCCCGAATGTCACGTGGGTAACGCGGTGCCGAGACCGGAACCGCGCGCCGTCCTGGCTCGGGCTGTATTCACCGCATCACGCACGTGTCTGGGCACCCCGCGTTGCGCAGTGTGGCCGGGCCTCCCACACGTTTGCTCACTGAAACACCTATCTCCTTTAGTCTCCTTCCATGGCAGCGAGGCTCGTATGGAGGTTTGGACCTGTCCTGCTGGGTGGGTTGTGCCACAAAGCTGGGTGCTGGCCGCGGCAGGACGGTGGTGCCCCTCCCCCCCGGCTGTGGAACCTCAGAGGATGGCTGTGGTGCTGCCCGCATGCCCCGCCTGTGTGTCACCGGTTTCTACCGTGAAGGGGCTCCGGCTGCTGGGTTTGCAGCATCGGGCAGGTCACTGTGCCAGGTCCCGTTCCTGTGGCAGGAGGCCCCCAGGTGCTCCATCAGGGGCAGATCAGGTGGAGTGGTGGCCTTGGGCTGCGTGCCCATGCTGAGCACTGACCCATTCTGTGCCATCCCAGCTCCTGGCAGCAGACACACACGTGAGCCTGGCGCCCTGAGCTGATGGTCTGACAAGGAAGGCCAAGAGGACTATCTAAACAGAAAACAGACATTTTGGAGAGAGACAGGGACTCTGAGAAGTCACACGGGTCACAGCTGTGGTGAGGTGACCGGGGTGCTGCCATGCTCCCCATCTGGGCGCCTGGGGAAGGCTCTGAATTGCCTCATGGGCACAAAGTGGCTGCCAGCACTCCAGACATCACGTGCACCTAGGACCACAGCCATGGGGGAGGCAGGGGTGGCCACCTGGGTGGGGTCTGTCTCATCTTCAGGGGAAAGATCAATGTCGCCCAGATACCCCTCCCTCGGTCAGTTCTCCCTTCATCTGGTTGGCTGGAACTGTCTGCCACCCTCCCTCCTGGCTTTGCTTGAAGGTGAAGTGAGGGTCCCATAGCAGAACCTGCTCCTCAGAATGTGCTGGCCCCCTGCCTCCATCCCTGCCTCCCCCCACCTCCCTTCCTACCTCCCTCCTGCCTCCCCCCAACCTCCCTCCCTGCCTCCTCCCTCCCCACCGCCTCCCTTCCTACCTCCCCTCCCCTCGCCTCCCTCCCTGCCTTCCCCCTGCCTCCCCCCTCCCTTCCTACCTCCCCCTTGCCTCCCTCCCTGCCTCCCCCTGCCTCCCTTCCTACCTCACCCTGCCTCCCTCCCTGCCTCCTCCCCTACCTCCCTCCTCCACTCCCTGGGCTCCAGCCCTGTCACTGCTCCTAGAACCCCTGGGGCTTGCCCCAGGGCCTTTGCACAGGCCATTCCCTGGAGCCCACTCCCCCAGCTGTCTGCCCTCGCCTCCTCATGGCTTTGTTCCTCAGCAAGCAGCCTCCCCACCAGCCCCCAGCTCTCCCCCAGGGTCTCCACAGCAGGACCGCCACCTGCCCCCTGACACACTGTCCTGCCGTGCCCCCGCCTCCACACAGGGCCTGGCTGGGTGGGGGGTGTGCTCAAGAATTCATTCATTCCTTTACCCATTCATTCAGGAAACACTGATTAGCGTTGACAGGGGAGGCGGAGGTCATTAAAATCCCTGCAGAGCCCCTCCGTCTGGTGCGGAAGACAGCCTTGTAAACAGACCGTCAGGCCGTGTGGTAAGTGCTGGGGGGCAGAGAGCTGCCACGTGAACCCCATGAGTGAAAAGGACTTGACACCATCTGGACACGGTGACGGTGACGGTGACGGGGCGCCCAGGTGCCTGCGCGGGAGGGGGCGCGGCCTGGGGCCCTGCAGGGGCGGGGCTTCGGCAGGGGGGCGTGGTGGGCACTTGTTCACCTAAGTGGCTCCCTGGGTGCAGGGCGCCCCCCCCAGGTGGCAGCTGGCCCCGCCCCTGCTCAGGTGCCCAGGTGCAGTCCCCGCCCCCTCCGGAGCCCGTCCCTGAGCCCTGTGTTTACAGAGCACCTGCCTCCGCTAATGCACGGCCCTCCTCCCGCCCAGGGGGCCCCTGACAGCTGCGAGATGCCCAGGGAAACGCTTTTGACATCAGGGTGCGACCTCCCGCCCCAAGCCCCCACTCCCGGCCCAGCGGCCCCACACAAAGGATGCTTGGCGGGAGGCCCCAGCGGGAGTTTGCACCCCAGGGAGGGGAGCGGGAGGGGCCGCAGCCCCACCACACAGAGTGCTCCGGCCACAGCCTCCGCAGCCCAGGAGGGTCCGGCCAGGCTGGGGCAGCGCTTGGCCCCGTGGCCCTGGGCAGTCGTGGCCGGTGGGCTCTGGGGCCCAGTCTGGGTGCCCTGCCCGGGGCGGGGCTGCACCCCGTCCCCAGCCCTCCAGGGCCCTGGCTGGCCCCACGGGCAAGCCCCCAGCTCCAGCCACCCCCACTCGCAGGCCCACACAGCACGGGCCACTCGCAGGCTGTCCTGTCTGCTCAGTCTTTGTACTGAGCACCTGACCGGTGGGATTTGCTCTCCCCTGGGCATCTCTTTGACGGAAACATAGGGACACAGCACAGACATGTCACAGGACAGATCCTCCCCGCTGAAGCTGCTCAGCCACCGACACCCCACCGACAGCCCCCCGCCAGCTGGTGCCTCGCCACCATTTGCAGCGTGGGGAGGGCCCTGCTCTCCCTCCAGCCCAGGACAGGTCGTCCAATGACATGCATGTGCACACAGCTCGTTGTTTTAAAAGTTTTTTAAATGTCTATTTATTTCTTTTTGAGAGAGAGAGAGAGAACACGAGCAGGGGAGGGGCAGAGAGAGAGGGAGACACAGAATCCGAAGCAGGCTCCAGGCTCTGAGCTGTCAGCACAGAGCCCGACGCGGGGCTCGAATCTGCAAACTATGAGATCCTGACCTGAGCCAAAGTCGGATGCTTAACCGACTGAGCCACCCAGGTGCCCCATCATTGGTTTTTAAATAATTTATGTGAGAAAACATGCCCAAGAAGGGGTCACTTTGCCAGAGGACACGAACATTTGAGGGGGCTGGTTCCGGGTTCTGGTGCTTGTTACGTCTCCACTGCAAATAGGTCGACGTGCTAAACCCACGCACTTACCATCCTGGGCTCTGATGGATGAAACCCACGGGCCCCTCACCTGCCTGGTGGAGACCTGGGGCCAGAATGAGGAACACAGGAAGCACTTTGAAACGTACCAGCTCAGATAATGACTTTTTAAAATAAAACAGCTATGTCGAGATCCGATTCACAGGTCATAAAATTCACCCCTTTTCAGGGCGCAGTTCAGTGGCCTCTCGCGCGTAGACACGTGCAGCCAGCGATGATTCCAGAGGAGGCCCTGCACCCTGGGCAGGCACCTCCCACCAATCCCAGCCCAGAAGCCACTGCCCTGTGTTTGCCCTGGGCGTCCAGTCGTGGGCAGTCTGTGGAGCGGGGCTCATTGAATGTGGCCTTCGTGACGGCTCCCCCACCCGGCACCACGTCTCCGAGGGGCTCTGCGCACGCAGGGGTTCAGTCCACTTCCTTGTCCAATGGCACCACATCGGTCTGTCTGCCCACGTGTCACCGTGTGGCCGCTATGAAACAGTCGCTGTGAGTGCTGGGGCACAAGCTGGTTGTACGTGCAGGTGAATTCCTGGTCGCCTCTTGGCTCTGCGTTCCACTCATGCAGGAACCGCCAGGGGGACACAAGGGTCCGCGTCTCTGTGCATCCTCGCGGGTGCTCGCTGTTCCCTGGGCTTCAGAGCTGCGGGCTGAGAAATGTCCCCACAATGAGTGATGCTCTGCCCCCCCCCTTTCGAGGTGGGGTCTGTGTGTCCTACAGTGAGACCCTGACGCATACGACTGCAGAATCTCTCCGTGCTGCTGTGGGCTTTTTACCTTCACAACAGGGTCCTTTGAAGCACAAAAGTTTCCAATCTTGTTGATTTCTACTGCAGCTGTTTTTTCTTTTGTTGCATGTGCTTCTGTCACATCTAAGGGACACCGTCAAACCCAAGGTCACAGAGATTTACTCCTGTGTTTTCTTCTAAGGGCTCCATGGTTTGTCTCTTACACTCCAGCCTTCTATCTACTTCGAGGTAATCTTGGAAGATGTGGGTCTGTCCTTGGGAACAGTTGCTTTCTTCATGTTGACGCCTGGAGGCTGTCCTTCATTAGGAACTTTGGTGAAGCCTGGTTTACGCTTCTCCATCATTCACGGTCTCAGAAGATGCCTCACCACGAGGAGGGAGATGTCACGCCCTGCTGTCCCTTCCCCAACACAGTCCTGTGTGAGCGGTCAGCGAGCCACTTTATGGGGGAAACTGAGGCACGTGGGCTCCAGGAAGGAAGGAAGGACAGAGGGAAGGAGGGAGGAAAGGACGAAAGAAGGTGGGACGATGAAGGGAAGGAAGAGAGAGAGGAAGGAAGGAGGGAGGGAAGGAAGGAAGAAGGAGGCAGGAAGGGAGGGAGGCACTTCCTCAGAGCGGGACCTGACCCCAGGCCCTGCATAGACCCTGACACCAGAGAACTTGGGTTGAACACACAACAGCACTGTCCCTGGAGAGGCTCCTGGACCCCCACGAGGGGCCTGGATTCCAGGTCCACAGGGACAAGGGGACAGCAGGGCTGTGGGGGGCGGCTGAGCCCAGGGGGCCTGGCTGGGCTACAGGCCTGTCCTGGCCCCATGTGTCCCTGGGGGCTCTGTGCTCATCTGTCACGCCCCGTGGCTGGATGGGACCCGCGGGCTGACAGACTAAGTGCAGCCAGAGGGACAGCAAGCCCACCGAGGCCTGGGGAGGGTCGCCTGGTAGCCAGCGTGAGTGATGGTCCTGGGGGATTGACCGCTGTTTGGGCGTCCCGTAAACACGGCCCTAAAGTGGCTGGGTGGCGCCCATCCATCACTCCTGCACGACCCGGCGGCTCCTGAATTAATGCTGCTTTGGCCCCTTCCGGGTGGTGTGTGGCTTGTGCCTGACCTTTGACGGCTCCTTGACGGATGGGTCCCTCCCTGAAGAGGTGCCAAGTCCAACAGGCCCGAGGGACAGTGGGGGGCTTTAGCAAGAAGAATCTGGGTGGAGGGAGCCACCAACAGCGTGCTCACATCCCGCTGATGCCTCCACCAGGCAGCCCTCCAGGGTTCTCTCCTGGCCACCGTCCCAGCTGGCAGGAGACAGGGGTAGAAGGGGGGGGGGGGTGCATGGCAACCAGCACACAGGCTGGTCAAGCCACCCAGGGGTGAGTCTAGGACAGCTGATGATCCAGGGACCCCTGAGTGATCCCCACATGGCCAACCCCTGCAGCCCCTGCCCTGACCACAGACAACCAGCTAGTTCCTCCCTGCATTTCCTGCCCCTGTGATCGGTGTTGAGGATGGAGAGAGAGCGAGAGCAAAGCCTCGTTGGCAATGCTGGGGCCTGACCTCATGAGGTCACTCAGAGGGGCTCGAACACCTTGGGTCACCCGCTGGAACCAGGGAGGGGCACAGCTCCTGACGGGAACCCCGAGGGCCCAGCCTGGCCGCAGGCGGCATGGGGTCCACGCACCGCAGGCACCTGGGACCCAGCTGGTGGGTCAGGGGCTATGAGGACAGCTGAGGTCTCACCCCTTTCTGCCCTCCCCGCATCCTGCCCTCCACCATGCCCAGCTACAGATGCAGACTTTGGGGAGCACAAAAGCCCTTGGGGTCTAGGAATCCCTCCTACAGATTGCTAGAGTTTGGCCATCTGCCCCTCCTTACGTGTCTTGAGTGACAGAGAGCTCATCCCCTGTTCAGCTGCCTCCCATCCTTGTTTCCTTACCTCTGATCACTGCCCCTCCCTCCCCGCTGGCCCCTGCCCCATCCCCCTGGGGTCCCGGCTCTGCTCTCCAGGCCTGGCCCTCCTTCAGCTCCCCCTGCCCCAGAAACTGCCCTGCGGAGACTTCCAGCTCTTCCGTGGGCCCAGCGTCCCCAGTCCCCCCTGGGGTGGGGTCTCCAGCCTCTTCCCCCCTCTTGCGGCAAGCTCCTGTCCCTCCGGGGTCCACCCGGCCGCTGTGTGTGCACCGGACAGAGAAGGGAGCTGGCACAAGTTAACAGTCGGCGAGGACAGGTGCACCCTGTCCCACACACTCATCTGGCCCCTCTGACTGCTCACTTTGGCCACGTGGGGGCAGGAAGTTGCTGGTTCTCGGGACCATTAGGTGTCAGCCGAGGAGCCTCTTCCGGAGGGTACTGTGTGTCCTCAGCCAATATCAGTGGACAGCAGAGTGGGTGCCCCTTCTCCCTGTGGCTGTCCTCAGGGACCTCCTGGGGCTGGCTGTCCCTGTCCTTCCTGGCATCCACCACCCCTTCTCAGTGACTGCCGTGCTCAGTGTCCCCGCCCCATCCCAGCCGCTGGACCCGCCAGGCTGGCCGTTAGCACATGGCACCACTGTTGAGCTTGGCCGGGACAGGCGGGACGGGCTGTCACTGCATGGAGCCCAGCCCTCCTGACTCGTGGACCCCAAACTCCTTTTCAGGCAGACCTGTGCGCTTCTTCATGGTAGAACCTTCTCCCCCTGCCCTGGGGCTATTACTGAAGCACAGGGACACCCTTCCTGGATCCTGTCACTTTCCCCAAACTGCCTGGGACAGGAGATGGTTAAAAAAAAATTGTTGCATGGACAAAGGAGCAAATCCATGTTTACCTGGCGTCACCCCCGGGGCTATGGTCAGCCGCACTGCTCCTGTGGCGCTGAGACCAGAGCTCCCAGCTCTCCACCTGCCGCCTGCCCACATCCTCAACCCAGCACCCGGTGCCCCAGGGCCCTTGCACACACGGCCCCTCCAGAGGGAACACTCTCTCAGTGGTTTCTTCTCACGCTTCAGGCCTCCACCCAAGTGTCCCCTCTGAGAGTGTCCACCAGATCCTGCTTCAAGCTGCCCCTTACCCACGTTGTTCTTTTCTCATGTTTTATTTGGAACCCAGTTAACATTTACAGAAGCTGCAGGGACAAGGGTGCGCCTGTCCTCGCCGACTGTTAACTTGTGCCAGCTCCCTACTCTGTCCGGTGCACACACAGCGGCCGGGCGGTCACTGCTTCAGCACAGGGCGGTCCCCCACGTGAGCACGGCCGGCTCACCGCGGGACAGCTGGCAGCCGTGCCACACCGCCCTCCCACCGCCATCTGCTTGCTGCTTTTGTCGGCTGACCCTGCGACGTCCCTCCCAGGGTGGCTTTCCCCCTGGTCCCGGGCCCTCTTGGTCCCCTTCAGTCTGAAGCAGGCCCCCCTCCATTTCTTTTTTTCCAGCGGCATTTGTGAAGAATGCAGTCTCTTTAGCGGAATGCTCGTCCCATGGGTGTGAGCGCCGTGAGGGACATGTCCTCCTCAGGAAGGACGTGAAGAGGCCCCCCTGCCTGCCGGCCTTCGTGATGATGCTAAATTTTATCACCCACTAAGGTGCTGCCTGATTTCTCCTCTGCGACGCTCTCCTTTTGCATCTAATCCGTGGTCTGTGGGCAGATCCCGCCAGAGCAGACGCCCTGCTCCCCAGAAAGGCCTCGGGCCGGATTCAGCATCCGTGGGGGTCTCCTGCCTGAGCCAGCCTGTGTCGCGGTGGCTACAAAACGCTGATTTTCAACACAGGCCCCACACACACATTCGCCAGCCGGTGACAGAACCCGTGCGTTGTCTCATAAGAAAGATGCCTCCCTCCTTGCCCGGGGTTACGAGGACGGCTCGGGAGTCCCAGTGTTGACTGGTTCACGATCACGACTGTCTGATTCGGCCCATGGGAGCCTGAGGCTGGCTCCTGCGGCCTTTGACATGCCAGCACCAGGTATTCTTTTTCTGGGGACCTGCGTGTAACGCGTGTAACTCACGGTCCAGGCCTGTATTGTGCTGACCCTGCCCCAGCTTTGGAATTGGCTGTATTCTGAGAATCCGGATCCTTCCCTGGGTGCAGACGCACTCACAGCTCTGAGGGGCTCGGGGGGCAGGGCCTTCGCTTCCCGAGACCCTCGTGGAGCAGAGCCAGGCACACACGACGGGCAGTGTGGCCAAGACCTGATGTGTGTGTGTGTGTGTGTGTGTGTGTGTGTGCAGCACGTTGGGCTCCTCGTATCCCCCGTCCTGGGGTTCACAGAATGCTCTAGAATGACCTGGCGTGCTTATGTGGTCCCGCTGGAGTGGGCTTGGCCGCCCACCCTTCACAGCGTGCCCGGCACACAGGCGGTCTTTAAGAACTCTCTAACCGGTGGCTGTGCCTGCGTGGGCCCCGAGGTTTGTCTGAAGCAGGGTCCACGCACCAAGCTGGCTGGAGGGGCCGGGCGGCTCAGTCCCTGGTCGTGGCAGACAAGCTCGTGGCAACGTTCCTGGTCCCTGCTTCCCAGCTCTCTCACAGCAGCCCTGCCCTTGGGGGAACCAGGGCTCCACTTTTCAGATTAGGAAGCCCAAACTCAGGGAGGCTTTGGCACTTTCGTGGAAAGAGCTCAGCAGCAGATTCTGCCTGTGGGCTTCAGCCCTGCTGTGAACGTCCCCCGTGGGCCAGGTCTCCCGTCTGCAGGGGACAGCTGCGGCCTTGGCCCCGTCTGAGCCTTTTTACTCCTCAGAGGGGCTCCTGAACAACATTTCAGGGCTTGGCTGACATCCTGGCCCGGCGGGCTGCTGTGAGACAGCCTCCTGACTTGCCTGGTCCCAATCCCAAGGGTTAAAAGTCCCCCGGGTCTGCCCTGCGGCATGTCCCCACTCCCATCAGGTCTGACCCTCTGCCTGGGCCCCCTCAGCCTGCACGCACTGGGTGAGCTTCAGCATGCACCCTCGCCTCAGTTTCCTCATCCGTAACTGGGGCTCAGTGCTCTTCCCCTTGTGAGGGTCCCACCTCCCTCAGAGGCCTGGAAATGAGCCCCATGGAGGTCCCGTCTCTGTCCCCCGAACTTCACTGGCTGTGTAACCAGCATTCACAAGAAAGGGGAGGGCAGCTCATTTTTCAAACAAAACGGTATCAGATGTGTGATTTGGTTAAAAAAAATATTTCTGGCAATGGCTTGAGCTCTACTCAAGAGAGAGCGGGGTGGGGGGAAGGGGACCCGTTCCAGTGGCTTGAAAACCCCAGATAAGTGTGTGGTGATTAAGCGCGACCATTAGCTCTAATGGGCAATAATTGGCGATGAGAAATAATTTTCTGGGGCACAACTGCCCCCTGGTGCCCCCACTCCCCGGCCCCGAGGGGGGAGGGCCACGGGGCTGATTAGCTCTCAGGCTAGAGGAAATGTCGGAGGCACAAAAAGTTTCCAGATTCGAGGGTAATTGGGAGGAGTTATTCCACTTTCCACATCAGGCTGATGAGGGGCCACCCACCTGCTGTGCTTGGGGCTGCTTCCTGCCCAGGCCCGGCGGGGGCAGGGTGGGGTGGGGCTGGGTGGGGGGCAGTGCCCGCCGTGGGACCCGGCCGTGGGACCCGGCCAGTCCCTCACTGCCCCAGGGGGCTGAGGGGAACGCCCTGCATGAAGGTGCTTGTGGGTCTGGAAGGAAGAGTCCCAGCCCTCCCTCCTGACTTCCTCCCCCACCAGCAGGGTCCTGTCCTCCTCACCCTGAAACTCAAAGACAGACAAACCTCCAGGCAGGCTGCCCGGGGTCCCAAGTCCTTCTGGCCCAGAGCCCACCCAAAGCCCCTGCTGGCCTCAGGGCACCTGTGTGGGATTTAGGGAAAGATACCCCTCTTGCGGGTGGGTGCGGTGGGAGCTGACTGGATTCCACAGGGTCCCTGTGTGCAGTGCATAACCCACACGTCTGTACACCTGCAGCCCTGCTGTGTTTGTGCCTCCACGCCTCCTGCTCAGCCTCACCCCAGAAACGGGTCTGGTCACTTCACATGGTTGGACACAAAGGCCTGCTCCCATCTATCTAGTCACCTGCTCACTCTGTTTCCAAGGCTGGCTTCCCTCTCTCCCCACCTCACTCCTGGCTTCTCCAGTCCAAAACACAAACTCCCCTTCTGTCTCTCCTTCCTTTCTCTCTCTGTCTCTCTGTGTCTCTCTCTCTCTCAATATCTCTCCTAAGCGTTCATTTCACAACGACCCTGGCCCCTGCGTGGTCAACGAGCAGGGGTCCTCCCCTGGTGAAGCTGATGTTCTAATTGGGACGCCGACAAGTCAACCAACCCTCGAGGCAGGTCACCTCCCACTGAGGTCACAGCAACCATGTGCGGGGCAAGGGGACGGGCCGCTGGGCGGTGAGGGGGGCCTTGCTGCGTGAATGCACGTGCACGTGAATGAGTGCATGAGAGCAAGGGGCTGCAGAGCACAGACCCCAGACCACCAGGGTGGGTCTTCGTGCAACAGGAAGACCTCTGCCCCCCAGCTCGGGGCCTCAGGGCTCTAGCAGGTGTGGGACTGAGCTCCCCGTCACCGGAGGCGTGTGGCCAGAGCCGTCCTCAGAGCTCCCCTCTCTGCCGTCTGTGGGCCTGGGGCTCTGCTCTGAACTCGCACGTCTGGGTGGAGGCCTCAGGACGGCGCCACTGCTGACCAGCCGTGTGACTGTGGGCCTCTCAGGCCACAGTGCCCTCCTCCGACGATGAGAATTGGCATGTCACCGCCCTCCCCTCCGGAGCTGGTACGAGTGACAGTAGCCCATGCAGGGAGCAGTGAGGTGCCTTTCCTGGGCTCCGGGCCTCCCCACCGGTGCCACGCAGAGCCCGCTTCTTTGTCCCCAGTAGCACGGTGAGAGTGGCAGCAGGCATGCCCGTGCCCGGCATTGTTCCACGCAGTGGGATGTGGTGTATCCGTCCTGCCCCCAATGCCTCGGGAGGCAGGGACTCGGTCCCCATCTGCGGCCGAGAATCGGACACAAATAACCGAGCGGGGCCTCCCCTGCGCCCAGGTGCCGCGGCTCCTGCTGGGTAGTATGGTGCTTACCACCGTCACCTTGCCCTCTGCACAGATGAGCAGACTGAGGCCCGGGCACGGCGGCCGCAGGTGCCTCCTCTGGCGACCTGGGCCTGTAGGCACCTGTGCGCCGGGCACCCGCACGGCGGCAGGAGCTGGCTGGGCCGTGGGGCTCTCAGCAGCTCATCGGCGGAACATTTGCATGTAATTTGGGAGCGGGTCACATGTGGGAGTCATCAGGCGGAGGAAAGGCTCAATCAGGGCCTAATCACTGTCTGTTTGGAGGGGTCTGGGCCCAAGTGCAAAATGAAAACGGGCCTATTCTGCTTGAGTGACAACCATCAGCAGTCACCTTTGACCTCCCCACTGGGCTCGGTTCTGCGGAGCTTTAAAAACCAATCACCAGGAGGGCCCTCCCCCACTGCCTTCTGGGGACCTGGGCGGGGGAATTCATTCATTCACCCCTCCCTCTGCCACGCCTTCAACGGCCCAGAATCAGGCAGCATGGCCTGGTGGTCAGGGCCCTCTGGAACCGCCCGGGAGTCTGAGTCCTGACCGGCGCTTGCCAGTCAGGTGGCCTGGGCCAGGTGACTGGGAGTGCCACGTTCCCGTCCGCGGAATGTGCACCCGTGGCCTGATGAGGACATCGTTCAGTAAACACTGGTGAGTGCGGTTCGGGTCCTGGAGCACAAGGCAGGGCTTCGAGCTATAGTGCAGGGGGCGGGTGGGGGGGCAGCGGACAAGGCCCTCCTTAGGCCCCCCATGGCCAAGATGAGGCCCAGCATGGCCCCCACCAACAGAGCAGAGCTGGGGCTCGGCTGCGCATACAGGGGTGTCTGCTGGGCGGTCAGGACAGGGCCAATGCGGGCTGGGGGACCAGAGCTGCCAGACCTGACCGACCAGGGTGAACAGGCCTAGAGAGGACCCTCGCGGGCAGTGACGCTGAGCTGAACCTCTGCTTCACCCCTGCCTGGGGATTACCTCCACCGGGCCTCCTCCAGAAATGGCCTCCCTGGAGCCCAAGGGCCTATGATGGGGCTGCCAGGCCCCAGGCCCTTCCCTGGCCACGTCCAGGGCTTGCCCCAGGGCCGACCAAACGAAGAAATGACTGCCAGCTGAACGAATGAGTGAACGTGCGCGAACAAGCAGCGGGGCGCGGTCCGCCCTCCCCGCTCAGGCTCCTGGACCTCCCATCTCTTCCGAGGGGCCAGGGTCTGGCCAGCACAGGGACGCTGTCCCCCAGGGCCAGCGCGGGGGACGGGCGCCGCCTGCCACGGCCTGTGGGGGGCGCCGGCCCCAGTGCCAGCGGCTGCGGCCACGCTGGGCGGGGGACTCCGGCCGCAGCAGCGCCCGCCCGCTCCCTGATGGTAAATGCACAGGGTGTGGAGCGGGCCTCCAGGAAGCCGTCTGGCAGGCCGGGCTTCGGCAAATGGATTGCCAATTAATCAGCATTTATTTATGAGAACGTTTAAACCATTATTAATGTAGTGTAAATACGGAACCGCTGGCGGCCGGAGCGGGCGGGTGGGGGCCATCTGCGCGGGCGGAGGCTGCCGCATTCCTGGGGCCCGGTCCGCCCTCCCGGCCGGGGCCCCCAGCCCCGGGGGCTGCAGGTGATGCCCCGCTGCCAGGGCCGCCCCCCACGGGCCCCTCACAGACAGGGCTTTCAACATGTTCTCACCTAAGACGCTGAGCAGGACGTGAGGGTCGGGTCCCTGTCATCCGTCACTCAGCGGAGGTCTGGCAGCAGCCCGGACCCCTTGGCCGCGCGTCCCCACCTTGTCCCCCTCCCCTCTGCTCCTCTCCCTGCTCTGCACCCACTGAGACCTGGCCTGAGTCTGGGCGCCGGGAGGGCGGGCGACGGGCGGGCGACCCCAGCCCCTCACCTCAGGCCAGCTCAGGCCCTCCTGGCCATCTCTCTGTTCCCTCCAGGGATGCAGCGGGCGCTGTGGGCCTCCCACCACGTGGGGCCGACCTGGGCTCGGCCGGGAGCCTCCCTGTGGGGTGCGCTGGAGGGCCCCACAGAGGTGAGACCTGATCACTGACCAAGCACCGCAACCCTCCTTCCTCGGTGCCACCTGGGCTGGTTTTCTTTCCCATCTGCACCCATTTTGCAGATGCGAGACTGTGGCCAGGGAGACACCAAGAGCCCAGCCGCAGCCCCTGTGGCGGGTTCCTCGGGGAGAACTGAAGCCCGCTTTGACTCCTCCACAGGTGGCCACGCGTCTCTCTGTGACTTGCGAGTCTACAAACGCCTCCTGGGGTGTCCAGCGTCCCTGGTCATGAGCAGCCCTCTGTGCTGTCTGAGCGCCTCCATGAAGGGCTGAACATTCTAGAACAGGGTCGGGAGGAGCCGTAGTAGCCCAGAGGTTCCTGTGCACAGGAGAGAATCCGTCTGGCTTTGCTAGTGTGGAACATGGGTAACTGGAAACGGGTCCCCGCTCCGGGTAACTGGGAGCCAGTTACCAGGGGGGAAGGACGCTCCCCCGCTCTGGGTCACCAGGGCCCCTCGTGGTGTCGTGAGAGTCCGCCTCATGCTTGGCCCTCGCAAAGGGCAATGGCAGGGCGCTCAAGTCACAGACAGCTTCCGTGGCCCGGCCTCCTTGCTCGCAGCCACAGGGGCCTTCCTGCCCGTCCCTGACCTGGGAGTCGGGGCGACGGGTGCCAGACTTGGGGCCAGTGTGCTGGTGACGTCCCCGTCAGACCCTGTGCCCCTCGGGGGTGGGGGGAGCATCCTCACCCCCTTCTCGCCCTCACACCTCCAGGGGACTCAGACGAGGGTTGTGGACTGACCGACCGACTCTTGGGGAAGCTTCTGCTCAGACCACTCTCCCCAGGCTCCTCCCTTCTCTCTCTGTCTCTGCCCAGCTGGCCTCCGCCCCTGCACCCAGCAGCCCCCTGAGCAGGCCCAGGGCACCAAAGCCAGGACAGGGCTGTGGGGCCAGGACTGACACCACCCACAGAATCCCACGCACCACGGTGGGGGGGCAGGCCCCGCAAGTCAGGGTCTCGCCCACGGTCTCTCGGCACCCCAGGAGCCTGGGCTGCTGCTGTCCTGGGGCCCCCACGCCGCTGGGTCCAGCGGCTGGGGCGCACCAGGAGGGGAGAGAACAAAGAGGCGGCGTGTGCCCCTGTTTTCCGGCCCCTCCCCCGCCCCCCATTAGCTGAGCAGAACTTGTTTATATTACAGCAGGAATTATTCCAGCCCTAATCAGAGGCCCTGCGAGGCTTCGGCATTCGAGGTATTTCTTTACCCAAGGACACTCTCCAATCCTATAATTTCCATTTCCCCAGACGCCCCTGATTGAAAGCAAACATTTTATATTTGGAAAGGAAAAGGGCCGTGCGCTATTCATAGCTGGGCTGGCTGTCCAGAGGTGGGACTGGGGGGGGGGCTGGGGCCCAGGCCTGGGGGGTCAGATCCGAGAGGGCAGCAGGGGGCGTGGCTGGGTCCCTGGGCACAGGGGACACCCCAGAGCGCCAGCCTGGGGGAAAGGGTCAGTGGCCCTGCAGAGGGGATCCTCCTCATCACCTGGCCAGGTAGCTCCCACCACATTTCTAGAGGAGGACCCGAGACCCCCACCCCATGGAGTACAGTAGTGGCCCGTGGGGGGCAGAGGCCAGGAATGGCCTGAGGCACTTTGAGAAGCCCGTGATCACAGGGACCCTGGTCTCCACCTGGGGTCTGCAGGGTACAGCTCCCACCGCCCCTCCCACCACACTCCCTCCCAGGTTAGCTCACCTGCTGGCCTCTCTGGGACCTTCAGAGGCCACCTGGCCCAGCATCTCCTCTCCCCTCTGTCCCCTGACGTGGGAGACGTGGCCTCTCTTGGCTGTGTCCACCTGTCCTTTACTGGGGGGCGAGAGCCCCCCAGACTCAGAGCTGATGTGGTAGGATGCTGCTGAGTTTTCTCTGAGAAGCCTCTGTAAGTCCTCTGAAGTGGCCATTCTCGTGGAAGAAGGAACAAGGCCCGCCGCCTCCGTCCCCGCCTCCTGGAGCCGGCAGAGGTCACACCCGCTTCTCAGTTGAGGGAACGATCCCTGGGCAGCAGGGATGGGACGAGAGGCGGCAGATTTTGCCCCATAGAGATCTGTGTGGCGGAATTCTTAGGAGACTGCATTCACTATTTCTTAAGACTCAAGTTTTATTTTTATCCAAGTAACGCATGCATAGTTTTGCTAGCTGCTTTAAATAGAACTGACAGACAATAAAATGCTCGTCTGTGAAGTGTAAAAGGTGATGACCTTTACAAACAATTCACCCATTTAAAGTGTAGAGTTCAGTGAGGTTTGGTCTGTTACATTACTAATTATTTTTAATTGTGGCAAAGTATGTACAACATAAAATTCCCAATTTTAGCCATTTCAAGTGCACGATTTAGTAGCATGGCTTACATTAGTGTCCTGTGGCCACAGAAACCCTCCCCCGTTCGTGCGCTCTCTCTCGCTCTCTCTCTCTCTCTCTCTCTCTCAAAAATAAACAATAAGCATAAAAAAATTTTTTAAACACACGAATTGCCCAGCCCCTGGTGACCTCTAGTCCCCTTTCTGTCCCTGTAAATTTGCCTCGTCTGGGTCTTTCGTCCAAGTGGAATCCTGCAGTGTTGTACTCACTTCATTTACCACAGTGTCCTCCAGGTTCATCCATGCTGGAACAGGTGTCTGAATCTCCTCTTTTTTAAGGCTGAGTAAGATGCCGTTGTGCGTATGGACCACATTCTGTTTATCCACCGGTCAGGGCCAGCAGGTTGTTTCCCCCTTGCGGCTGTTGCGAGCGATGCTGCTCAGAACATTGGCATAAAGCGTCTGCTTCGGTCCTTGTTTTCAGTTTGTGTGTGTGTGTACCTGGGAGTGAAATTGCTGGACCGTATGGTAACCCTGCTCGGTGTTTTCGACAAACTGCCAACCTGTGAGCGGCTGAGCCATCTCCCATTACGCCAGCTTCCAGTTTCTCCACATTCTAACACTTGTCGTTTTCCGTTTGCCGCTTAGAGCCGTCTTAGGAAGTGTGAAGTGAGGTCTCGTTCTGGTTCTAATTTGCATTCACTAACGACGAATGATGTTAAGTGTCTTTTCAGGTGCTTGTGGGCCATTCGTAGATCTTTGGAGAAATGGTTGTTGACGTCCTTTGCCCAATTTTCACTTGGGTTGTTTGTTGTTTTGTTGTTGAGCTTGTAGGAGTTCTTTATATATTCTGGCTACAAAGCCCTTGTCGGGTATATGATTTGCAAATATATTCCTCCATTCTGCAGGTTCTGTTTTTACCTGCTTGGTGAAGTGGATACATTTTGACATGCATGTACACATCTGTCTGTTTCTCTGTTTCTCTGTCTCCATCTCAGTCTCTCTATCCCTCATCTGTCTATCTTCATGGAACCCTCACTGCACTCAGGATACTGAACATGTCCAGCACCCTGGAAAGTTTGTCGTGTGCAGAATTTTTTTCCTCGATACACTTATGTGGAAATTCATTCATGGTATTACATGCGTCAAAGCTTCATTCCTTTTACTGCCAAGCAGCGTTCCATGGGAGCAATATACCAGAGTCTGTGTACCATTCAATCATTGAAGGACATCTTATCTACGTTGATTTCCAGATTTTGGCTGCTATTTCTGGTTGGTAACGCTGCTCTAAACATTCCTAGGTAAGTCTTTGTGTGCACTTATATTTTCATTTCTCTTGGGTAAATACCTAGGAGTGGAATTGCCGGGTCACAAACACATTCTGTGTTTAGCTTTTTTGAGGAACAAACCGTTTGCCAAAGTAGCCCTGCCATTTTACATTCCCATCAGAGGTATGAGGGTTTCAGTTTCTCCACGTCCTCGCCAATGCCTGCTGCTCTGTCATGGCAATTAGAGCTACGCTAGTGGGTGAGAAGTGGTATCTGGTAGTTTTGATTGGCATTTCCCTGGTGGCCAATGATGGTGAGCATCCTTTTATTTTTATTGGCTATTTGTATATCTGTCTGTTCAGATCCTTTGCCCATCTTTTAATTGGCTATCTGTCTTTTTATTACTGAGTAGTAGTCGTTCTTTATATATTCTGGATACAGGTCCCTTATAAGATACGGGATTTGCAGGTATTGCATCCCACTTGGCAGCTGTCTTTTTACCCTTTTGATAGTGCCCTCTATTTATTTTTTACTGTTTTTTATTTGCTTTGAGAAAGAGAGAGAATGTGAGCAGGGAAGGGGCAGAGAAAGGGAGAGAGAGAATCCACACTGTCTGAGCTGAGATCGAGAATTGGACACTTAATCAACTGAACCACGTAGGCACCACTTGAGGTGCCCCCTTTGAAGCACAAAAAGTTTTAATTTTGATTTTGATGATATCCAGTCTGTGTTTCTTCTGTTGCTTAGTCTTACAACATCATATCTAAGAAACCATTTTCTATAGAAGGTTGGGAAGACTGACACTGATGTTTTCTTCTACAGCTTATATAGCTTTAGCTCTTATGTTGAGATCTTTGGTCCATTTTGAGTTACATTTTGTATGTGGTAAGAGGTGTAGTGGTGTACTTTCACTCTTTGATGTGTTGGTATACAATTTTCCCAGCACCATTTGTTAAAAAGACCATTCTTTCTCCATCGAATCATCTTAACACCCTTGTAGGAAATCAGTTGACTTAAAATGTGAAGATTTACCTCTGGACTCTCAATTCTGTTCCCTTGATCTATAGGTCTTTTCTGTGTCTGCATCGCACTGCCTTCAGTGCTATAGCTTTATAGTAAGTTTTGAAATGGGCAAGATTTTGTTTTTTTCAAGATTGTTGTTGAATTTCTATATGAATTTTAGGATCAGCTTGTCAATTTCTGAAAAGAACTCAGATGGGATTTTGATAGGGATTGTGTTGAATATCAGCATTGTAACAATATTAAGTCGTTCAGCCCATGAACATAGATGGGTTTGGTGCAAAACACATCTTTTTATTTAGATCTTCTTTCATTTCTTTCAGCAATATTTTTCAATTTTCAGAATAAAAGTTTTACATTACTTTTGTTTAACTTATACCCTAAATATTTTACTTTCTTTGATGTTATTATAAACAGAATCATTTTGAAATAGATTTGCTTTTTATCTATTCATCTTTGTATTCTGCAACCTTGCTGAACTTGTTTATTAGCTGTAATAGATTTGAGAGGACTCCTTAGGATTTTATGCACACAACACCCTGCCATCTGTAACTGGAGATGGTTTTACCTCTTCCTTTTAATCTAGATGCTTTTTATTTAACTTTTTTGTCCAATTTCCCTAGCTAGAATCTCCAATACAAGTTAAATAGAAGTGGTGAGAACAGACGCCCTTGTTTTGTTTCTGATTGTAGGCGGGAAATACTTGTTTTTCACCATTACCTATGTAGTTCATTATGAGTTTTTCATTTTGGTATTTATTAACTTGAAGTAAGTTACTTCTGGGACATGTGGGTCACTCAGTCGGTTGAGTGTCCGACTTTGGCTCAGGTCATGATCTTGCAGTTCATGAGTTTGAGCCCTGCATCAGCCTCTGCGCTGACAGTGCGGAGCCTGCTTGGGCATTAGCGCTCTCTCGCTCTCTCGCTCTCTCTCTGATCCTATCCCACTTGCATTCTCTCTCAAAATAAATAAACTTTAAAAAATTTTTAAAAAGAAGTAATTTACTTCTTAGTTTGTTGAGTATTTTTATGATGAAAAGGTGTTAGATTTTGCCAAATGCTTCTTCTTCATTAATTGAAATGATAATGTGGTTTCTTTCCCTTCATTCTATTGATGTGGTATACTATGTTAACAGATTTTCAGGTGTTAAACCAACATTGCATTCTTGGGATAAATCCCACTTGGTCATGGTGCATAATTCTTTTCATACATTGCTGGATTCTATTTAATAGTATTTTGTTGAGGATTTTATGTCTATATTCATAAGAAAATGTAAGTGAATAGTATATCATTTTCTTTTCTTGTGATATTCGTCTGGTTTTGATATAAGGGCAATACTAGTCTCATAGAATTAGTTGGAAACTGCCCCATTCCATTTTATTTTAGGAAGCATTCATGAAGAATTCATAGTAGCTCCTTTTCAAATGTTTGGAAGAATTGACCAATGGAGCCATTTGGTCTTGGACTTTTCTTTGTGGAAGTTGTTTGATTACTAAGTCAATCTCTTTGCTTGTATAGGTATATTTAGATTTATTTCTTCTTGGGTCATTTTTAGTTGCTCTTTCTAAGAATTTGTCCATTTCATTTGTGGCATATCGTTGTAGTTGTTCACAGCATTCTCTTATAATTACTTTTATTTCTATAAGGTTAGTAGTTATGTTCCCATTTTCATTTCTGACTTTAGTAATTTGAGCCTTCTCTCTTTTTTTCTCTTTGGTCTAGCTTAAGATTTGTCAATTTTGTGGATCTTTTCTGAGAACACACACTTGGTTTAGTTGATTTTTCTATTGTTTTTATGTTCTCTGCTTCATTAATGTTCACTGTAGTATTTATGATTTCATTCCTGTTGCTTGCTTTGGGTTCAGATGGCACTTCTTATTCTAGGTTCTCAAGGTGGAAGTTTATTGATTTATAATCTTTCTTCTTCTTTCCTGTAAGTCATACCTGTAAACTGCCCTCAAAACACTACTTTAGCTGCATCCCAGAAATACCCATGTGTTATTTTTAAATTTTTATTAATCTCAAAGTATTTTCTAATTTCCTTTGGGATTTCTTCTTTGAGCCATTGGCATTTAGTAGTGTGTTCTTTAATTTGTATATATTTGTGAATATATATACATCCTATAGCATGTTCCATGTATACTTGAAGAAAATGCATATTCTGTTCCTGTTAGATACAGTGTTCTATAGATATGAGTTAACTCTAGTTCGTATGTATTCTTGTTCAAGTCTTCTGTCTCCTTATTGATCTTCTGCCTACTTGTTCTATCCATGATTGAAAGTGTAGTCTTGAAGGCTCTGATGATTATTGTTGAATTGTCTGTGTTACTCTCCATCAACCTTTGCTTTATATATTGCAGGGCCATAGTTAGGTATGTATATAATTGTTCTAATTTCCTTATGGATCAACAGTTTTATCATTATAAAATGTCCCTCTTTGTCCCTAGTAAAAAAATGTTAAAGCTACTTTACTTGATATTAAATAGCCACTCCAGCTTTCTTACAGTTGGTGTACACATGATAGAGCCTTTCATCCTTATGATTTTAACCTATTTGAATCTCTGAATCTAATGCTGTGTCTCATATAGCCAACATATAGTTGGATGATTTTTTTTATCCACTATGACATTCTCTGCTTTTTGAATGGATTGTTTAATCCATTCACAGTTAATGTTGTTGTTGATATAGTTGGACTTACATCTGCCATTTTACTTTTTGTTTACTCTACGTGTGCTTTACTACTTTTGTTCCTCTCTTCCTCTTAATTCTTTCTTTTGCATGAAGTGAATGTTTTTTAGTATAACATTTTCCTTTTTTTAATGACTCTTTCTCTATATTTTTTTGGTTACTACTTTAGCAGTTGCTCTAGGGCTTACCACACATATCTTATAAAAATCTACTTTGTATTTCTACTAACTTCATTCCAGTGTGATATAGAAATAATATTCCTAAATAAATCTATTCCCTCCCTACCCTTTTGTTCTATTGTTGCCATACATATTAAATTTATATGTGTTCCAAATCAAATAGTACATTGTTATAATTGCTGTTTTATACTAAGAAGATGAGAAAAGAAAGCGAGTATGTATTTACTGAGTTGTTCTATTTGTCTTATTGTTTACCATTTCTGTTTTTTAAATTGGTACACGCAGGTTTGAGTTACAATCTGGTGTCATTTCCTTACTCCAATGTAACTCCCCTCCTATCCACCTCATTTATGTTATTATTGTCAAATATATGGCATCTGTGGTTCAGCAACACATTTATATATGTGCTGTTTCTTTTTTTTTTTTTTACTTAAAAATTTTTTAATGTTTATTTCTTTTGAGAGAAAGAGACAGACACAGAGTGTGAGCAGGGGAAGGCAGAGAGAGATGGAGACATAGAATCTGAAGCAGGCTCCAGGCTCTGAGCTGTCAGCACAGAGCCCGACGTGGGGTTTGAACCCATGAACTGTGAGGTCATAACCTAAGCCAAAGTTGGTCGCTCAACCAACTGAGCCACCCAGGCACCCCACATGTGTTTTTTCATACAACTGTTTTTTAAATCAGCTAAAATAAGAAAGAAGAAAATATATGTATTCTGGGGGTTTTTTTGATAAATAATTACATAATTACTTTAACAGTGCTTTTTTATTTTTCATGTGGATTAGGATTTTCATTTGGATTTACTTCCTTTTAGCCTGAAAAGCTTCTTTTAGTATTTCTTATAAGATGGGTCTGCTAGAAGAAAATTGGCTCAGTTTTTGATTACCTGAGAATGTTTTTATTTCACTCTCATATTTGAAAGATAGTTTTGGCAGATATAAGATTCTGAGTTAAACAGTATGTTTCTTTCAGCACTTTGAATATGTCATACCACTGCCTTCTAGCCTCCATTGTTTCTGATAAGAAGTAGCCTGTTATCTTATTTGGATTCCTTTGTATGTGATAAGTCAATTTCTCTTGTTGCTGTCAAGATTTTCTCTTTGTTTTCAGCAGTTTTACTCTTGGTGTGGATTTCTGTGTACTTGTCCTGATTGGACTTGTCTGAGCTTCATGAATGTGTAGACTAATGTTTTTCAGCAACTGGGAAATTCTCGGCCATTATTTTTCCTAATATTATTTCTGTTTTCTCCTCTCCCTCTCCTCCTAGAATTCTATTACATGTATGTTTGTGTACTTAAAGGTGTCCCAATTTTCTCTGAGACTCTTCCACTTTCTCCGTTCTATTTTCTCTCTCTTCTTTGGATTGTGTAATACCATTAATCTGTCTTTAAGTTCACTAATTCTTCATTTGCCGGTTCAAATCTGTTATTTAGCCCCTCTAATAAAATTTTTCATTTCTTTTATTAGACTTCTCCGGAATTTTCATTTGGTTCTTTTTAATACTTTACATGTCTATTGATATTGTCTATTTGGTGAAAGAAACATTGTCTTTGTATCTTCCTTAAGTTTCCGAAGCATGGTTTCTTTTAGTTCTCTGAACGTATTTATAATGGCTGTTTTGAAGTCTTAGTCTGTTGTGTATGACATAATGACCTTCTTAGAAGCACTTTCTTTTTTCTTTATATCCTATGTAAATATATTCTTGTTTCTTTGTATGTCATGATTTTTTTGTTGAAAATTAGACACTTGAGGTGATATATTACAGCAACCTGGATCACCCTTCCTCCTCTCGTGACTTATTTTGCTCGTTGTTTTGTGACCTGGCTAGGCAATTTTAGTGAAGTCTGCTTTCACCACATGAAGCCATCGCTGTTGCTCCTCTGGGGACAGAGCCTTGAGTGTGTACACAGTTCCCCTAGATGGCAATGCCTTGGCAGGGCTCTCTCTGATCACCTCTTTCTCTAAGTTCTGTCAGGCTGTCTTCATGTGATGTTACTCCCCATGCCTTCAGTGCAACTAATCACCAACAGCTTGCGTTATAGTTTTTGACAATCCCCTGGGCCATGTGCTCTTCAGCAATCTGATCCAATTCAGTGTAGACAGGACTAGATTTTGAAGCCAGTCTTTGAGGTTTGTTTTGTCCTCAGGGTGTCTTCTTAGCCATTTATTTCTCTAGTTCTCTCTAGGCTTATGAACTAGATGACCTGTGGTTTAGCTTTTTGCTCCTAAGAGGAGCTGTTGTTGAAAGCCACCTTAAGCTTAAACTTCTCCATGATTATTATTTTTTTCAAATAACATCGGTTCCTTCGTGGAGAGCTTTGGAGCTCTCTTTTCTTATGGGAAGCCTCTTCTCCTAAACGATGTCTCTGACCCACTACTCTGGACCCCAAAGGGGGCAGTAGTCTCTGCTCTGCACGACTCTTCTTTCTTGGTCTGAGAGATCTGCCCTAATCTGGGGCAAGGGTGGTGAAGGCCCTAGTATTCTTGGCTGGCTGTACTTAAGGTAGAGCCTTTTTACTATGAGTGGAGGTTAGTGGTGGAAGGAGCTCCTGATACCTTGGCCACACTCACCAGGAATTCCTCAACTTGAAACTGGAGGGCATTAGAAATGCTGGTGGCCTGCCCTTCCTGGCGAGGTATATTAAGATTTGTTTGGGAGCTAAAAAGAAGGGAGGGCACCGTCTTCTTGGCCACATTTACCCAAAGTAGAGCTTCTATCAAGCTGAGAGTGAAGAAGGAAAGAAGGAATGGGCCACGGTTCAAATGCCACAGATTCTTGCTGTTCTTACCAAGTTTTAGTATGTTTCCTTGAATAAACTTTTCTTCATTTATTATATGCCCTCAGGACAATTTCCAGAGACTTTAAATAATTGTATTTTTAAAGTTTATTTATTTATTTTTGAGAGAAAGAGAGGAAGAGAGAGGATTCCAAGCAGGCTCAACACTGTCAGTGTGGAGCCTGAGATAGTACTCTATCTCATGACTGAGAGATCACAACCTGAGCTGAAATCAAGAGTTGGACACTTAACCAAATGAGCCACACAGATGCCCCAATTATTGGGTTTTTTAATAGCTTTTACCAGATTTGCTTTTTTTCCTCTGGTAAGTGAGTCCATGGAGCTCCTCATGCTAACATCCAGCCATAACTTTTTAATGAACTGCCAAATTGTTTTTTGAGTGTTCGTACCATGTTATGTCCCAACTAGTCCCAGTTCTGCTACAGTCTCAGTCTCTGGTCAGTCTTTTCGATTTTAGTCAGTCTCATAGGTATGTAGTGGTATCTCCTTATGCTTTTAACTTTATATTCTGATGGCTAATAATGTTGGGCATCTTTGCATATGTCTATTTGACATCCATATATGTTTATTGGTGAAGTGCCCGTTTAAAGCTTTTTCCCATTAAGTTGAATTTTTCTTTGAGTTTTGAGAATTCCTTATCTACTATCACTACAAGTTCTTTATTGGATATATACCTTGCAAAGTTTTTCTCCAAGTCTGTAGCTTGTCTTTTCATTCTCTTAAGAGTGTCTATTGCAAAGTGGTTGTCTTTACTTTTGATGAAGTCCAAGTTATTAATTTGTTCTTTTATGCATGGTGCTTTTGGTGTTGTAGCTAATAAATCTTTGCCTATCCCAACATCATAAGGCTTCTCCTAAAAGTGTTATAGTCAGGGGCTCTGCTTTTAAGTATATGATCCACTTTGAGTTCAATTGTAGATATGAATTTGGGATGGAACGTCAATTTTTTTTCCCTACTGACATCCAATTGTTTCGGTGTAGTTTGTTGAAAAGACTATCTTTCTTTCCTGAATTGCCTTTGAGCATTGTTAAAAGTTAGCTAACTGTATTTATGTATTTGTGAGAATTGATTTCTGGACATTAACGTGCTTTACTATCTTTGTGCCCCTATCCTACCGTTCTGATTACTGTAGTTTTATGACAAGTCATGTGATGAGCTAGTATTAGTCCTTCAACTTTGTTTTTATTTTTTAGAGAAGAAGTTTGGTTTGGGTCTTTTTTTTATATCTTCCATGTCTCTATTTAACTTTTTAAACATATAGAATACAATTACAATAACTACTTTAATATTCTTCTCTGCTAACATTAATATGTTTCACTTCTGGGTCAGTTTTTTTTAATTTTTGAGAAGAAAATGTATTTATTTTGAATTAATTTGAAAAAACAAATAATATTCCTAGAAATGGAATATGAGTCTGTTACATTGTAGGTAGATTGAATGCAAGCACAAGTACAAAAAAGTCTCACTTTTGTACCCAAAGCATCTTAATACTTCAGGGACCGTGAAACCAAGAGTTGATGCTTAACGGACTAAACCAGCAATAATTGGTGGCACCCCAATGATTTTGTATTTCTACAAATATTATTGAGCTTCATTCTGGAACACAGTTAAGTTACTCAGAAACAGTTTGATGATTTGAGGTCTTGAGGCCAGAACAGCATTCAGTCTAGGGAAAATGACTCCCTAGCAACAAGCCAAGACTATTCTGTGTTGTCTTCACAGAGCCCTGTAAATCATGAGGGTTTCCATTCAGGCTGGCGGAAACAGACACTCTCCCAGGTCTTATGAAATCTCTGGACACCATTGCCTCTAATCCTCTCAGGTGGCTCTTTCTCCATCCTTGAATAGCTTTTTCACGTGTGTATACTGATCCATACTCCGGTACATCCTTGAAGGGAGCCCTCTGAAGTTCTCTCTCCATGCAGGTCTCTACTCTCTAGTATCTTGTGCTACGACTCTCGCCAGTCTCATCTTCGTCTCTCAACTCAGACCGCTGGACTCTATGTTTTCCCTCTCCCCGCACCATGACCTAGAAACTGTCAAAGGCAGTAAGCTGGAGTAGTCATGGGGCTCACCTCCTTTGTTTCCTGGCTCATAGAGATCAATCACTTTTCTTCATTGCTTGATGTTCAATGTCTTGAAAAAACCATTTTTTTTCATACATGGTATTTATTTTTTGGTTATTTCATATGGGAGGGTAAATCTGGACTCTGTTACTCTATCTTGGCCAGAAGCAGAAGTCTTTTCATTGTTTAATTTCATAAGTTAATCTTCATAAAAAATAATTACCTTGATGGGGCACCTGGGTGGCCTAGTCGGTTAAGTGTCTGACTTCAGCTCAGGTCATGATCTCGTGACTCATGAATTCGAGCCCCATGTTGGGCTGTGTGCCGACAGCTCAGAGCCTGGAGCCTGCTTCAGATTCTGTGTCTCCCTCTCTCTCTCTCTGCCCCTCCCTTACTCACGCTCTGTCTCTCTCTTCTTCAAAAATAAATAAACATTAAGAAAATAATCACCTTGGGAGGTAAGGAGGGTGGGCTGGAAGGCTGGAGTTTAAAGGGGCTGGATCAGACTCAGAGATGAGTGTGGAGGCAAGAAGAGAGAGACCAGGAGATCTCCATTCAGGCACACTGGGATTTGGCTCATGATTCCTAGTCGAGGAAGGTTTCTGCTTTTGCAGCCAGTGTCCCAGTCTTGTGGCTCAGGGTTGTTTGAGACTTGGAAGGAAGAGTTCTATGTAGGAGTTATGGCTGTCTCATCCCTGGGGCAAAGGACCTATTTCTGGCCCCTTTGGCATCTGAACAAAGCACTTTCCCAGGCATATCTTCCCCCAGGTATCGTTCTATCCCCCACCTATGGTAGGTGGGAACATCTTAAGGCCTGGCAAACGGTGTGGCCACAGCCAGAAGCTACCAGAATGCTCCAGCTCTCACCTAAGGCTGCCAGCACAATCTTGATGGCTGGCAGTGATTCCTCATATAAAAATACAGCGGTTCCAGACCTATTTCTTTTTTTTTTCCTCATCAAATTTTTGTTTTAATGGGCCTCAAAATTCTGTGACAGACCTTTGGTCAAGTTGTTTCCATTAAAAAGTACTGATTTTAAAAACTAATAACTTGAAACTGCCACACACACCACAAAAAAAAAAAAAATGGTCCACAAAACATTCTCCTTTCCTTCTGAAGGTTTTACAATGCATTGTTATCATCAACCGGTCTTGTACTATTGTACTTAAATGGCCACCTGGCGCAAATAGTTGTGACACCGTTCTTCCGCCACTGATCAAGGCAGGTATGGGCATAAGATTCATTTAGCTTTCTGAGCTTCCTGGGCAGACTTGGTGACCTTGCCAGCTCCAGCTGCCTTCTTGTCCACTGCTTTGATGCCACCCACAGCAACCTTCTGTCTCATGACACAAACAGCAAAACAGCCCAGAGGAGGATAGTCAGAGAAGCTCTCAACACACACACAGGCTTGCCAGGAACCATATCAACAATGGAAGCATCACCAGATTTCAAGAACGTGGAGCCATCTTCCAGCTTTTTTCCAGAACCATGATCAATCTTCTCCTTCAGCTCAGCGAACTTGCAGGCGATGTGAGCTGGGTGACAGTCCAGCACAGGTGTGTATCCAGCACCGAGATGGCCTGGATGGTCCAGGATAATCACCTGAGCCATGAAGCCAGCTGCTTCCATTGGCGGGTCATTTCTGCTGTCACCAGCCACATTGCCACGACCAACATCTTGAACAGATACGTTCTTGACATTGAAGCCCACATTGTCCCCAGGGAGAGCCTCACTCAAAACTTCATGGTAGATTCCAACAGACTTTACTTCAGTTGTAGCATTGACTGGAACAAACGTGACCACCATGCCTGGTGAACACCAGTCTCCACTCAGCCCACAGGGACAGTACCAATACCACCAATTTTGTAGACATCTGGAGGGGCAGACGCAAGGGCTAGTCAGTTGGATGAGTAGGTGGCAGAATGCAATCCAGAGCTTCAAGCAGTGTGGTTCCACTGTCATTGCCATCTGTACGGGTGACTTTCCATCCCTTGAACCGAGGCGTGTTAGCACTTGCTCCAGCATGTTGTCACCTTTCCAATCAGAAATTGCCACAAATGCCACTGTGTGGGGGTTGTAGCCAGTTTTCTTAATGTAGGTGCTGACTTCTTTAATGATTTCTTCGTATCTGTAGGGTGGCTCAGTGGGATCCATTTTGTTAACACCAACAATAAGTTGTTTTACTTGCCAAAAGGGCATGCTCATGGGTCTGCCCATTCTTGGGGGTGCCTGGTTCAAGTTTGCCAACATAACCAGCAACGATCATGACAGCACAGTCAGCCTGAGATGTGCCTGTAATCATATTTTTGATACAGTCTCTGTGTCCTGGGGCATCAATGCTGGTCACATAACACTTACTAGTCTCAAGTTGCCACAGGGAAATATCAATGGTGATAATCACGTTCAGATTCAGCTTTCAGTTTATCCAAGACCCAGGCATACTTGAAGGAGCCCTTTTCCATCTCAGCGGCCTCAGATCAGATGACCAGTAGTAGTAGACTTACCTGAGTCTACATATCCAATGACGACGATGTTGATATGAGTCTTTTCCTTTCCCATCCTGTTGTAGGTTTAGCGGTGGTTTTCACAACACCTGTGTTCTGGTGGCAAACTCATTGTGGAAAAGGTCTGGACCTATTTCCTAAAAAGTCTTTCTTTCTTCTTCAATTCCTTTGGAGCTCTTGTCAAAAAATCGGTTAACCCTATAAGAGTGGATTTATTTCTGGACTACTGTCTATTCCATTGATCAGTTTTTCCATCCTTTTGCCAATGCCATAATGAGTCTTGACATACTGTAAGTCTACCAATCTTTCCCTTCTTTCTCAAGATGGCTTTGGATACTCTAGCTATGTCACATTTCTATATACATTTTAGGATAAACTTGTCAATTTCTAAGAGCACTGCTGAGATTTTGATTGGGATTGTATTAAATCTATAGATCAATTTGGGAATCAACATCTTAGCAATGTTGTCTTTCAACCCAAGAACATGGTATTTATCTACATTTATGTAGGTCTTCCTCAATTTCTGTTAGCCATGTTTTGTAGTTTTCAGTGAACAGTTCCAGTACAACTTGGGTTAAGTTTTCCCCTAGTCATTGTACATTTTTGATGCTTCATAGATAGTATTGTGTTTTTTTAAGAATCATATTCTAATTATTCATTGATATTATATGGAAATATAATTGATTTCTATATGATGACCTTGTATCATGAAATCTTGCCTAATTCATTTACTATTTCTAGTAGATTTTTTTGGTAAATTCCTTAGACTTTGCTATTTACACAATGTGTCCTCTGAAAAATAAAGACATTTTTTTTCTTTCTTTCCAATCTCTATGTATTTGATTTCTATTTTATTACCTTATTGCACTGGCTATAACCTCAAGTACAATGTTAAATAGAAGGAATGAGAGCAGACATCCCTTTTCTCTTTTCAATCTAAGAAGCAAAGTATGCAATGTTTCACCATTGCATGTGATGCTAATTGCTGGTTTCTTATAGATATTCTTTATCAGATTGAGGAAGTTTCCTTCTGTTTCTAGAATTTGCTGAGAGGTTCCCCCATGTCCTCCAAATCATGGGATTTGGACAGGTGTTGAATTTTTCAAATTTTTTTTCTATATTTATTGATGTGATCATATATTTTTTCCTTCATTCTATTAATGTGGTAAATTATACTGATTTTTTAAATATTAAAGCAACCTTGCATTCCTGGTATTGACATGTGTGCACTTGTATACATATGCGCGTGCACACACACACACACACACACACACACACATTTTTCCTGCAACTGATTTGCTAATATTTGCTAAGGATTTTGTGTCTATATGCTTAAAGAATATTGGTCTGTAATTTTCTTTTCTTGTAATGTCCTTTGCTAGTTTTTTTTATTAAGGTTATGATACCTTCTAGAATGGTTAGAAAGTTTTTCCTCCTCCTGTATTTTCTGAAAGACTTCGTGTAAGATTGGTATTATTTCTTCCTTAAATATTTGATGTAATTCCCTAGTGAAGCTATCTGAGCCTAGAGTTTTCTTTGTGGGGAAATCTCAAAGTGTTAGTAAGTATAGGGCTATTCATGTGTACTGTATGTGTGTGTGTGCACATGCACATGAAATATGGAATTTTTGTGCCTTTTGAGGAATTTGTCCATTTTATTTAAGTTGTCAAATATATTGGCATAAGGTTGTCCATAACATTCCTTTATTGCTGTTTTACTGTCTTCAGGACATGTAATTACATCCCCTCTTTCATCCATAATAACAGCAGCTTGTATTTTCTCTTTTTCTTTAACTGAGCTAGTTAGGTGTTTTGTCAGTGTTATTGATCTTCAGATAACCAACTTTTTATTTTCTTGATTTTCTCTATTGTTTATTTTCTACTTTATTGACTTCGGTTCTTGTCTTTATTATATCCTTCTTTCTATTTTGGTTTTAATTCGTTCTTTTTTAAATTCTTAAGGTGGAATTTAGATGATTGTATGTATTTATTTCTTCTGTTGGCATTTCAAGCTATAAATTTCCCTTTAAGGACAATTTCTGCTTCCTTCCATAGATTTTGATATGTTTTAGTGTTCACCACTTCAAAATATTTTCTGATTTCCTTTGTGATTTCTTCTTTGACCCATGGATTATTTAGAAGTGTGTTACTTTTAAAGATCTGGGGATTTTCTTATTAACTTCTTACGGATTTCTTAATCTCTAGTAATGGCTAGAGAACATACTCTTATTGCAATGCTTTTTAACGGAGTATGACTCATTTTGCTGAACTTCCATATGCATTTAAAAAACGTGTGTTCATCAGTGTTGTGGTTTATAGATGTCATCTGTGTCAATTTGGCTTATGATGTGCAGATCTTCCATCTCCTTATTGATGGTTCCTCAGTTACTCCAAGAGGAAGGTTACATCTCTATATCTGTGATCTGTGGGTGTGTCTATTTCTTTAGTTCCTCAGTGTTTGCTTCTCTGCATTTTGAACATCTGGTTGTTTGGGGCATTCATGTTCAGAATGGCTGTATCTTCCTGAAGAATCTACTTTTATCGTTATGAATCAATTCTCTTTCTCTACAGACATGTCAAAATCCTTTCTACTTTCCCATGTATTTGTCATTGTTGGCACTCCTCACTACTTCATGTAAGTAGGCTTGCATCTGCTATTATAGCTGTTGAGTCCAAAGAGCTTCCTTTAACATTTATGGTAGTTTAAATCTGCTGTAGATGAATTATCTCAGCTTTTGTTTGCATGGAATGTCTTTATTTTCCCTTTATTTTTAAGGGGTGATTTTGCTGGCTATAGAATTCTAGATTGAATTTTTTTGCCGCATTTCAAAGATGTCACTTTATTGTCTTGTTTCTGATGATAACTCAGTGGGAAATTTTACTTTGAAGCAACTGCTATACCCAATGTGGACCTCAAACTCACAACCCTGAGATCAAGGGCCACATGCTCAGCAACTGAATCAGTCTTTAACTTTGCTTTTTAACCATTTAAATATGAGGAGTCCTAGTGTGGGTTCCTCTTTTTTTTTTCCCCCTGTTTATCCTGCTCAAGTTCCATTGTGCCTCTTGCATCTTTGGGTCTATGGTTTTCATCCAATTTTGAAACTTTTCTGCCACTATTTCTTTAAGTATTTTTCCACCCCAATCTCTCTCTCTTCTTTTGGGACTTCAATTTTACACACGTTAGACTAATTGATATTTTCCGCACAATTCTGAGACTCTGATTATTTTCTGACATCTCGTTCTCTGTGTGCTTCAACTGGATAGTTCTATCACCTTGTCTTCAAGTTTACTGACCTTTCTCCTGCAGAATCCAATTGCTAATAAATTTCACCTTGCAAGTATTTTATCAGCTCTAGAATTTTCACTTGATTCTTCTCTATAGTTTCATGTTCCCTGATGAAATTCCACTTTTTTTCATGCTTCTACTTTAAATTTTTTAATGTTTATTTATTTTTGAGAGAGAGAGCAAGAGAGCACATGCACTTGCATGCACACATGCACACAAGTGGGGGAGGGGCAGAGAGAGAGGGAGACACAGAATCCAAAGCAGGATCCATGCTCTGAGCTGTCAGCACAGAGCCTGATGCGGGGCTTGAACTCACTAACTATGAGATCATGACCTGAGCCGAAAGTTGGATGCTTAACCAACTGAGCCATCCAGGCACCCATTCACTCTTCTACTTTAAGTTCTTGACTGTAGTATAATAGATAATACAGTACCGCAATCATTTAAAGTCCTTGTCTGTTAATCAAACATATGTTTTATTTCTATGTCTGTTTACTCTTTCTTTCTTTCTTTCTTTCTTTCTTTCTTTCTTTCTTTCTTTCTTTCTTTCCTTCTTTCTTTCTTTCTTTCTTTCGCTCCTGGTTGTAGGTTCCCTTTTCCTGCTTTTTGTATGTCTAGTAATTTTTTATTGTGTTTCAAGCATTGTGGATGCTATGCTGTTGAGAACCTGGATGTTCTCTTTCTTTAGAGAGTGTTCACTGGTTTTCTGATAGGCCATTAGTGTATCAGCAGATGAACTTGATTCCATTGAGGTTTGCTGGTAGGCATTTTAGGGAGGGCCTAGAGTAGCCCCTCATAACCGTGAGGCAGAACACCATGTCATTGAGCCCTCCTGGATCCCCCCTTCAGCTCTCAACTACCCACCAGCCGTTCTCTGCTAACCCCAGCGGAGCACAGCCCTGTGCATTTCTAGCCAGTATATTCTGCCGAGATGCTGAGGTGCTCTGGGAAAAATTCTGGTACATCCCTGCACAGTCTTCTCCTTCCCACTCCTTGCCTTGCAGTTCTCTCCACCTCAGCAGTCCCGAGCACCACTGTGTCCCCCCTTCCCAGGACGCTGTCTGTGTATGTTCCATATCCCTGTGCCACAGCTGGGTGAGTGCGTCAGACAGAAAGCCAGGTTGTGGAGCTCACCTTGTATGCCCTCCTTCTCTTGAGAATTACAGTTCTCCTTTGTGTGAGGCCTAGTGTTCGGAACAGCTGCCTCATATATACTTTATCTAGTTTTATAGTTGCTTGTGGGGGAGGGGTAAATCTTCCACTCGGGACTTCATCATGACCGGAGCTGGAAATTGAGACCTTCTCTTTATTGTTCATCTTGTACATGTGACCTCTTTTTTTTCACCTTGTGCATGTATTATCTTTATATCAAATATTTAATGATGGCATAAAAAATCTTGGTGCAGGCAGCACTCGGCTCGCCTGCTGGCTTGTGCTTTGGCTTACAGACTGCTTGCCTATCAGCAATTACACGGGTTGCCTTGAATCCTCCTTTTCATTGGGAGTTTGGAATGAGCTAGCCTTTAGTGCCAGTGTTGGTTCAGCCACTTACTAGCTCTGTGGCCTTTGGAAAGCCGCCTACTCTCTCTAATCTCCAGTTTCTTCTGGGAAAAATATAGAGGATAATCCCTCCCTCATCAGGTAGCTTTGAAAAGCAGAATAAATCATTCCTCTCAAATGCCTACCACAGTGCAGGCTACAGTACAGGTGTCCAGAGAGTTTTTTCCTTTCCTTTCTTCTTCCTCACCCAGGACTTGAGCAAGGGAGAGCCCAGTCCAAGCCTGGAGCTTGACCTTTCTCTCTTTACAATCTTCACCTTGAGAGAGTGGGTGCAGGAGACCATCCAGGCCCTGCAGGCACACCCCTGGGTGGAAGGATGGTGGGTGGGTGGGTTACAGACAGATGCATACATAGATGGGGGAATTAATGAATGTGCAGCCCGGTGGCCTCTGTAGGGTCTGAGCTCTTGGAGGCAGGGCCACACCTCCTTTGTCCTGTGCAGCAGGAGCCTTGGTACGAGGAATGGGCTTCCATTTCCCTGTTTCACCATCTCATCTGGGAGCTGAGGACACCGGTTTCATCTACCAGATTTCATTCTGTGCCCCCACAGGGTCTTCAGTAGGCCCTTCAGTGACTCTCTAGAATAGAATCCCAGCTCCTCACCCTGCCCACAGGCCAAGGACCTCACCACCCCATTGGAGCCCACATGCCCATACCCAGAGACATGGACATCCTTGCTGTCCCCAGGTATGCTTAGCCCAACTCGGCCTCATGACAGCTGAGCAGACGGGTTTGGTTAACCCAGTCCTTTCAGGTGGTGGACAGTCCTGCAAGCGGAATAAGACGGGGTTATAGGGCAGAGGGGTCAGGCAGAAGGGGCTTCCAGCAACATCAGCCCCAGGCTAGGCCCCTCCTTCTCTCCAGGGCAGAGGCCTTTGCTGTAGGACGCAGCTGAGGACGCACTGCGGGAGGTGCCCAGGGTCCCAGGAGGAGTGGGGAGTCACAGGGGCAGGAGGGTGCTGGCCAGCCACGTGGTAAAGGGGCAGGACGTTATAACCCATTTGTTCATTGATTATGCTTTTCCTAAGCACCTACTACGTATCAGACACTGTCCTGGGCACCGAGGGTAAAGTAGTGAACAAAGCAGACAGCTGCTGCCTTCAGGAGTTTTCACTTTTGTCAGGGAGGCAGACAACAGACAGAGGAGCCCATGAGTACATAACGTAAAGGGAGGGCAGGGCAGGGCTGGGAGGAAGACAAAATGGGGCAGTGGTCAGGGCCCTCCAAGCGGAGAAGGAGCCGCCCTGCAGTCACTGGGTCAGGGGTGTCCTGGGCAGAGGAAACAGCAGTGCAAAGACGGTGAGGCAGGAACAAGCACTCGCAAGAGGTGGCTGGAGCCTGGGAATGAGGGGAAGGGCGGGGTTTGACGTGCCCAGGGTTTAAGAGCATAAAGTAAGTGGCCAAAGTTGGAAAACTGGGGTATTTCAGGTCAAAAGTCAGATTCCCATCGTCTCCTAGAATTGGACGTTGCTGGTGTCCTCAGGCCCATTGGCTGGAGATGAGAAGCCCTGCCCCTCCCCCAGGACTGGGCACCGGCCTCCCTCCTCCCCCAGCTGGGCCTCATTGCTGTCCTCATTGGTCCTGGTCGTGGGTAGCGGGTGGGCTCTGCCCACACAGGCCCTGAACCCAGGCCCCTGCCCCTCGAGGCACCTGTGCCGCCCCCTCCCCCGCCCTCACTGCTCCTGCACCCGACCCACCCAGCAGGCTCCAGCCTGTCCTCTGCTTCTGCCTTCCCGCTGCTGCTTCTCCTCCGCCTCCTGAGCCCAGCTCAGCTCAGCTCTGGCCTGCAGGCCCGCAGGCCTGCAGGCTCCTCATCCCTGGAGGCATCCTGGACAGGCTGTGCCCTGCCCTGTGGCTTGCCCCCTCCCCACCCTGGGGAAAGACCGGCCTTCCTCTCTTGGGAGGGGCATGAGCTCCTGGGCCCCTCACATCCCCCCCCCCCACTCTCCTGTCACTTGCCTTATCATCTGGTGCCCTTAGCGACTTAGCTGCCCTGTGCTGGGAGGGAGGGGCCAGCGACCTGCAAGGGGGCGTGGCTTGGCAGGCCTCAGGGGGGAGCCCCCTCCTTCTGAGCCATTTGGGGCCTTGAAGGTTTGGACGAGGAGGGCCAAGGTCTGGCTGAGGTGGAGAATGGAGCATGGGGACAGATGTGGTGGAGGCGGGGAGAAGGTTCCCTGTTCCCGTTGGGGTCAATGGAGACAGCAGAGGGAGAGGGGCGTCTTGGCCGAGTCCCCCTCTTGTTGCCTGTGAACCCTTCATCCTGTCCTCCTCTGAAGGGCACGGCAGAGACCATCCCGTCCACCCTGCTCCGCGCCCTCAGACACACACGCGTGCCAGGGAGTGTAGGCCCGGGCTCCCAGCCCCCAGCTGCATGCCAGACCCGGGACCACGTGACATGGGCACTCACCTGCATCACACACCCAAGTGACTTCCTCAAACAGCCTGCTTCCCCAGCGGACCATGAGAGAGTCATTAAGACAGAGCAGGACTTTATAAACGTGGCTTAAGTACGCAAGAAAATCTCTGTAATTTCCCGCCGGGCAATGGGGATGTTGTCTGATTCCTACAGGCCATAATTTTTGGGAGAGAAACGTTTTTTCCCCCACAAATGATGGGAAGTTGGTGGTTACGGTTACGGCTGGCTGTTGACGTTGGGAAGCTGTTCTGATGCCCAGAATCCCACCTACCTCAGCTAAATGGTATCTTTATGAAATTAGCAGAACGCGGCTGCACCGAGGGGAGGCAAAAAAGAAAAAAAATGAGCCTTCAAATTTTAAGTATAATTGGAAAACTGACCTTTGGAAAATATTTTCCCACCCCAGCCCCACACTGGGGAAGAATGGGCGCTTTATGCTGAGGGTGAGTGGCGTCCTTGAAGAATTAGCGGGTCTCTCTGGAGGTGGAAGCCGAGTGGAGTGGTGTGAGGGGTTGTGGGGTCCCTGGGGGCATCTTTGGGTTACAGGGCTGGGGGTCGCTGACCCCCAGAGGGCTGGGGACTCCGAGGCTGCCCTGGGCTGGGTGCATCAGAGAGCGGCCGAAGACGGGCCCTGCCCAGCGGAAAGCACCCGGTGGGGAGCGGGAAGCCTGCTGGGTGCTGGCCTCCCGCACCGCTGTCCCCCCAGCCCTGATATGTCAGAGAGGAGGCGTCAGGGACGGCGCAGTTGGGCTCCAGACGGATGGAGCCAGGGTGACGTTGAATGTGCAGGTGGAGAAGACAGGAAGGGGTCAGCCGGGCTTCCAGGGAGGACGTGCTCCAAGAAGCTGGGGTCACGGGTACAAAGAGGCCTGATACCATCCGGCATTGTGGCAAATGTCCTTTCAAGCCTTGAGTGCACAGTTGCATCACCTCTGAGCCTTGGCCTCATCATCTCTAAAATGGGCGATAAGAGGCGAGGAGCAAATGACAAGGGGCCGACCTGGAGAGAGCCGCAACGTCCCTCCTGCTGTTCGGGGCGTGAAGCCTGCCTGTCCGGCTCGTGGCTCTACCCGCCTGCACCACGGCTCTGTCTCTGAGTGGACGCTCGCCACACTGATGAGCACCCCGAGGTCCTGCGGGCTGGCACGGACCCACCAGGACTCCTGCCTCCCGGTGACCTCTGGACCTCTGCTCCTGGGCTGCAGACTCAGGCCCCTGGCCAGCCTGAGGGCCCTTTTGCTCTTTCCATGGTCAGCCCAGAGGCCGTGCAAAGTGTAAGAGCGTGACCCCTGGGCTGTCCTGGGGCCTCTGCAGGGAGGAGCCGCCAGCCCTCCTGGGGGACGGACCAGACCCCTCCTCAGATCTGGCCTGGGTGCTGCTTTGTTTCCAGATCCGGCTGTGACAAGGCACTTGTTTGAGGCTTCCCTCACCGGCACGCACACCCGAGTGGTTGTGTGCCTCAGTGGGCCCCGGTGCCTGGTCTGAGCCCCTCCCCGGGGGCAGGGTTCACGGGCCTTGCTGCCCACACTGCTCCAGGCGCACTTCTGAGTGTGCTCCCTGTAGAACCCGCTGTGACTTCTCACAGCTCGAGGAGGGGGAGATACAGCTAGGCCCGTTTCCCCGTGAGGCCCCACCACCCGGATGGTGCCGAGAGGGCGAGGGGCAGAGCTGGGTTGGCCCAGGGCCTGGCTGCTGTCTGTGTCTTCAAGGCAGTCCAGCTCTTGGTGCCTCCTGGGGGCTGCCGTGCCTGGCTTACTGCAAGGCGGGAGATGTGCTGTGATGGGGG